>NC_058524.1:595981262-596320012 GCF_904849725.1 Hordeum vulgare subsp. vulgare
CTTGCGGCCCTCAGGCAGTATCTCCAAAGTCCACACTTTGTTCTCATACATGGATCCTATCTCGGATTTCATGGCTTCTAGCCATTTGTTGGAATCTGGGCCCACCATTGCTTCTTCATAATTCGCAGGTTCATTGTTGTCTAACAACATGATTGATAAGACGGGATTACCGTACCACTCTGGAGCAGCGCGTGATCTCGTCGACCTGCGTGGTTCAACAGAAACTTGAACTGGAGTTTCATGATCATCATCATTAACTTCCTCCTCAACCGGCGTCGCAACGACAGAGGTTTCCCCTTGCCCTGCGCCACCATCCAGAGGGATGAGAGATTCGACAACCTCGTCAAGTTCTATCTTCCTCCCACTCAATTCTCTCGAGAGAAACTCCTTCTCGAGAAAAGTTCCGTTCTTAGCAACAAACACTTTGCCCTCGGATTTGAGATAGAAGGTGTACCCAACTGTCGCCTTTGGGTAACCTATGAAGACACACTTTTCCGCTTTGGGTTCCAGCTTTTCAGGCTGAAGCTTTTTGACATAAGCATCACATCCCCAAACTTTAAGAAACGACAACTTCGGTCTTTTGCCATACCACAGTTCGTATGGTGTCGTCTCAACGGATTTTGATGGTGCCCTATTTAAAGTGAATGCAGCTGTTTCTAATGCATAACCCCAAAATGATAACGGCAAATCAGTAAGAGACATCATAGATCGCACCATATCTAACAAAGTACGATTACGACGTTCGGACACACCATTACGCTGTGGTGTTCCAGGCGGTGTTAATTGCGAAACAATTCCACATTGTCTTAAGTGAGTACCAAACTCGAAACTCAGATATTCACCCCCACGATCAGACCGTAGGAACTTGATCTTCTTGTTACGATGATTTTCCACTTCACTCTGAAATTGCTTGAACTTTTCAAATGTTTCAGACTTGTGCTTCATCAAGTAGACATTACCATATCTACTTAAATCGTCAGTGAAGGTGAGAAAATAACGATATCCGCCGCGTGCCTCCACGCTCATTGGACCACACACATCGGTATGTATGATTTCCAATAAGTCACTTGGACGCTCCATTGTTCCGGAGAACGGAGTCTTAGTCATCTTGCCCATGAGGCATGGTTCGCACGTGTCAAGTGAATCAAAGTCAAGTGACTCCAAAAGTCCATCAGCATGGAGTTTCTTCATGCGCTTTACACCAATATGACCCAAGCGGCAGTGCCACAAAAATATGGCGCTATCATTGTTTACTCTAACTCTTTTGGTCTCAATGTTATGTATATGCGTATCGCTATCGAGATTCAATATGAACAATCCTCTCACATTCGGTGCATGACCATAAAAGATGTTACTCATAGAAATAGAACAACCATTATTCTCAGACTTAAAAGAGTAACCGTCTCGCAATAAACAAGATCCAGATATAATGTTCATGCTCAACGCAGGCACTAAATAACAATGATTTAAGTTCATCACTAATCCCGATGGTAGTTGAAGTGACACTGTGCCGACGACGATTGCATCAACCTTGGAACCGTTTCCTACGCGCATCGTCACTTCGTCTTTCGCCAGCCTTCGTCTATTCCGCAGTTCCTGCTTCGAGTTGCAAATGTGAGCAACAGAACCGGTATCAAATACCCAGGCACCACTACGAGAGCCGGTTAAGTACACATCAATAACATGTATATAAAATATACCTGATTTTTCTTTGCCCGCCTTCTTATCTGCCAGATACTTGGGGCAATTGCGCTTCCAGTGACCCATACCCTTGCAATAGAAGCACTCTGTTTCAGGCTTAGGTCCAGCCTTGGGTTTCTTCGGCGGATTGGCAACAGGCTTGCCGCTCTTCTTCGAATTGCCCTTCTTGCCTTTGCCGTTTCTCTTGAAACTAGTGGTCTTGCTCACCATCAACACTTGATGCTCTTTACGGAGTTCAGACTCTGCGACTTTCAGCATCGCAAACAACTCGCCGGGAGACTTGTTCATCCCTTGCATGTTGTAGTTCAACACAAAGCCTTTATAGCTTGGCGGCAGTGATTGGAGGATTCTGTCAGTGATAGCTTCTTGCGGGAGTTCAATCCCCAGTTCAGCTAGACGGTTTGAGTACCCAGACATTTTGAGCACATGTTCACTGACAGACGAGTTTTCCTCCATCTTGCAAGCATAGAATTTATCGGAGGTCTCATACCTCTCGATCCGGGCGTTCTTCTGAAAGATAAACTTCAACTCCTGGAACATCTCAAATGCTCCATGACGCTCAAAGCGACGTTGAAGTCCCGGCTCTAAGCCATACAAGACTGCACATTGAACTATTGAGTAGTCCTCCTTACGCGCTAACCAAGCGTTCTTAACATCCTGATCAGCCGTAGCGGGTGGTTCATCTCCTAGCGCAGCATTAAGGACATAATCCTTCTTCCCAGCTTGTAAGATTAGCTTAAGATTACGAGCCCAGTCTACAAAGTTGCTTCCATCATCTTTCAACTTAGCTTTCTCTAGGAACGTATTAAAATTCAGGATAACACTTGCGTGAGCCATGATCTACAACACAAATATATTCAAAGTGGACTTAGACTATGTTCAAGATAATTAGAGTTTAACTTAATCAAATTATATGCTAAACTCCCACTCAAAAAAGTACATCTCTCTAGTCATTTGAGTGGTTCATGATCCACTTACACTATCCCAAGTCCGATCATCACGTGAGTCGAGAGTAGTTTCAGTGGTAAGCATCCCTATGCTAATCATATCAACTATATTATTCATGATCGACCTTTCGGTCTCATGTGTTCCGAGGCCATGTCTGCACATGCTAGGCTCGTCAAGCTTAACCCGAGTGTTCCGCGTGCGCAACTGTTTTGCACCCGTTGTATGTGAACGTTGAGTCTATCACACCCGATCATCACGTGGTGTCTCGAAACGACGAACTGTAGCAACGGTGCACAGTCGGGGAGAACACAATTTCGTCTTGAAATTTTAGTGAGAGATCACCTCATAATGCTACCGTCGTTCTAAGCAAAATAAGGTGCATAAAAGGATTAACATCACATGCAATTCATAAGTGACATGATATGGCCATCATCACGTGCTTCTTGATCTCCATCACCAAAGCACCGGCACGATCTTCTTGTCACCGGCGCCACACCATGATCATCCATCAACGTGTTGCCATCGGGGTTGTCGTGCTACTTATGCTATTACTACTAAAGCTACATCCTAGCAAAATAGTAAACGCATCTGCAAGCACAAATATGTTAGTATAAAGACAACCCTATGGCTCCTGCCGGTTGCCGTACCATCGACGTGCAAGTCGATATTTCTATTACAACATGATCATCTCATACATCCAATATATCACATCACATCATTGGCCATATCACATCACAATCATACCCTGCAAAAACAAGTTAGACGTCCTCTAATTTTGTTGTTGCAAGTTTTACGTGGTGACCATGGGTATCTAGTAGGATCGCATCTTACTTACGCAAACACCACAACGGAGATATATGAGTTGCTATTTAACCTCATCCAAGGACCTCCTCGGTCAAATCCGATTGAACTAAAGTTGGAGAAACCGTCACTTGCCAGTCATCTTTGAGCAAAGGGGGTTACTCGTAACGATGAAACCAGTCTCTCGTAAGCGTACGAGTAATGTCGGTCCAAGCCGCTTCAATCCAACAATACCGTGGAATCAAGAAAAGACTAAGGAGGGCAGCAAAACGCACATCACCGCCCACAAAACCTTTTGTGTTCTACTCGAGAAGACATCTACGCATGAACCTAGCTCATGATGCCACTGTTGGGGAACGTCGCATGGGAAACAAAAATTTTCCTACGCGCACGAAGACCTATCATGGTGATGCCCATCTACGAGAGGGGATGAGTGATCTACGTACCCTTGTAGATCGTACAGCAGAAGCGTTAGAGAACGCGGTTGATGTAGTGGAACGTCCTCACGTCCCTCGATCCGCCCCGCGAACAATCCCGCGATCAGTCCCACGATCTAGTACCGAACAGATGGCACCTCCGCGTTCAGCACACGTACAGCTCGACGATGATCTCGGCCTTCTTGATCCAGCAAGAGAGACGGAGAGGTAGAAGATTTCTCCGGCAGCATGACGGCGCTCCGGAGGTTGGTGATGATCTTGTCTCAGCAGGGCTCCGCCCGAGCTCCGCAGAAACACGATCTAGAGGAAAAACTATGGAGGTATGTGGTCGGGCAGCCGTGAAAAAGTCGTCTCAAATCTGCCCTAAAAGCCCCATATATATAGGAGGAGGGAGGGGGACCTTGCCTTGGGGTCCAAGGGATCCCCAAGGGGTCGGCCGAGCCAAGGGGGGGAGGACTCCCCCCCAAACCGAGTTGGACTTGGTTTGGTGGGAGGAGTCCCCCTCCCTTCCCACTTCTTCCCTCTTTTTTTTTCTTTTCCTTTGATTTTATTATCTTGGCGCATAGGCCTCCTTGGGGCTGTCCCACCAGCCCACTAAGGGCTGGTGTGTCTCCCCAAAGCCTATGGGCTTCCCCGGGGTGGGTTGCCCCCCCGGTGAACTCCCGGAACCCATTCGTCATTCCCGGTACATTCCCGGTAACTCCGAAAAACCTTCCGGTAATCAAATGAGGTCATCCTATATATCAATCTTCATTTCCGGACCATTCCGGAAACCCTCGTGACATCCGTGATCTCATCCGGGACTCCGAACAACATTCGGTAACCAACCATATAACTCAAATATGCATAAAACAACGTCGAACCTTAAGTGTGCAGACCCTGCGGGTTCGAGAACTATGTAGACATGACCCGAGAGACTCCTCGGTCAATATCCAATAGCGGGACCTGGATGCCCATATTGGATCCCACATATTCTACGAAGATCTTATCGTTTGAACCTCAGTGCCAAGGATTCGTATAATCCCGTATGTCATTCCCTTTGTCCTTCGGTATGTTACTTGCCCGAGATTCGATCGTCAGTATCCGCATACCTATTTCAATCTCGTTTACCGGCAAGTCTCTTTACTCGTTCCGTAATACAAGATCCCGCAACTTACACTAAGTTACATTGCTTGCAAGGCTTGTGTGTGATGTTGTATTACCGAGTGGGCCCCGAGATACCTCTCCGTCACACGGAGTGACAAATCCCAGTCTTGATCCATACTAACTCAACTAACACCTTCGGAGATACCTGTAGAGCATCTTTATAGTCACCCAGTTACGTTGCGACGTTTGATACACACAAAGCATTCCTCCGGTGTCAGTGAGTTATATGATCTCATGGTCATAGGAATAAATACTTGACTCGCAGAAAACAGTAGCAACAAAATGACACGATCAACATGCTACGTCTATTAGTTTGGGTCTAGTCCATCACGTGATTCTCCCAATGACGTGATCCAGTTATCAAGCAACAACACCTTGTTCATAATCAGAAGACACTGACTATCATCGATCAACTGGCTAGCCAACTAGAGGCATGCTAGGGACGGTGTTTTGTCTATGTATCCACACATGTAAATGAGTCTTCATTCAATACAATTATAGCATGGATAATAAACTATTATCTTGATACAGGAATCATAATAATAACTATACATTTATTATTGCCTCTAGGGCATAATTCCAACACTATGCGCATTGGAAGAAAAATCAAAGAGAAAAAAAAAGGAGGAGGTGGGAAAGGAAAGAAGGACTCCACCCACCAAACCAAGTAGGACTCGGTTTGGGGGGGGGGAGTCCTTCCCCCCTTTGGCTCGGCCGACCCCCTTGGGGATCCTTGAGCCCCAAGGCAAGGTTCCCCCTCTCCCACCTATATATACGGAGGTTTTAGGGCTGATTTGAGACGACTTTTCCACGGCAGCCCGACCACATACCTCCACGGTTTTTCCTCTAGATCGCGTTTCTGCAGAGCTCGGGCGGAGCCCTGCTGAGATGAGATCATCACCAACCTCCGGAGCGCCGTCACGCTGCCGGAGAACTCATCTACCTCTCCATCTCTCTTGCTGGATCAAGAAGGCCGAGATCATCGTCGAGCTGTACGTGTGCTGAACGCAGAGGTGCCATCCGTACGGCACTAGATCGTGGGACTGATCGCGGGATTGTTCGCGGGGCAGATCGAGGGACGTGAGGACGTTCCACTACATCAACCGCGTTCACTAGCGCTTCTGCTGTATGGTCTACAAGGGTACGTAGATCACTCATCCCCTCTCATAGATGGACATCACCATGATAGGTCTTCGTGCGCGTAGGAATTTTTTTGTTTCCCATGCGACGTTCCTCAACAGTGGCATCATGAGCTAGGTTCATGCGTAGATGTCTTCTTGAGTAGAACACAAAAGTTTTTGTGGACGGTGATGTGCGTTTTGCTGCCCTCCTTAGTCTTTTCTTGATTCCGCGGTATTGTTGGATTGAAGCGGCTTGGACCGACATTACTCGTACGCTTACGAGAGACTGGTTTCATCGCTACGAGTAACCCCGTTGCTCAAAGATGACTGGCAAGTGTCAGTTTCTCCAACTTTAGTTGAATCGGATTTGACCAAGGAGGTCCTTGGATGAGGTTAAATAGCAACTCATATATCTCCGTTGTGGTGTTTGCGTAAGTAAGATGCGATCCTACTAGATACCCATGGTCACCACGTAAAACATGCAACAACAAAATTAGAGGACGTCTAACTTGTTTTTGCAGGGTATGCTTGTGATGTGATATGGCCAACGATATGATGTGATATATTGGATGTATGAGATGATCATGTTGTAATAGATAATATCGACTTGCACGTCGATGGTACGGCAACCGGCAGGAGCCATAGGGTTGTCTTTATACTAATGTTTGTGATTGCAGATGCGTTTACTATTTTGCTAGGATGTAGCTTTAGTAGTAATAGCATGAGTAGCACAACAACCCCGATGGCAACACGTTGATGGAGATCATGGTGTGGCGCCGGTGACAAGAAGATCGTGCCGGTGCTTTGGTGATGGAGATAAAGGAGCACGTGATGATGGCCATATCATGTCACTTATGAATTGCATGTGATGTTAATCCTTTTATGCACCTTATTTTGCTTAGAACGACAGTAGCATTATGAGGTGATCTCTCACTAAAATTTCAAGACGAAATTGTGTTCTTCCCGACTGTGCACCGTTGCTACAGTTCGTCGTTTCAAGACACCACGTGATGATCGGGTGTGATAGACTCAACGTTCACATACAACGGGTGCAAAACAGTTGCGCACGCGGAACACTCGGGTTAAGCTTGACGAGCCTAGCATGTGCAGACATGGCCTCGGAACACATGAGACCGAAAGGTCGATCATGAATCATATAGAGGATATGATTAGCATAGCGATGCTTACCACTGAAACTATACTCAACTCACGTGATGATCGGACTTGAGCTAGTGTAAGTGGATCATGAACCACTCAAATGACTAGAGAGATGTACTTTTTGAGTGGGAGTTTAGCGAATAATTTGATTAAGTTAAACTCTAATTATCTTGAACATAGTCTAAGTCCACTTTGAATATATTTGTGTTGTAGATCATGGCTCACGCGACAGTCACCCTGAATTTTAATACGTTCCTAGAGAAAGCTAAGTTGAAAGATGATGGAAGCAACTTTGTAGACTGGGCTCGTAATCTTAAGCTAATCTTACAAGCTGGGAAGAAGGATTATGTCCTTAATGCTGCGCTAGGAGATGAACCACCCGCTACGGCTGATCAGGATGTTAAGAACGCTTGGTTAGCACGTAAGGAGGACTACTCAGTAGTTCAATGTGCAGTCTTGTATGGATTAGAACCGGGACTTCAACGTCGCTTTGAGCATCATGGAGCATTTTAGATGCTCCAAGAGTTGAAGTTTATCTTTCAGAAGAACGCCCGGATCGAGAGGTATGAGACCTCCGATAAATTCTATGCTTGCAAGATGGAGGAGAACTCGTCTGTCAGTGAACATGTGCTCAAAATGTTTGGGTACTCAAACCGTCTAGCTGAGCTGGGGATTGAACTCCCGCAAGAGGCTATCACCGACAGAATCCTTCAATCACTGCCGCCAAGCTATAAAGGCTTTGTGTTGAACTACAACATGCAAGGGATGAACAAGTCACCCGGCGAGTTGTTTGCGATGCTGAAAGTCGCAGAGTCTGAACTCCGTAAAGAACATCAAGTGTTGATGGTGAATAAGACCACTAGTTTCAAGAGAAACGGAAAAGGCAAGAAGGGTAATTCAAAGAAGAGCGGCAAGCCTGTTGCCAATCCGACGAAGAAACCCAAAGCTGGACCTAAGCCTGAAACAGAGTGTTACTATTGCAAGGGTATGGGTCACTGGAAGCGCAATTGCCCCAAGTATCTGGCAGATAAGAAGGCAGCCAAAGAAAAATCAGGTATATTTGATATACATGTCATTGATGTGTACTTAACCGGCTCTCATAGTAGTGCCTGGGTATTCGATACCGGTTCTGTTGCTCATATTTGCAGCTCGAAACAGGAAGTGCGGAATAGACAAAGGCTGGTGAAAGATGAAGTGACGATGCGCGTAGGAAATGGTTCCAAGGTTGATGCAATCGCCGTCGGCACAGTTTCACTTCAGTTACCATCAGGATTAGTTATGAACTTAAATCATTGTTATTTAGTGCCTGCGTTGAGCATGAACATTATATCTGGATCTTGTTTATTGCGAGACGGTTACTCTTTTAAGTCAGAGAATAATGGTTGTTCTATTTCTATGAGTAACATCTTTTATGGTCATGCACCCAATGTGAGAGGATTGTTCATATTGAATCTTGATAGCGATACACACATACATAACATTGAGACCAAAAGGGTTAGAGTTAACAATGATGGCGCCATATTTTTGTGGCACTGCCGCTTAGGTCATATTGGTGTAAAGCACATGAAGAAACTCCATACCGATGGACTTTTGGAGTCACTTGACTTTGATTCACTTGACACGTGCGAACCATGCCTCATGGGCAAGATGACTAAAACTCCGTTCTCCGGAACAATGGAGCGTGCAAGTGACTTGTTGGAAATCATACATACCGATGTGTGTGGTCCGATGAGCGTAGAGGCACGCGGCGGATATCGTTATTTTCTCACCTTCATTGACGATTTGACTAGATATGGTTATGTCTACTTAATGAAGCACAAGTCCGGAACATTTGAAAAGTTCAAGCAATTTCAGAGTGAAGTTGAAAATCATCGTAACAAGAAGATCAAGTTCCTACGGTCTGATCGTGGGGGTGAATATCTGAGTTTCGAGTTTGGTGCTCACTTAAGACAATGTGGAATTGTTTCACAGTTGACACCGCTTGGAACACCACAGCGTAATGGTGTGTCCGAACGTCGTAATCGTACTTTATTAGAGATGGTGCGATCTATGATGTCTCTTACCGATTTGCCGTTATCGTTTTGGGGTTATGCATTAGAAACAGCTGCATTCACTTTAAATAGGGCACCATCAAAATCCGTTGAGACGACACCATATGAACTGTGGTATGGCAAAAGGCCAAAGTTGTCATTTCTTAAAGTTTGGTGATGTGATGCTTATGTCAAAAAGCTTCAGCCTGAAAAGCTGGAACCCAAAGCGGAAAAGTGCGTCTTCATAGGTTACCCAAAAGAGACAATTGGGTACACCTTCTATCTCAAATCCGAGGGCAAAGTGTTTGTTGCTAAAAACGGAGCTTTTCTCGAGAAGGAGTTTCTCTCGAGAGAATTGAGTGGGAGGAAGATAAAACTTGACGAGGTTGTCGAACCTCTCATCCCTCTGGATGGTGGCGCAGGGCAAGGGGAAACCTCTGTCGTTGCCATGCCGGTTGAGGAGGAAGTTAATGATGACGATCATGAAACTCCGGTTCAAGTTTCTGTCCAACCACGCAGGTCGACGAGACCACGTGCTGCTCCAGAGTGGCACGGTAATCCCGTCTTATCAATCATGTTGTTGGACAACAATGAACCTGCAAATTATGAAGAAGCAATGGTGGGCCCAGATTCCAACAAATGGCTAGAAGCCATGAAGTCCGAGATAGGATCCATGTATGAGAACAAAGTGTGGACTTTGGAGGTACTGCCTGAGGGCCGCAAGGCTATTCAGAACAAATGGATCTTTAAGAGGAAGACGGACTCTGACGGCAATGTGACCGTTTATAAAGCTCGACGTGTGGCAAAGGGTTTTTCACAAGTTCAAGGAGTTGACTACGATGAGACATTCTCACCCGTAGCGATGCTTAAGTCCGTCAGAATCATGTTAGCAATAGCTGCATTTTTCGATTATGAAATCTGGCAGATGGATGTCAAAACGGCGTTCCTTAACGGTTTCCTTAAGGAAGAATTGTATATGATGAAACCCGAAGGTTTTGTCGATCCTAAGAATGCTAACAAGGTGTGCAAGCTCCAGCGATCCATTTATGGACTTGTGCAAGCATCTCGGAGTTGGAACAAACGCTTCGATGAGGTGATCAAAGCATTTGGGTTTATACAAGTGGTTGGAGAATCTTGTATTTACAAGAAAGTGAGTGGGAGCTCTGTGGCATTTCTAATATTATATGTGGATGGCATATTAATGATTGGAAACAACGTAGAGTTTTTGGAGAGCATAAAGGATTACTTGAATAAAAGTTTCTCTATGAAGGACCTAGGAGAAGCTGCTTACATTCTAGGCATTAAGATCTATAGGGATAGATCAAAACGCCTGATAGGACTTTCACAAAGCACATACCTTGATAAAGTTTTGAAGAGGTTCAAAATGGAACAGTCCAAGAAGGTGTTCTTGCCAGTTTTACAAGGTACGAGATTGAGTAAGACTCAGTGCCCAACAACTGATGAGGATAGAGAGCATATGCACTCCGTCCCCTATGCTTCAACCATAGGCTCTATCATGTATGCAATGCTGTGCACTAGACCGGACGTTAGCCTGGCCATAAGTATGGCAGGTAGGTTCCAGAGTAATCCAGGAGTGGATCACTGGACGGTGGTCAAGAATATCCTGAAGTACCTGAAAAGGACTAAGGAGATGTTTCTCGTGTATGGAGGTGACGAAGAGCTCGCCGTAAAAGGTTACGTCGATGCAAGCTTTGACACAGATCCGGACGACTCTAAGTCGCAAACCGGATACGTATTTATTCTTAATGGGGGTGCGGTAAGCTGGTGCAGTTCCAAGCAAAGCGTCGTAGCAGATTCTACATGTGAAGCGGAGTACATGGCTGCCTCGGAGGCGGCTAAGGAGGGTGTCTGGATGAAGCAATTCATGACGGATCATGGAGTGGTGCCAAGCGCACTGAATCCAATAACCTTGTTCTGTGACAACACGGGTGCCATTGCCTTAGCAAAGGAACCACGGTCTCACAAGAAGTCCAGACACATCAAACGACGCTTCAATATCATCCGCGACTACGTCGAAGGGGAGGACGTAAATATATGCAAAGTGCACACGGATCTGAATGTAGAAGACCCGCGGACTAAGCCTCTTCCATGGGCAAAGCATGATCAACACCAGAACTGTATGGGTGTTAGATTTATTACAATGTAATTTCGCATGATGATATGAGGGCTAGATTATTGACTCTAGTGCAAGTGGGAGACTGTTGGAATTATGCCCTAGAGGCAATAATAAATATAGTTATTATTATAATTCCTATATCAAGATAATCGTTTATTATCCATGCTATAATTGTATTGAATGAAGACTCATTTACATGTGTGGATACATAGACAAAACACTGTCCCTAGCAAGCCTCTAGATGGCTAGCCAGTTGATCAAAGATAGTCAGTGTCTTCTGATTATGAACAAGATGTTGTTGCTTGATAACTGGATCACGTCATTAGGAGAATCACGTGATTGACTAGACCCAAACTAATAGACGTAGCATGTTGATCGTGTCATTTTGTTGCTACTGTTTTCTACGTGTCAAGTATTTGTTCCTATGACCATGAGATCATATAACTCACTAACACCGGAGGAATACTTTGTGTGTATCAAACGTCGCAACGTAACTGGGTGACTATAAAGATGCTCTACAGGTATCTCCGAAGGTGTTCGTTGACTTAGTATGGATCAAGACTGGGATTTGTCACTCCGTGTGACGGAGAGGTATCTCGGGGCCCACTCGGTAATACAACATCACACACAAGCCTTGCAAGCAATGTGACTTAGTGTAAGTTGCGGGATCTTGTATTACGGAACGAGTAAAGAGACTTGTCGGTAAACGAGATTGAAATAGGTATGCGGATACTGATGACCGAATCTCGGGCAAGTAACATACCGAAGGACAAAGGGAATGACATACGGGATTATATGAATCCTTGGCACTGAGGTTCAAACGATAAGATCTTCGTAGAATATGTAGGATCCAATATGGGCATCCAGGTCCCGCTATTGGATATTGACCGAGGAGTCTCTCGGATCATGTCTACATAGTTCTCGAACCCGCAGGGTCTGCACACTTAAGGTTCGACGTTGTTTTATGCGTATTTGAGTTATAAGGTTGGTTACCGAATGTTGTCCGGAGTCCCGGATGAGATCACGGACGTCACGAGGGTTTCCGGAATGGTCCGGAAACGAAGATTGATATATAGGATGACCTCATTTGATTACCGAAAGGTTTTCGGAGTTACCGGGAATGTACCGGGAATGACGAATGGGTTCCGGGAGTTCACCGGGGGGGGGGGCAACCCACCCCGGGGAAGCCCATAGGCCTTGAGCGTGGCGCACCAGCCCTTAGTGGGCTGGTGGGACAGCCCAAAAGGGCCCTATGCGCATTGGAAGAAAAATCAAAGAGAAAAGAAAAAAAAGGAGGAGGTGGGAAAGGAAAGAAGGACTCCACCCACCAAACCAAGTAGGACTCGGTTTGGGGGGGGGGAGTCCTTCCCCCCTTTGGCTCGGCCGACCCCCTTGGGGCTCCTTGAGCCCCAAGGCAAGGTCCCCCCTCTCCCACCTATATATACGGAGGTTTTAGGGCTGATTTGAGACGAGTTTTCCATGGCAGCCCGACCACATACCTCCACGGTTTTTCCTCTAGATCGCGTTTCTGCGGAGCTCGGGCGGAGCCCTGCTGAGACGAGATCATCACCAACCTCCGGAGCGCCGTCACGCTGCCGGAGAACTCTTCTACCTCTCCGTCTCTCTTGCTGGATCAAGAAGGCCGAGAGCATCGTCGAGCTGTACGTGTGCTGAACGCGGAGGTGCCGTCCGTTCGGCACTAGATCGTGGGACTGATCGCGGGATTGTTCGCGGGGCAGATCGAGGGACGTGAGGACGTTCCACTACATCAACCGCGTTCACTAACGCTTCTGCTGTACGGTCTACAAGGGTACGTAGATCACTCATCCCCTCTCGTAGATGGACATCACCATGATAGGTCTTCGTGCGCGTAGGAAAATTTTTGTTTCCCATGCGACGTTCCCCAACATTAACTGCGTACGAAAACTCGTAACTTAGATATTCATTTCTATGATCATATCGTAGACCGTTTATCCTCTTGTTACGACGAACTTCACTCCGAAATAAATTGAACTTTTCAATATTTCAGACTTGTGATTCATTAAGTAAATACTCTTGTATCTACTCAAATATTCATTGAAGTAAGAACATAATGATATCCACTGCGTGCCTCAGCACCCATTGGACTGCATACATCAAAATGTATCACTTCCAACAAGTTACTATCTTGTTTCATCTCAATGAAAACAAGGCCTTGCTCATGTGGTATGATTTGCATGTCACTAGTGATTCAAAATCAAGTGAGTATAAAGATCCATCAGCATGGAGCCTTTTCATGCAATTTATAACAACATGACTCAAACAGCAGTACCACAAGTAAGTGGTACTATCATCATTACCTCGCATCTTTTGGCACCAATATCATAAACATGTGTAACAGTACGATCGAGATTCAATAAACCATTGAAGGTGATTATTCAAGCAAATAGAGTAACCATTATTCTCTTTAAATGAATAATCGTATTGCAATAAACACGATCCAATCATGTCATGCTTAACGCAAGCACAAAATAAGAATTATTTAGGTTTAACACCAATCCCGATGGCAGAGGGAGCGTGCGACGTTTGATCATATCAACCTTGGAAACACTTCCAATACGTATCGTCACCTCGCCTTTAGCTAGTGTCCGTTTATGCTGTAGCTTTCATTTCGTGTTACTAATCATTTAGCAACCGAACCGGTATCCAATACCCTCGTGCTACTAGGAGTACTAGTAAAGTACACATCAACATCATGTATATCAAATATACTTCTTTCGACTTTTGCCAGCCTTCTTATAAACCAAGTATCTAGAGTTGCTCCGCCTGAGTGACTGTTCCCCTCATTACAGAAGCACTTAGTCTCGGGTTTGGGTTAAATCTTGGGTCTCTTCATTAGTGCAGCAACTGTTTTGCCGTTTCACGAAGTATCCCTTCTAGCCCTTGCCTTTCTTGAAACTTAGTGGTTTTACTAACCATCAACTATTGATGCTCCTTCTTGATTTCTACTTTCGCAGTGTCAAACATCGCGAATCGCTCAAGGATCATTGTATCTATCCTTGATATGTTTATAGTTCATCACGAAGCTCTCACAGCTTGGTGGTAGTGACTTTGGAGAATCATCACTATCTCATCTTGAAGATTAACTCCCACTTGATTCAAGCGATTCTCGTACTGAGACAATCTGAGCACACGCTCAACGATTGAGCTTTTCTCCTTTACTTTGTGGACAAAGAATCTTGTCGGAGGTCTCGTACCTCTTAACAAGGGCACAAGCATGAAATCACAATTTCATCTCTTTAGAACATCACTTATGTTCCATGACGTTTCAAAACGTCTTCGGCGCCTTGCTTCTAAGCCATTAAGTATTTTGCACTGAACTATCGTGTAGTCATCAGAAACGTGTATGTCGGATGTTCACAGCATCCACAGACGACGCTCGAGGTGCAGCACACCGAGTGGTGCATTAAGGACATAAGCCTTCTGTGTAGCAACGAGGACAATCCTCGGCTTTACAGACTCAGTCTCCAAAGTTTGCTACTATCAACTTTCAACTAAATTTTCTCTAGGAACATATAAAAACAGTAGAGCTAGAGCGCAAGCTACATCGTAATTCGGAAAGACCATTAGACTATGTTCATGACAATTAGTTCAATTAATCATATTACTTAAGAACTCCCACTCAAAAAGTACATCTCTCTAGTCATTTGAGTGGTACATGATCCAAATCCACTATCTCAAGTCCGATCATCACGTGAGTCGAGAATAGTTTCAGTGGTAAGCATCTCTATGCTAATCATATCAACTATACGATTCATGCTCGACCTTTCGGTCACATGTGTTTCGAGGCCATGTCTGCACATGCTAGGCTCGTCAAGCTTAACCCGAGTGTTCCGCGTGTGCAACTGTCTTGCACCCGTTGTATGTGAACGTTGAGTCTATCACACCCGATCATCACGTGGTGTCTCGAAACGAAGAACTGTCGCAACGGTGCACAGTCGGGGAGAACACAATTTCGTCTTGAAATTTTAGTGAGAGATCACCTCATAATGCTACCGTCGTTCTACGCAAGATAAGGTGCATAAAGGATTAACATCACATGCAATTCATAAGTGACATGATATGGCCATCATCATGTGCTTCTTGATCTCCATCACCAAAGCACCGGCACGATCTTCTTGTCACCGGCGTCACACCATGATCTCCATCAACGTGTCGCCATCGGGGTTGTCGTGCTACTCATGCTATTACTACTAAAGCTACGTCCTAGCAATATAGTAAACGCATCTGCAAGCACAAACGTTAGTTTAAAGACAACCCTATGGCTCCTGCCGGTTGCCGTACCATCGACGTGCAAGTCGATATTAACTATTACAACATGATCATCTCATACATCCAATATATCACATCACATCGTTGGCCATATCACATCACAGACATACCCTGCAAAAACAAGTTAGACGTCCTCTAATTGTTGTTGCATGTTTTACGTGGTGACCATGGGTATCTAGTAGGATCGCATCTTACTTACGCAAACACCACAACGGAGATATATGAATTTCTATTTAACCTCATCCAAGGACCTCCTCGGTCAAATCCGATTCAACTAAAGTTGGAGAAACCGACACTCGCCGGTCATCTTTGAGCAACGGAGTTACTCGTAGCGATGAAACCAGTCTCTCGTAAGCGTACGAGTAATCTCGGTCCGAGCCGCTTCGATCCAACAATACCACGGAATAAAGAAAAGACTAAGGAGGGCAGCAAAATGCACATCACCGCCCACAAAAACTTTGTGTTCTACTCGAGAAGACATCTACGCATGAACCTAGCTCATGATGCCACTGTTGGGGAACGTCGCATGGGAAACAAAAAATTTCCTACGCGCACGAAGACCTATCATGGTGATGTCCATCTACGAGAGGGGATTTCCGATCTACGTACCCTTGTAGATCGCATAGCAGAAGCGTTAAGAAACGCGGTTGATGTAGTGGAACGTCCTCATGTCCCTCGATCCGCCCCGTGAACCATCCCACAAACCGTCCCGCGATCCGTCCCACGATCCGCTCCGATCTAGTGCCGAACGGACGGCACCTCCGCGTTCAGCACACGTACAGCTCGACGATGATCTCGGCCTTCTTGATCCAGCAAGAGAGATGGAGAGGTAGATGAGTTCTGCGGCAGCGTGACGGTGCTCCGGAGGTTGGTGGTGATCTAATCTCAGCAGGGCTCCGCCCGAGCTCTGTAGAAACGCGATCTAGAGGAAAAACCGTGGAGGTATGTGGTCGGGCTGCCGTGGAAAAAGTTGTCTCAAATCAGCCCTAATACCTCAGTATATATAGGAGGGAGGGGGAGGGAAGAGGCAGCCTCAAACCCTCAAGGTTTGGCCGAAATTGGAGGTGGAGGAGTCCTACTCCAATCCTACTTGGAGTAGGATTTCACCTTCCCACTTGGAAACTCTTTCCACCTTGTGTTTTTTTCCTTCTCAAACCTTATGGGACTTTGTGGGAACTTATTCCAGCCCACTAGGGGCTGGTTTATCTCTTCCCATAGCCCATGATACCCCTTGGGGCGTGACACCCCTCCCGATGGTCCCCGGCACTCCAATTACACTACCGATGAGCCCGAAACTTTTCCGATGACCAAAAGAGGACTTCCTATACATCATTCTTTACCTCCGGACCATTCCGGAGCTCCTCGCGACGTCCTGGATCTCATCCAGGACTCTGAACAACATTCGGTAACCAACCATATAACTCAAATACGCATAAAACAACGTCGAACCTTAAGTGTGCAGACCCTGCGGGTTCGAGAACTATGTAGACATGACCCGAGTGACTCCTCGGTCAATATCCAATAGCGGGACCTGGATGCCCATATTGGATCCTACATATTCTACGAAGATCTTATCGGTTGAATCTCAGTGCCAAGGATTCATATAATCCCGTATGTCATTCCCTTTGTCCTTCGGTATGTTACTTGCCCGATATTCGATCGTCAGTATCCGCATACCTATTTCAATCTTGTTTATCGACAAGTCTTTTTACTCGTTCCGTAATACAAGATCCCGCAACTTACACTAAGTCACATTGCTTGCAAGGCTTGTGTGTGATGTTGTATTTGTTGGAAATATGCCCTAGAGGCAATAATAAATTAGTTATTATTATATTTCTTTGTTCATGATAATTGTTTATTATCCATGCTATAATTGTATTGATTGGAAACACAATACTTGTGTGGATACATAGACAAAACACTGTCCCTAGTAAGCCTCTAGTTGACTAGCTCGTTGATCAAAGATGACCAAGGTTTCCTGGCCATAGGCAAGTGTTGTTACTTGATAATGGGATCACATCATTAGGAGAATCATGTGATGGACTAGACCCAAACTAATAGACGTAGCATGTTGATCGTGTCATTTTGTTGCTACTGTTTTTTGCGTGTCAAGTATTTGTTCCTATGACCATGAGATCATATAACTCACTGACACCGGAGGAATGCTTTGTGTGTATCAAACGTCGCAACGTAACTGGGTGACTATAAAGATGCTCTACAGGTATCTCCAAAGGTGTTAGTTGAGTTAGTACGGATCGAGACTGGGATTTGACACTCCTTGTGACGGAGAGGTATCTCGGGGCCCATTCGGTAATACAACATCACACACAAGCCTTGCAAGCAATGTGACTTAGTGTAAGTTGCGGGATCTTGTATTACGGAACGAGTAAAGAGACTTGCCGGTAAACGAGATTGAAATAGGTATGCGGATACTGACGATCGAATCTCAGGCAAGTAACATACCGAAGGACAAAGGGAATGACATACGGGATTATATGAATCCTTGGCACTGAGGTTCAAACGATAAGATCTTCGGAGAATATGTAGGATCCAATATGGGCATCCAGGTCCCGCTATTGGATATTGACCGAGGAGTCACTCGGGTCATGTCTACATAGTTCTCGAACCCGCAGGGTCTGCACACTTAAGGTTCGACGTTGTTTTATGCGTATTTGAGTTATATGGTTGGTTACCGAATGTTGTTCGGAGTCCCGGATGAGATCCAGGACGTCACGAGGAGCTCCGGAATGGTCCGGAGGTAAAGATTGATATATAGGAAGTCCTGTTTTGGTCACCGGAAAAGTTTCGGGCTTATCGGTAGTGTACCGGGAGTGCCGGGAGGGGTGCCGGGGACCATCGGGAGGGGTGTCATGCCCCAAGGGGTCTCATGGGCTATGGGAAGAGATAAACCAGCCCCTAGTGGGCTGGGATAAGTTCCCACTAAGGCCCATAAGGTTTGAGAAGGAAAAAACACAAGGTGGAAAGAGTTTCCAAGTGGGAAGGTGGAATCCTACTCCAAGTAGGATTGGAGTAGGACTCCTCCACCTCCAATTTCGGCCAAACCTTGAGGGTTTGAGGCTGCCTCTTCCCTCCCCCTCCCTCCTATATATACTGAGGTATTAGGGATGATTTGAGACAACTTTTGCCACGGCAGCCCGACCACATACCTCCACGGTTTTACCTCTAAATCGCGTTTCTGCGGAGCTCGGGCGGAGCCCTGCTGAGACGAGATCATCACCAACCTCCGGAGCGCCGTCACGCTGCCGGAGAACTCTTCTACCTCTCCGTCTCTCTTGCTGGATCAAGAAGGCCGAGATCATCGTCGAGCTGTACGTGTGCTGAACGCGGAGGTGCCGTCCGTTCTGCACTAGATCGTGGGACTGATCGCGGGATAGTTCGCGGGGCGGATCGAGGGACGTGAGGACGTTCCACTACATCAACCGTGTTCACTAACGCTTCTGCTGTACGGTCTACAAGGGTACGTAGATCACTCATCCCCTCTCGTAGATGGACATCACCATGATAGGTCTTCGTGCGCGTAGGAAAATTTTTGTTTCCCATGCGACGTTCCCCAACAGTGGCATCATGAGCTAGGTTCATGCGTAGATGTCTTCTCGAGTAGAACACAAAAGTTTTTGTGGGCGGTGATGTGCGTTTTGCTGCCCTCCTTAGTCTTTTCTTGATTCCGCGGTATTGTTGGATTGAAGCGGCTTGGACCGACATTAGTCGTACGCTTACGAGAGACTGGTTTCATCGCTACGAGTAACCCCGTTGCTCAAAGATGACTGGCAAGTGTCAGTTTCTCCAACTTTAGTTGAATCAGATTTGACCGAGGAGGTCCTTGGATGAGGATAAATAGCAACTCATATATCTCCGTTGTGGTGTTTGCGTAAGTAAGATTCAATCCTACTAGATACCCATGGTCACCACGTAAAACATGCAACAACAAAATTAGAGGACATCTAACTTGTTTTTGCAGGGTATGCTTGTGATGTGATATGGCCAACGATGTGATGTGATATATTGGATGTATGAGATGATCATGTTGTAATAGTTAATATCGACTTGCACGTCGATGGTACGGCAACCGACAGGAGCCATAGGGTTGTCTTTAAACTACCATTTGTGCTTGCAGATGCGTTTACTATATTGCTAGGACGTAGCTTTAGTAGTAATAGCATGAGTAGCACGACAACCCCGAAGGTGACATGTTGATGGAGATCATGTTGATGGAGATCATGGTGTGACGCGGTGACAAGAAGATCGTGTCGGTGCTTTGGTGATGGAGATCAAGAAGCATGTGATGATGGCCATATCATGTCACTTATGAATTGCATGTGATGTTAATCCTTTTATGCACCTTATTTTGCTTAGAACGGCGGTGGCATTATGAGGTGATCTCTCACTAAAATTTCAAGACAAAATTGTGTTCTCCCCGACTGTGCACCGTTGCTACAGTTCGTCGTTACGAGACACCACGTGATGATCGGGTGTGATAAACTCAACGTTCACATACAACGGGTGCAAAACAGTTGCACACGCGGAACACTCGGGTTAAGCTTGACGAGCCTAGCATGTGCAGACATGGCCTTGGAACACATGAGACCGAAAGGTCGAGCATGAATCGTATAGTTGATATGATTAGCATAGATATTCTTACCACTGAAACTATTCTCGACTCACGTGATGATCGGACTTGAGATAGTGGATTTGGATCATGTACCACTCAAATGACTAGAGAGATGTACTTTTTGAGTGGGAGTTCTGAAGTAATATGATTAATTGAACTAATTGTCATGAACATAGTCTAATGGTCTTTGCGAATTACGATGTAGCTTGCGCTATAGCTCTACTGTTTTTATATGTGTTCCTAGAGAAAATTTAGTTGAAAGTTGAAAGTAGCAAACTTTGCAGACTAAGTCTGTAAAACCGAGGATTGTCCTCGTTGCTGCGCAGAAGGCTTATGTCCTTAATGCACCACTCGGTGTGCTGCACCTCGAGCGTCGTCTGTGGATGCTGTGAAAATCCTACATACACGTTTCTGATGACTACATGATAGTTTAGTGCAAAATACTTAATGGCTTAGAAGCAAGGTACCGAAGATGTTTTGAAACGTCACGGAACATAAGTGATGTTCTAAAGAGATGAAATTGTGATTTCATGCTCGTGCCCTTGTTGAGAGGTACGAGACCTCCGACAAGATTCTTTGTCCATAAAGTAAAGGAGAAAAGCTCAATCATTGAGCGTGTACTCAGATTGTCTGAGTACGACAATCACTTGAATCAAGTGGGAGTTAATCTTCCAGATGAGATAGTGATGGTTCTCCAAAGACACTGCCACCAAGCTGTGAGAGCTTCGTGATGAACTATAACATATCAAGGATAGATACAATGATCTTTGAGTGATTCGCGATGTCTGACACTGCGAAAGTAGAAATCAAGAAGGAGCGTCAATAGTTGATGGTTAGTAAAACCACTAAGTTTCAAGAAAGGCAAGGGCTAGAAGGGATACTTCGTGAAACGGCAAAACAGTTGCTGCACTAATGAAGAGACCCAAGATTAAACCCAAACCCGAGACTAAGTGCTTCTGTAATGAGGGTAACAGTCACTGAGGCGGAGCAACTCTAGATACTTGGTAGATAAGAAGGCTGGCAAAAGTCAAAACAAGTATATTTGATATACATGATGTTGATGTGTACTTTACTAGTACTCCTAGTAGCATGAGGGTATTGGATACCGGTTCGGTTGCT
The DNA here is from genome assembly GCF_904849725.1 of Hordeum vulgare subsp. vulgare. Lineage (NCBI taxonomy): Eukaryota > Viridiplantae > Streptophyta > Magnoliopsida > Poales > Poaceae > Hordeum > Hordeum vulgare. The sequence goes on from NC_058524.1 coordinate 596,002,802, forward strand.
AAGTGATTAGTAACACGGAATGATAGCTACGGCGTAAACGGAGACTAGCTGAAGGCAAGGTGACGATACGTGTTGGAAGTGTTTCCAAGGTTGATATGATCAAACGTCGCACGCACCCTCTTCCATCGGGATTGGTGTTAAACCTAAATAATTGTTATTTGGTGCTTGCGTTAAGCATGAACATGATTGGATCGTGTTTATTGCAATACGATTATTCATTTAAAGAGAATAATGGTTACTCTATTTGCTTGAATAATCACCTTCAATGGTTTATTGAATCTCGATCGTAGTGTTACACATGTTCATGATATTGGTGCCAAAAGACACGAGGTAATGATGATAGTACCACTTACTTGTGGCACTGCCGCTTGAGTCATGTTGGTATAAATTGCATGAAGAGGCTCATGCTGATGGATCTTTATACTCACTTGATTTTGAATCACTAGTGACATGCAAATCATACCACATGAGCAAGGCCTTGTTTTCATTGAGATAAAATAAGGTAGTAACTTGTTGGAAGTGATACATTTTGATGTATGCAGTCCAATGGGTGTTGAGGCACGCAGTGGATATCATTATGTTCTTACATCAATGGCGATTTGAGTAGATACTAGAGTATTTGCTTAATGAATCACGAGTCTGAAATATTGAAAAGTTCAATTCTGTTTCGGAGTGAAGTTCGTCGTAACAAGAGGTTAAACTGTCTACGATATGATCATAGAAATGAATATCTGAGTTACGAGTTTTGGTACGCAGTTAAGACAATGTGGAAATTGTTTCGCAGTTCATGCCACCTGGAACATCATAGTGTGATGATGTGTCTAAACGTCATAGCCACGCACTATTTGGTATGGTACATACTATGATGTCTCTTATCAAAATACCATTGTCGTTTATGGGTTAAGCATTAGAGACAACCGCATTCACTTTAAATAGGGCACCACGTATTTCCGTTGAGATGAAACAGTATAGACTGAGGTTTAGAGAAATCTAAACTGTCGTTTCTTGAAAGTTTGGGGTTTCGACACTTACGTGAAAAAGTTTCAGTCCGATAAGCTCGAACCCAAAGCGGATAAATGCATCTTCATAGGATATCCAAAACAGTTGGGTACATCTCCTATCTCAGATCCGAAAGCAAAGTGTTTGTTTCTAGAAATGGATCCTTTCTCGAGGAAAGGTTTCTCTCGAAAGGGTTGAGTGGGAGGGTGGTAGAACTTGATGAGGTTATTGAACCATCACTTCGACCAGTGTGTAGGAGGGTGCAGGAAGTTGTTCCTGTGGTGCCTACACCAATTGAAGTGAAAGCTGATGATGGTGATCATCGTGTTGGAATTATGCCCTAGAGGCAATAATAAATGTATAGTTATTATTATAATTCCTGTATCAAGATAATAGTTTATTATCCATGCTATAATTGTATTGAATGAAGACTCATTTACATGTGTGGATACATAGACAAAACACCGTCCCTAGCATGCCTCTAGTTGGCTAGCCAGTTGATCGATGATAGTCAGTGTCTTCTGATTATGAACAAAGTGTTGTTGCTTGATAACTGGATCACGTCATTAGGAGAATCACGTGATGGACTAGACCCAAACTAATAGACGTAGCATGTTGATCGTGTCATTTTGTTGCTACTGTTTTCTGCGTGTCAAGTATTTATTCCTATGACCATGAGATCATATAACTCACTGACACCGGAGGAATAATTTGTGTGTATCAAACGTCGCAACGTAACTGGGTGACTATAAAGATGCTCTACAGGTATCTCCGAAGGTGTTAGTTGAGTTAGTATGGATCAAGACTGGGATTTGTCACTCCGTGTGACGGAGAGGTATCTCGGGGCCCACTCGGTAATACAACATCACACACAAGCCTTGCAAGCAATGTGACTTAGTGCAAGTTACGGGATCTTGTATTACGAAACGAGTAAAGAGACTTGCCGGTAAACGAGATTGAAATAGGTATACGGATACTGACGATCGAATCTCGGGCAAGTAACATACCGAAGGACAAAGGGAATGACATACGGGATTATACGAATCCTTGGCACTGAGGTTCAAACGATAAGATCTTCGTAGAATATGTAGGATCCAATATGGGCATCCAGGTCCCGCTATTGGATATTGACCGAGGAGTCTCTCGGGTCATGTCTACATAGTTCTCGAACCCGCAGGGTCTGCACACTTAAGGTTCGACGTTGTTTTATGCATATTTGAGTTATATGGTTGGTTACCGAATGTTGTTCGGAGTCCCGGATGAGATCACGGACGTCACGAGGGTTTCCGGAATGGTCCGGAAATGAAGATTGATATATAGGATGACCTTATTTGATTACCGGAAGGTTTTCGGAGTTACCGGGAATGTACCGGGAATGACGAATGGGTTCCGGGAGTTCACTGGAGGGGGGCAACCCACTCCGGGGAAGCCCATAGGCTTTTGGGGGACACACCAGCCCTTAGTGGGCTGGTGGGACAGCCCCAAGGGAGCCTATGCGCCAAGATAAGAAAATCAAAGGAAAAGAAAAAAAAAGAGGGAAGAAGTGGGAAGGGAGGGGGCCTCCTCCCACCAAACCAAGTCCAACTCGGTTTGGGGGGGGGGGGAGTCCTCCCCCCCTTGGCTCGGCCGACCCCTTGGGGATCCCTTGGACCCCAAGGCAAGGTCCCCCTCCCTCCTCCTATATATATGGGGCTTTTAGGGCAGATTTGAGACGACTTTCTCACGGCTGCCCGACCACATACCTCCATAGTTTTTCCTCTAGATCGTGTTTCTGCGGAGCTCGGGCGGAGCCCTGCTGAGACAAGATCATCACCAACCTCCGGAGCGCCATCACGCTGCCGGAGAACTCTTCTACCTCTCCGTCTCTCTTGCTGGATCAAGAAGGCCGAGATCATCGTCGAGCTGTACGTGTGCTGAACGCGGAGGTGCCATCTGTTCGGTACTAGATCGTGGGACTGATCGCGGGATTGTTCGCGGGGCGGATCGAGGGACGTGAGGACGTTCCACTACATCAACCGCGTTCTCTAACGCTTCTGTTGTACGATCTACAAGGGTAGGTAGATCACTCATCCCCTCTCGTAGATGGACATCACCATGATAGGTCTTCGTGCGCGTAGGAAATTTTTTGTTTCCCATGCGACGTTCCCCAACAGTGGTATCAGATCTAGGTTCATGCGTAGATGTCCTCTCGAGTAGAACACAAAAGGTTTTGTGGGCGGTGATGTGCGTTTTGCTGCCCTCCTTAGTCTTTTCTTGATTCCGCGGTATTGTTGGATTGAAGCGGCTTGGACCGACATTACTCGTACGCTTACGAGAGACTGGTTTCATCGTTACGAGTAACCCCCTTTGCTCAAAGATGACTGGCAAGTGACGGTTTCTCCAACTTTAGTTGAATCGGATTTGACCGAGGAGGTCCTTGGAGGAGGTTAAATAGCAACTCATATATCTCCGTTGTGGTGTTTGCGTAAGTAAGATGCGATCCTACTAGATACCCTTGGTCACCACGTAAAACTTGCAACAACAAAATTAGAGGACGTCTAACTTGTTTTTGCAGGGTATGATTGTGATGTGATATGGCCAATGATGTGATGTGATATATTGGACGTATGAGATGATCATGTTGTAATAGAAATATCGACTTGCACGTTGATGGTTCGGCAACCGGCAGGAGCCATAGGGTTGTCTTTATACTAACATATATCTGCTTGCAGATGCGTTTACTATTTTGCTAGGATGTAGCTTTAGTAGCAATATGAGGTGATCTCTCACTAAAATTTCAAGACGAAATTGCGTTCTCCCCGAGTGTGCACCGTTGCTACAGTTCGTCGTTTCGAGACACCACGTGATGATCGGGTGTGATAGACTCAACGTTCACATACAACGGGTGCAAAACAGTTGCGCACGCGGAACACTCGGGTTAAGCTTGACGAGCCTAGCATGTGCAGACATGGCCTCGGAACACATGAGACCGAAAGGTCGATCATGAATCATATAGTTGATATGATTAGCATAGGGATGCTTACCACTGAAACTACTCTCGACTCACGTGATGATCGGACTTGGGATAGTGTAAGTGGATCATGAACCACTCAAATGACTAGAGAGATGTACTTTTTGAGTGGGAGTTTAGCGCATAATTTGATTAAGTTGAACTCTAATTATCTTGAACATAGTCTAAGTCCACTTTGAATATATTTGTGTTGTAGATCATGGCTCACGCAAGTGTCATCCTGAATTTTAATACGTTCCTAGAGAAAGCTAAGTTGAAAGATGATGGAAGCAACTTTGTAGACTGGGCTCGTAATCTTAAGCTAATCTTACAAGCTGGAAAGAAGGATTATGTCTTAATGCTGCGCTAGGAGATGAACCACCCGCTACGGCTGATCAGGATGTTAAGAACGCTTGGTTAGCACGTAAGGAGGACTACTCAATAGTTCAATGTGCAGTCTTGTATGGCTTAGAGCCGGGACTTCAACGTCGCTTTGAGCGTCATGGAGCATTTGAGATGTTCCAGGAGTTGAAGTTTATCTTTCAGAAGAACGCCCGGATCGAGAGGTATGAGACCTCCGATAAATTCTATGCTTGCAAGATGGAGGAAAACTCGTCTGTCAGTGAACATGTGCTCAAAATGTCTGGGTACTCAAACCGTCTAGCTGAACTGGGGATTGAACTCCCGCAAGAAGCTATCACTGACACAATCCTCCAATCACTGCCGCCAAGCTATAAAGGCTTTGTGTTGAACTACAACATGCAAGGGATGAACAAGTCTCCCGGCGAGTTGTTTGCGATGCTGAAAGTCGCAGAGTCTGAACTCCGTAAAGAGCATCAAGTGTTGATGGTGAGCAAGACCACTAGTTTCAAGAGAAACGGCAAAGGCAAGAAGGGCAATTCGAAGAAGAGCGGCAAGCCTGTTGCCAATCCGCCGAAGAAACCCAAAGCTGGACCTAAGCCTGAAACAGAGTGCTTCTATTGCAAGGGTATGGGTCACTGGAAGCGCAATTGCCCCAAGTATCTGGCAGATAAGAAGGCGGGCAAAGAAAAATCAGGTATATTTGATATACATGTTATTGATGTGTACTTAACCGGCTCTCGTAGTAGTGCCTGGGTATTCGATACCGGTTCTGTTGCTCATATTTGCAACTCGAAGCAGGAACTGCGGAATAGACGAAGGCTGGCGAAAGACGAAGTGACGATGCGCATAGGAAACGGTTCCAAGGTTGATGCAATCGCCGTCGGCACCGTGTCACTTCAACTAACATCGGGATTAGTGATGAACTTAAATCATTGTTATTTAGTACCTGCGTTGAGCATGAACATTATATCTGGATCTTGTTTATTGCGAGACGGTTACTCTTTTAAGTCTGAGAATAATGGTTGTTCTATTTCTATGAGTAATATCTTTTATGGTCATGCACCGAATGTGAGAGGATTATTCATATTGAATCTCGATAGCGATACGCATATACATAACATTGAGACCAAAAGAGTTAGAGTAAACAATGATAGCGCCATGTTTTTGTGGCACTGCCGCTTGGGTCATATTGGTGTAAAGCGCATGAAGAAACTCCATGCTGATGGACTTTTGGAGTCACTTGACTTTGATTCACTTGACACGTGCGAACCATGCCTCATGGGCAAGATGACTAAAAGTCCGTTCTCCGGAACAATGGAGCGTGCAAGTGACTTGTTGGAAATCATACATACCGATGTGTGTGGTCCTATATATATGGGGCTTTTAGGGCAGATTTGAGAGGACTTTCTCACGGCTGCCCGACCACATACCTCCATAGTTTTTCCTCTAGATCGTGTTTCTGCGGAGCTCGGGCGGAGCCCTGCTGAGACAAGATCATCACCAACCTCCGGAGCGTCGTCACGCTGTCGGAGAACTCTTCTACCTCTCCATCTCTCTTGTTGGATCAAGAAGGCCGAGATCATCGTCGAGCTGTACGTGTGCTGAACGCGGAGGTGCCGTCCGTTCGGTACTAGATCGTGGGACTGATCGCGGGATTGTTCGCGGGGCGGATCGAGGGACGTGAGGACGTTCCACTACATCAACCGCGTTCTCTAACGCTTCTGCTGTACGATCTACAAGGGTACGTAGATCACTCATCCCCTCTCGTAGATGGACATCACCATGATAGGTCTTCGTGCGCGTAGGAAAATTTTTGTTTCCCATGCAACGTTCCCCAACACATCGAGCATCGGATCAAGTTACTATAAACCTCGTAGGTTGACAAGGTCGCGTACTACTGCAGAGTGGTACGGTAACCCTGTCTTGGAGGTCATGTTGTTGAGCAACAGTGAACCTACGAGTTATGAAGAAAGCAATGGTGGGCCCAGATTCCGACAAATGGCTTGAGGCCATGAAATCCGAGAGAGGATCCATGTATGCAAACAAAGTGTAGACTTTGGAAGAACTACTTGATGGTCATAGGACTATTGAGTAAAGATGGGTCTTTAAAAGGAAGACAGACGACGATGGTGATAAGTCACTATTAAGAAAAGCTCGACTTGTCGCAAAGATGTTTCCGACAAGATCAAGCAGTTGACTATGATGAGACTTCCTTACTCGTAGCGACGCTAAAAGTCTGTTAGAATTATGTTAGTAGTTGCTGCATTATTTATGAAATATTGCACATGGGATGTCAAAACATTGTTTTCTCGATGGTTTCCTTGAGCAAACATTGTATGTGATACAACCAGGAGGTTTTGTCGATCCTAAAGATACTAACAAGTATGCAAGCTCCAGCGATCCTTCAATGGACTGGTGCAAGCATCTCGGAATTGGAATATACACTTTGATGAGATGATCAAAGATTTTGGGTTTGTACAAGGTTTATGAGAAAATTGTATTTCCAAAGAAGTGAGTGGGAGCACTATAGAATTTCTGATAAGTATATGTGGTTGACATATTGTGGATCATAAGTAATGTAGAATTTCTGTGAAGCATAAAAGGTTGTTTGAAAGGAGTTTTTCAAAGGAGTACCTGGATTGCGCTACTTGAATGTTGAGCATCAAAGATCTATGAAGATAGATCGAAAGCACTTAATGGAAGTTTCAACAAGATGCATGCCTTGACAAGTTTTTGAAGGAGTTCAAAATAGATCAGCAAAGAAGGAGTTCTTGGTTGTGTTGTAAGGTGTGGATTTGAGTAAGACTCAAAACCCGACCACGGCAGAATAAAGAGAATAGACGAAGGTCGTCTTCTATGCCTAAGCCGTAGACTCTAAACTATGCCATGCTGAGTACCGCACCTGATGTGTGCCTTGCAGCAAGTCTGTTAAGAGGTACACAGAGTGATCCTGGATTGAATCACTGATCAGCAGTCAAAGTTATCCTTAGTAACTAAATAGACTATGGAATTTTTCTCGATTATGGAGGTGGTTAAAGAGTTCGTCGTAAAGGGTTACGTCGATGCAAGCTTTGACACGAATCCAAATAACTATGAGTAGTGAAACGGATTCGTATAGTAGAGTAGATATTTGGAGTATTTCCGAATAGCACATAGTAGCAGCATCTATAAGATGACATAAAGATTTGTAAAGAACACACGGATCTGAAAATTTCAGAACCGTTGACTAAAACCTCTCGCATGAGCAAGACGTGATCAGACCCCATAACTATATGGGTGTTGGATTCGTTGGAATCACATGGTGATGTGAACTAGATTATTGACTCTAGTGCAAGTGGGAGACTGTTGGAAATATGCCCTAGAGGCAATAATAAATTAGTTATTATTATATTTCTTTGTTCATGATAATGGTTTATTATCCATTCTATAATTGTATTGATTGGAAACACAATACTTGTGTGGATACATAGACAAAACACTGTCCCTAGTAAGCCTCTAGTTGACTAGCTCGTTGATCAAAGATGGCCAAGGTTTCCTGGCCATAGGCAAGTGTTGTTACTTGATAATGGGATCACATCATTAGGAGAATCATGTGATGGACTAGCCCCAAACTAATTGACGTAGCATGTTGATCGTGTCATTTTGTTGCTACTGTTTTTTGCGTGTCAAGTATTTGTTCCTATGACCATGAGATCATATAACTCACTGACACCGGAGGAATGCTTTGTGTGTATCAAACGTCGCAACGTAACCGGGTGACTATAAAGATGCTCTACAGGTATCTCCGAAGGTGTTCGTTGAGTTAGTATGGATCAAGACTGGGATTTGTCACTCCGTATGACGGAGAGGTATCTCGGGGCCCACTCGGTAATACAACATCACACACAAGCCTTGCAAGCAATGTGACTTAGTGTAAGTTGCGGGATCTTGTATTACGGAACGAGTAAAGAGACTTGCCGGTAAACAAGATTGAAATAGGTATGCGGATACTGACGATCGAATCTCGGGCAAGTAACATACCGAAGGACAAAGGGAATGACATACGGGATTATATGAATCCTTGGCACTGAGGTTCAACCGATAAGATCTTCGGAGAATATGTAGGATCCAATATGGGCATCCAGGTCCTACTATTAGATATTGACCGTGGAGTCACTCGGGTCATGTCTACATAGTTCTCGAACCCGCAGGGTCTGCACACTTAAGGTTCGACGTTGTTTTATGCGTATTTGAGTTATATGGTTGGTTACCGAATGTTGTTCGGAGTCCCGGATGAGATCCAGGACGTCACGAGGAGCTCCGGAATGGTCCGGAGGTAAAGATTGATATATAGGAAGTCCTGTTTTGGTCACCGGAAAAGTTTCGGGCTCATCGGTAGTGTACCGGGACTGCCGGGAGGGGTGCCGGGGACCATCGGGAGGGGTGTCACGCCCCAAGGGGTCTCATGGGCTATGGGAAGAGATAAACCAGCCCCTAGTGGGCTGGGATAAGTTCCCACTAAGGCCCATAAGGTTTGAGAAGGAAAAAACACAAGGTGGAAAGAGTTTCCAAGTGGGAAGGTGGAATCCTACTCCAAGTAGGATTGGAGTAGGACTCCTCCACCTCCAATTTCGGTCAAACCTTGAGGGTTTGAGGCTGCCTCTTCCCTCCCCCTCCCTCCTATATATACTGAGGTATTAGGGCTGATTTGAGACAACTTTTGCCACGGCAGCCCGACTACATACCTCCACGGTTTTACCTCTAGATCGCGTTTCTGCGGAGCTCGGGCGGAGCCCTGCTGAGACGAGATCATCACCAACCTCCGGAGCGCCGTCACGCTGCCGGAGAACTCTTCTACCTCTCCGTCTCTCTTGCTGGATCAAGAAGGCCGAGATCATCGTCGAGCTGTACGTGTGTTGAACGCGGAGGTGCCGTCCATTCGGCACTAGATCGTGGGACTGATCGGGGATAGTTCGCGGGGCGGATTGAGGGACGTGAGGACGTTCCACTACATCAACCGCGTTCACTAACGCTTCTGCTGTACGGTCTACAAGGGTACGTAGATCACTCATCCCCTCTCGTAGATGGACATCACCATGATAGGTCTTCGTGTGCGTAGGAAATTTTTTGTTTCCCATGCGACGTTCCCCAACAGTATTACCGAGTAGGCCCCGAGATACCTCTCCGTCATACAGAGTGATAAATCCCAGTCTTGATCCATACTAACTCAACGAACACCTTCGGAGATACCTGTAGAGCATCTTTACAGTCACCCAGTTACGTTGCGACGTTTGATACACACAAAGCATTCCTCCGGTGTCAGTGAGTTATATGATCTCATGGTCATAGGAACAAATACTTGACACGCAGAAAACAGTAGCAACAAAATGACACGATCAACATGCTACGTCTATTAGTTTGGGTCTAGTCCATCACATGATTCTCCTAATGATGTGATCCCGTTATCAAGTAACAACACTTGCCTATGGCTAGGAAACCTTGACCATCTTTGATCAACGAGCTAGTCAACTAGAGGCTTACTAGGGACAGTGTTTTGTCTATGTATCCACACAAGTATTGTGTTTCCAATCAATACAATTATAGCATGGATAATAAACGATTATCATGAACAAAAAAATATAATGATAACTAATTATTATTGCCTCTAGGGCATATTTCCAACAGACGGGCTACACGAGGCTTCGCATCGGAGCCGGAGTTGTCGCCCGTGTCGACCGCAAGCGCTCGTGCGCGATACGGAGCATCAACTCCTCGTCGTCGGAGCTGCCATCAGAGTGGATGTCGATGCTGGACATGCTCGTCGACGCTACAGATTGGACGGATTGAGGAAGGGGTGAAGTCGGGGAGCGTAGTGAAATGAGTTAGGATTTGCTTCGGAGGAGTATTTTGGGGGGTCAGGGTGGACAAGCGGTGGGCCGGGCTGACGTGGCGGATGCGCCCAGACTGCCTCATATACGCCTTATATTTGAGTGGATATAAGAGTACATACAATGAGAGTAACATAGATAGTAACATACATGACACCTAACCAAAAAATGTGATCTGGTAATTAATTAATGGGAAGAGAGAAAAATTGAGTAACTTAACTAGTTACTCATACTATGAGTAACATAACGCATACGAAAATAAAAAAAGTCTATAAGCTAATAAATGAAAGGCTCATGTTACTAATTATATGTTAATATTCACTATGAAGATAATAACTCAGACTATCAACATATGCGCGTTACTACTCTATATATGTTACTCTGTGTTGTGAGTAGTTTAAGGGGTTTAGCTTTATCCGGACGTTTTTGTGTGGTTTGAGAGTTTTGATTGGGTTGAATTTTCGTGAACGGTCAACCGAACGACTTGTAGACTGGTATAAGGGATCTGATTGTAGATGCTCTAAAGGTGATCGAGTAACTGCACACACTGCGACGACTGGACTTTCTGTTTCATATTGTGCCGACATGGATGCAAGAACGACGTTTCTGGTGTTAAAAAACTCTTACGTAGCAGTATATTACGCTTTCAATTTCGTCTTATATGTATTCTCGGTTTCGCGCTCCGTCTGAGTCAGCAGCAGCTTTGGACCTGTCATTTACGTTGGACCAATCGGACGACATCGTTGCCAGCCAGTCATTGAGCTGGCCGCGACGGAGACAAGCTAGACCTCCATGAGCACGCGTACACATCGTACGTAAGTGCGTACGCCGATCCGTACGCACTGCAATTTTGTTCTTCTTGTTCACGTCTAGTAGGACGAAAACCGGATGGGATACTGTGATGGCACGACACTTGCTTAAGAGCAACTCCAACCAGCCGATTTAAAAGGACGCGTGCTTTGTTTGTTTCTTGTTCGTGTGGATCGATTTATTCATCCTATCTATACATCAATATTTATATCTATATCTATACATCTATACATCTTATCTTACCCCTACTAATAAAACAAATGGTGTTTCTTCCGTACGTCATTCAAATTACCTTTAAAGTTGACTAAAATTACCCACCAATGCCAGTCATAAAAAACATTTCAAATAAGAAAATATTCAGTCTGGGCCGGCCATGTAGGCACCTCCTATATTACGGTCTAGGCGTTGGAAAAAGATGCAGCACACCTGTTTGGGCCGGCCCATGCACGGGCACCTGTTTTTTTAGTTTATTTTTTTTATTTTTTTACTAGCAAAAGGGCCCATGCGTTGCAACGTGAGAAAGAAATACCACACGGTACACGCTCTTAATTTATAAAAAATGTCTATAATTTGAGAATTTATAGTTACGATACAAATAAAGATGGTCTTATTCTATAAAAATGCAGTTCAAAATTTCACGGGTCTTCTATTTTAACACGGCTTGCATTTGATTTAATACGTACAAAGAATCAGTCAAGTGACCTTCAGTTTCATCTTTAATCCTGATTTTGTTGACGTGTTTATCCACAACCCGGATGAGTACCGGTATGAAAGAAAGACGAAACTTATTTATTAAGATTGCACCCTAGATAGTATTTTTATTAAACGTTTAACAGTTAAAATAATATCATATTTAAATTCTACATATTTTTCTAATCAAATTCCATGTATAATATGTTAAATTTGGAGTTACAGTTTAAAAGATATGAGTATTTTTAAAAATATTTCATATATACTACGAGTTTAATGTCATAAACAGTAAGCACTTTTTTGTAAAATCACCTCGGTGGGTTTTCCGACGGAAGCGATAGCCTCTTTATTATTGGGTAAAGATTTCCAGTTCCATTTTGTTTTTCTACTTTAAATAATTTAGAACTTCAAACAACTTTTCTCAATTTTAAGAAACTGAGAATTTCGAAATAAAATATTCAAGAAAATATATATTTTTTTAGAATTCAAAAACTACTCATAAGTTTTGAAAAATGTTTAAACTTTGGGAAAATGTCCATAAAATAAAAAAATCAACGATTTTAAACAAAAGTCCGTGTAAAAATCTTAAAAACAGTTCGTGCCTCTGTTTTTAGTCTCATTTTTTATTTTCGTTTTTCTGTTCCATTTTTTATGTTAAATAATTTAGAACTTTGAAAAACTTTTCCAATTTATAAAACTGGGAATTTTGAAATGAAAGTTTGAAGAAAATATAAAATGTCTGTGAATTCAAAAAATGCTCAGGACTTTTGTAAAAATATTCGCATATTCAGAAAAAATGTTCATAATTTTGAGAACAATGCTAGTGAAAACAATAAAAGTTCAGGATTTTTAAAAAAAGTTTGTGTGTTATTTTTTGAGTGCAATTGAAAAAAATGTTTGCTAATTTAAAAAATGCTCGTGCATTTCAAGAAATGTCCTAAAATTTTAAAGACAATATGATCAGCATCATTGAAGATTATAATTGTTTTTCTCCCGTTGCAACGCACGAGTCCTTTTGCTAGTACTAATAAACCACATATTGCTTCTGTGGTACGTTATTAAATTTGCCCCTAAAGTTCGTCAAAATTACCCATCAATGCCACCCGTAAGTGACAAAAACGATTCATTTTCTGAACTTCGATTCGGCTCTTTCTTTCTAATTCTAAAAGATGCGGTTCCTGTATTTTATCACAAGCACAAGGGTAGCACAACCGTTTGGGTGCACGCTGTCCTAGCATAGAGACCCAGGTTCGATCCTTCAACCCCCTTTCCTTTTTGTTCTTCTATTTCACACTTTTTCTTCTTTTTTTTCTCTTTTGCCTTTATTTTGATAAACTTTACACAAATGTTAATCATGGATTAAAGAAATGTCAAATTTGTAGACAAAAAAGTTCCCATATATACAAAAAAAAGTACATTGCATATGGACAATAAATAATATATTTTTCCTTTATTTTGATGTCACACGCAAAAAAATGTTTCTAATGTATAAAAAATATACAATGTTGTTTATACAAGCTTTACGTAAAGAAATGGCTTAGCTTTGATTTTTATATATATAAAATGTTTTGCTAATTATTTTTTTAAGAATATCGATATTGATGCGCAACATGGAACATTTGGTATGCATGGATTAAAGAAATTTCAAATTTATAGACAAAAAAAGTTCTCATATATTAAAAAAACATACAGTGCATATAGACAACAAATAATATATATTTTCTTTATTTTGATGTCACACGCAAAAAAATGTTTCTAATGTATACAAAATATACAATGTTGTTTATACAAGCTTTATGTAAAGAAATGAGTTAGCTTTGATTTTTCATATATATAAACTGTTTTGCTAATTATTTTTTTAAGAATATCGATATTGATGCGCAACCTGGAACATTTGGTATGCATGTACTTACAAATTGATTGTTTTCGATGGAGCTGTTTAATATATTTGCAATCAAATTAAGACTTCACTTAGATTACAAATGCTAACACATATATCAGCAAGATAAAAATAATGTTCTTATGCATACGCTATCATTAACTAACACAACATACTTTGCCATTTTCATCATAATTCAAATAATGTTCATGCATTTCAAGAAATGTCCTAAAATTTAAGAACATAATCTGATTATCACAATTGGAGATTAAGATTTTTTTTATCTCATTGCAACGCACGGGCTTTTTGCTATTTTATAAAAGGATCGATCATGTGTTCAACGTAGCGATTCATTTTTGTTTGAACGTAATATTTCTTTTGTTGCATAAAGGAAAAGGCTCGTGACAATAGTTCATGTCAGCTATCATGCCAACGCCAGGAGTTTACGTCCAGTGACCGGCATATATATTAATTGAAGGACGAATTCATGCTTTTTAGCTTTGAAGAGGTCTCTTAATTAATATGCGTTTTTACTAGTTGAGAAAGAAATAATGTGATTGCTTCCCTCTTCAATTGAATTTCCTTTTCCTATCCAATCTAAGTGTGTCTAGATTGCAGTGCATCTTCTAAGATGTATAATGCACCGAGACGGAGGAAGTACATCCGCAAATAATTTATTATGACGCAATGGTCAATCGTTGTAGTACACCAATGTGCTCCATGACAGGCTGCCTGAACTGCTAGAGCTAGCTGGTGATCCATGGAAGTGCGTTGCCTTTTACACCGCTAGATCTGGGAGAAACTTATGCAGTAGCAAACTCATCCATTTCACTAACATGAGGCGAACCTTGCGGCTTACATGCCGATCATCAAGACCTCAAAATCCCTAGCAAAATCCCTAGCAAAAGAAGTGGAAGAAGAAGATCCATTGCAGCTACCAGAGCTAGCTAGAAGAACACTCACAAGAAGAAGAAGAAGAAATCAGCAGGTCCTAACCTCCAACAAACCCCATGTGACCTCCCTATGTACACCATCCACGCAGGGGCAGACCGGTCAGAACGCAGCAGCTGGCAATTGGCTCTGTCGGTTCACCGATTTCCCAAATTTCCACACTCACGCCCTCCGTCTACGGCAGCCGCAGCGGAACGAGGAGGGTGAAATGAGGGAAGAGAGATGCAAGGCTAGTAGTAGAGGGCGGAGTCGTCGTCGTCGGTGGGCTGGTGGCAGCGGGGGTCGGAGAGGCCGAGGAGGAGGCGGCGGAAGTTGGCCACGGCGCAGGGGATGCGGAGCGCGCCAGGGTGGCCGTAGCCGTACTCCTGCGCGGCACGGCGGAGCAGGGCCTTGAACGCCGGCCGGCCCAGGAGCTCGGCCCGCACGGCGAAGCGCTCCACGGGGCCGCCCTCCTCGCCGACGCACACCGGCACGTGCCCCTCCGGCACCCTCGCGCCGCGGCCGAGCCTCCGCGCGCCGAAGAACGAGGACGACGAGGAAGCGGCCGTGGAGGAGGCCTTGGCGGCCGCGTCGGGCCGGAGCGGCTGGTACGCGGCGGCGGTGGCGCTGCACGCGTCGGCCGCGGCCACGCGGGAGAGCCGTCTGAGAAGGCGCTTCATGTTGCTGGCTTGCTGCTGCTTCGGTCGACGCCGGAGACGTCGAGAACCTTGGAAGCAGCGACGGCGGTGGCGGGTTCTTGGCGAGGGACGACGCTAGAGTTGAGAAGACGGCAAGGTGTTTGTACTGAGGCGGCCATGGTGGCTCGCCGTTATATAGCGGGAGAGCCGCAAGTTGTGCTTCTGCCATTATTTATCTCGCTTGGCGCTTACAGATTATTTGCTCCCGAATGGAATGTGGAGATAATTCAGCCAGCCTGCTTCGTGTACCCGGGATTACTTGCCTCATTTTGAAATTTGGCCCTGCTTCATTCTAGATCGATCGAGGCAAAATGTGACCGGTTACACTGGCCAAAGTTGGCAAGAAAATATGCCGTGAATAATGCCAAGTTCATCTTAAAATCATGACCAAGAGTTTGGGATATTCTTCCCTTCATTTCCCACAGAGCTGTACTAGTATATTTTTTCAAATTTTTGGCAAGACATACCACCCCACAACTAAACTTGCAATTTACTACTAACAAATAGTTGTGCCAAAAAAATAGGGAACTATTAATTTCGTTGAAATGGAACAGACACATACACAAATCATAGCCGCATATTGTTAAATTATACTTCCTCCATTTTTAAATATAAATCTTTTTAAAAATTACACCACAGACTACATACAAAAATAAAATAAATGAATTAACACTCTGAAACATGTGTATATACATTCATATATAGAGTAGTTCCTAGTGGAATATAGGAAAAGATTTATATTTAGAAGCGGATGGAGTACTTATTTTCTTTTTGTAACCATGTGAGAGCTGGGAGCATGAAGTGTGCACCTATGTGGGTGTGCGTAGCAAGGCAATATTTTCTTCTTCTTCTTTTAAGAGAAGCACAGCAGAGAGGATTGAATAGGCAGGGGAGGAGGTAGTAGGACTGTGGTACAGTTGGAGTACCCGGCACCGGCAGGTACAAGCGGCAAGAAGCCGGTGGGGTGGGCCCGGCAGCACCCGGTTTAGGTCCGGCCGATCGGATTGATTCGGGCTCGCGCCGTCCTGTTCCGTAGTCCCGTTCGTACGGTTGCTCGTGGAGGTGAGAGAGTGAGAAGACATGGATTTTTTTTTCTGCCATCGTGGAGCCCGCCGACTGACCTGACACATGGAGGAGAGAAAGAGAGGAACAGCCAGTGATCAAGGAAGAGAGAGTCAAGTGATTGCACTAGACTGTTGGTTGGACTGCTCAACTGCTGTCAAGAGAGAGTCAAGTAATATCCTCTTTTTGGTCGGAAAAATGCCGCTGGCCCTTCTGCACTCTGATCATACTAAGAGGGTGCTTTTAGTCCCATAACTAAAAGTAATGAAACTAAAATTTGGTAGCCTCACCCATGCTTGGATCTGAGTATTAAAAAGATTAAAATCAAGTTAATGAGCATTTATTATGCTCCAAACCCTCCAATCCAGAACTTGCATGAAGAGTTAAATGAGGAGAGAGAGGACTAATGCACATTTTAATAGGAGTACTGATGGGGTCATAGTCCTAGGGTAGGGTCATAGGCCTGCCATACAGGTCCTACCCAAGGACTACCCCACACAAAGGACAGGACCCTAAGTCTGCCCCGACTGAATTAAGGAGTCCACATCATCCAGTCGGCAACAGGTCCTGTATCATCCAGTCGGAGGCTAGCATTCGGAGATACCAAGCTAACCGACTGGATACACTCGGTACATCGTAACCTCTCTGGAGGGAAACGGTCGTACGTTTCCGGGTGCATTTATTAGCATTTAGAGCATACGTTACTTCTAACGTGCGCATTCAATCCCCACTACTCCACCCCTGTACCGGAACCGTTGTGGAGGGCAGCGCACTCTATATAAGCCACCCCCCCACTGGTAGAGGGGTTAGCAAATCATTGTATTCCATATTACACTCGACAACAAGCTCCGAGAGCACTGAGACGTAGGGCTGTTACCTCCACCGCAGAGGGGCCTGAACTCATACAACCTCGCCGTAGCTAGGACTCTGCCCATCTCATTCGTACCCTACACATCTACTGTCAAGCTTATACCCACGACAGTTGGCGCCCACCGTGGGGCAGGCGTCTAAGCGACTTCCGGCGAGTTTGCGACTACTTCTTTTCGTCATGTCGTCCGGTGGAGATTCGAGCATGGGTCACCAGATCTTCTTCGGCGCTCTCTCCTTCATCGTCGACGACTCGGCGTGGCTTCGGGATGCGCCCCTCCACATCGAGGCGCTTCCCCGTCGCGGGGCTACGCACTTCCGTGTCGGCGCTCGCGGCGTCCTTCTTCTTCAACACTCGACTCCGGTGTCGACCTGCACCGCTGACACGCGTCGCAGCAAGCGGTCCCGCCGTCCGCGGCTCCAGCGTTGGGTGCAACACGCCCAGGCGCGCCAGGACGCATCTTCGCAAGTGGCGGTTCTTGAGTCCGTTGTGGTTGCCCCGTCGGCCCAGCACTCGAACTCGGTTCCGACTGAGTTTCCTTCCGAGTATGCGGGTCACAGGCCTGCAGCAGAAGTACACATGGCCAACTCCCATGAAGATCCCCGTCAGGCTGGCCGGAACGAGCATGAGATCGGCGAAGCATCCGGTGCACGTCGTCCACCTCGCCGTTCCGCTAGTCGGCACACTCGGCGGAGCAACTTGGAGCTGTTCCGCACGCACCTCCTCAACTTGGCTGCAGCTGCCAAGATAGCCGATTCCCTCCAGCCGACTGATTCAGAGGCTGGTAGAGGGATCGAGCAGATCCGAGCCCTGTTGCACACGGCGCAGTAGCAGAATTCGGCAGTCTCCCAGTCGCACAACCGGATCTATAACAGTTCCGTCCACGCGAATACGCATTGGTCGGTTCACAGCCCTGGTTCCCATCAGCGCCACAGGGGAGGCAGCCGTTCCGTGATTCATGAAGATCGTCGCTGCTCACGCACCCCTCCGCGGGCTGGGCCCTATGGGTCCCGACATCATGATGATCGGCGTTCAGTCGGCGAGACTTACGACCCAAGACCCGACGCAAGAGGACGTATCGCCCAGCGAAGAGTCGACAGAGGTCGAGCCCACCGCGATGGTCGCGATATTGACCGTTCGAGTGGAAGCAGGGCCACCGTTTCTGGTCCCGAGTGTTTTAGTCGAGCCATCCGTTTGGCTGGCATCCCTCCCAACTTCCGATTGCCGACGGGAATTAGCAAGTTCACAGGAGAGTCCAAGCCAGAAACGTGGCTGGATGACTACCGAGTGGCAGTCCAGATCGGAGGAGGGGACGACCATGTCGCCATGAAGCACCTCCCTCTGATGCTCGACGGCTCGGCACGAGCGTGGCTAAACCAGTTGGCCCCCTCAAGCATCTATAGTTGGGCTGATCTGGCCCGAGTGTTCATAAAGACCTTCGAAGGGACGTGCAAGCGCCCTGCTGGCCTTGTGGAGCTCCAGCACTGCGTCCAGAAGCAGAATGAGCCCCTACGTGACTTCATCCAGCGCTGGACAACTCTCTATCACCCGGTGGAGAACGTCACCGAGCGTCAAGCAGTCTACGCCTTCAAGGCAGGCGTGCGGTACAGGGATCTGTACCTGAAGTTCGGCCGAACAGGCGACATCTCCATGAGCAAGATGATGGAGATAGCAACGCGCTACGCAAATGGTGAAGAAGGGGACCGCATCCGAAGCGGCAAACACAAAACAGTCGCTGATGGCGATGGGCGCAACCCTCGAAAGCAGAAGCAGAAAGCTCCGGCCGCTCCGCAAGCAAAAGCTGCAGCCGTAACCAATGCCAAGTTCAAGGGCAAAGGGAAGGCTCAATTCACCCCCAAGAAGAAGCAGTTCAATAATCCCATCCTGGACCAGCCCTGTCCGGTTCACACGAAGATGGACGAAGAAGGCAACCCCATATATGCGAAGCATACCACTCGACAGTGTCGCCTCCTGATCCAGGGGTTCAGCGAAGGGCAACCGAGTGAGAAGGACCATGAGCAGGATGAGGAGGATAAGGAGGATCCGTTCCCCCAAGTCCATGCAACCCTGATAATCTTTGCTGACGTCGAGAGCAAGAGCCGACTGAAGCTGATGAACAGAGAGGTGAACATGGCCACCCCTTCCAACCCCAAGTTCCTCAAATGGTCCCAGACTGCGATCACCTTCGACCAGTCGGATCATCCGGCACATGTACCCACCCCGGGAAGACAGGCCCTGGTCGTCGACCCGGTGGTAGAAGGAGTCCGACTGCGCAAAGTCCTCATGGATGGCGGCAGCGGCTTGAACATCATGTACGCCGACACCCTCAAGGGGATGGGCATCCCGATGTCCAGACTCAGCGAGAGCAGCATGCAGTTCCACGGAGTCGTCCCTGGACGGAAGGCCAAATCACTCGGCCAGATCGCGTTGGACGTCGTTTTCGGCTCCGACAAGAACTTCCGCAAGGAGAAGCTGATGTTCGAAGTGGTTGACTTCCAGAGCGCTTATCACACAATTCTGGGTCGCCCAACGTATGCGCACTTCATGGCCCGTCCATGTTACGTATACCTGAAGCTGAAGATGCCAGGCCCGAAGGGTGTGATCACCATCACAGGCAATCGGCAGCGGGCTGAAGAGTGTCTGCAACAGGGATCAAGAATCGCGGACCAGCAGATGGCCGTCCTCGAGCTGGACGAGTACAAGAAAACAGTCGACCCCGCCGACCTGATGCGCTCGAAAAAGCCGGCTTCAGAGTCTGCGTTTCAGTCGGCGGGAGAGACAAAGAAGGTCAGCATCCACCCGACGGACGCCACTGCTGCCCCGACGAACATCTCCACCACCCTCGATCCTAAATAGGAAGCCGAGCTCACCCAATTCCTCCGTGAGAACTGGGACATCTTTGCATGGAAACCCTCTGACATGCCAGGTGTACCCAGGGAGTTGGCTGAGCACCGACTGCACGTGGATTCCACGGCTCGGCCTGTCCGAGAACGCCTGCGCCGGTCCGCCGCGCACAAGAGGAAGGCAATCGGGGAAGAGGTGGCCAAGCTGCTGGCAGCCAACTTCATTCGCGAGGTTCACCACTCCGAGTGGCTCGCAAATGTTGTCATGGTGCCCAAGAAGGACAAGTCGCTCAGAATGTGCATCGACTTCAAGCATCTCAATAAGGTCTGCCCGAAAGACCATTTCCGCTCCCCCGCATAGATCAAATTGTTGATTCTACTGCGGGTTGCGAGCATCTGTCATTTCTCGATGCCTACTCGGGCTATCATCAGATCCGTCTATATGGTCCCGATGAGTTAAAGACAGCCTTCATCACCCCATTCGGGTGCTTCTGCTACATCACTATGCCTTTCGGTCTGAAGAATGCAGGAGCTACCTTTATGCGCATGATCCAAAAATGTCTCCTCGACCAGATCGGTCGCAATGTGGAGGCATATATGGATGATATCGTAGTCAAGTCACGCAAAGGTTCCGACCTGCTGACTGACTTGGCAGAAACATTCGCCAACCTTCGTAGGTACGATATCAAGCTCAACCCAGCCAAATGTTCATTCGGTGTTCCCAGCGGAAAGTTACTCGGTTTCTTCGTTTCCGAACGAGTGATCGACGTCAACCCCGAAAAGATCGGGACCATCGTCCGAATGGAAAGGCCGGTCAGAATACACGATGTTCAACGGCTCACAGGTTGCCTGGCGGCTTTGAGCAGGTTCATCTGTCGACTCGGCTAAAAAGCACTTCCTCTATACCGACTCATGAAGAAATCAGATACCTTCGAGTGGACAGACGAAGCCCAAGTCGCATTCGATGACCTCAAAGTCCTACTTTCCACCCAGCCGGTTCTTACTGCTCCGCTCAGTAAAGAGCCCCTTCTTCTATATATCGCGGCTACAAATCAAGTTGTCAGTACTGTTCTTACAGTCGAGCGAGAAGAAGAAGGCAAAGCATACAAAGTTCAGCGGCCAGTGTACTACGTCTCCGAAGTCCTCACTCCTTCCAAGCAGAGGTATCCCCATTATCAAAAACTTATCTATGGGATCTATATGATTGCGAAGAAGGTGGCTCATTATTTCCAAGACCACTCGGTATCTGTCGTTTCTGATGCTCCGTTGTCGGAAATTCTCCACAATCGAGACGCATCTGGCCGAGTGGCGAAGTGGGCAATGGAGATGCTGTACTGTGACATCAAGTTGGAGGCCAAGAAAGCTATTAAGTCTCAAGCCCTGGCTGACTTCATAGCAGAATGGGTAGAACAACAGCAACCGACCCACATCTACTCGGCTCATTGGACAATGTTCTTCGATGGGTCTAAGATGTTGAATGGCTCCGGCGCTGGTGTTGTGATCATATCACCAAAGGGCGACAAGCTCAAGTACGTGCTGCAGATACACTTTGATTCCTCCAACAACGAGGCAGAATATGAAGCTCTCCTCTACGGATTGCGCATGGCCATCTCACTCGGCGTCCGTCGCTTGATGGTCTACGATGATTCGGATTTGGTGGTCAATCAAGTGATGAATGAGTGGGACGTTAGGAACCCCACCATGACCACATACTGCAATGCAGTGAGGAAGCTGGAGAAGAAGTTTGAAGGTCTAGAGCTCCACCATGTTCCGAGACTGAAGAACCAAGCAGCTGATGAGTTGGCAAAACTCGGATCCACTCGGAGACCAGTCCCGAGTGATGTCTGCCTCGAGCACCTCCACCTTCCCTCAGTCAAAGAAGATCCCTTCACACAGGAACCGGTACAACCCAAGAGCACAACAGATCTGACTGAAGTCGATGTACCTGCTGTAGTTGATATGGTCATGGAGATTCTGGCCGTCATTCCCGATTGGACTGTGCCAATCATGGCATATATCTTGAGGCAAGAACTTCCACAAGACGAAGTCCAAGCCAGACAGATAGTCCGCAGGTCAAAGTCATTCACTGTCATTGAAGGCCAATTGTACAAGGAAAGTATCTTAGGCGTTCTTCAACGATGCATCTCCCCAGAGGAGGGGCAGCTGATTCTGGAGGATATTCACTCGGGAACCTGCGGTCATCACGCTTCTTCGAGAGCAATCGTAGCCAAGGCATTCAGGGCTGGCTTCTTTTGGCTGCAGACTAACGAGATGGCTAAGGATATGGTTGATCGATGTGAGGGCTGCCAGTTCTACTCCAACAAGTCCCACAAGCCAACGTCTGCATTGAAGTTGATCCCTCTGGTGTGTCCGTTTGCAATGTGGGGATTAGATACAGTCGGCCCATTCAAGACAGGACAAGGAGGATACACACCTCTGTTGGTGGCAGTCGACAAGTTCACGAAATGGATCGAAGCGAAGCCCATCAAGAAGCTCGACGCTTCGACAGCCGTCAAGTTTGTCAGGGACATCATCTTCAGATTCGGTGTACCTCACAGCATAATTACGAACAACGGGACAAACTTTGACTCGGACAGATTCAAAGGTTTCTATACAAGCCAAGGCATTCGAGTGGATTTTGCTACCGTAGCACATCCTTAGTCCAATGGACAAGCAGAGCGGGCAAACGGGCTTATTTTGCAAGGATTGAAGCCCCGACTCCTACGAGAGATAGGACATGCCGCTGACGCTTGGGTTACCGAGCTACCTTCAGTGCTTTGGGGACTTCGCACAACCCCGAACAGATCTACAGGGCGATCATCGTTCTTCCTCGTTTATGGAGCAGAAGCGGTCCTTCCGAGTAACTTGCTTCACAATGCGCCACGAGTCGAACTCTTCTCCGAAGCCGAAGCAGAACAAGCAAGGCAAGACAGAGTGGATCTTCTGGAAGAGGAGCGCGAGATGGCGTTAACTCGCTCGACCATTTATCAACAAAATCTGCGGCGTTTTCATGCACGCCACGTCAGAAGTCGGACGTTCCAAGCAGGCGACCTGGTGCTCCGAGTGGATCAACAAAGACCTCACAAGTTGGATCCGGCCTGGGAAGGACCCTTCATCATCTCCAAGGTGCTGAACAACGGAGCATACATACTCTATAACATCGAGAGGGAGACAGACGAGCCGCACGCATGGAACGGAGATCTCCTTAAGCGCTTCTACACGTGACCGTCGACTGAAGCGATGTAAAGAACAAGTGTCGGCGAAATAATATAAAGCAGATTGAGTTTTTTGCAGGTTCAAAGTTCTTCCGCGGTCGCAGACTCCGGTCTCAAAAAAAAACTTAGCTGCGATCCAGCATAGCCTAAGTATTAACTTTCTCCGAGTTTGCACTTAACGTCACACTCGGGGGCTTAGCTGCGATCCAGCATCGCCTAAGTTTTACCTTTCTCTGAGTGTGCACTTAACGTCACACTCGGAGGCTTAGCTGCGATCCAGCATCGCCTAAGTATTACCTCTCTCCGAGTGTGCACTTAACGTCACACTCGGGGGGGCTTAGCCACGATCTAGCATTGCCTAAGTACTAACTTTCTCCGAGTGTGCACTTAACGTCACACTCGGGGGCTTAGCTGCGATCCAGCATCGCCTAAGTATTACCTATCTCCGAGTGTGCACTTAACGTCACACTCGGGGGCTTAGCTGCGATCCAGCATCGCCTAAGTATTACCTTTCTCCGAGTGTGCACTTAACGTCACACTCGGGGGCTTAGCTGCGATCCAGCATCGCCTAAGTATTACCTTTCTCCGAGTGTGCACTTAACATCACACTCGGAGGGCTTAGCCACGATCCAGCATCGCCTAAGTATTAACTTTCTCCGAGTGTGCACTTAACGTCACACTCGGGGGGCTTAGCTGCGATCCAGCATCGCCTAAGTATTAACTTTCTCCGAGTGTGCCCTACACGTCACACTCGGGGACTTAGCTGCGATCCAGCATCGCCTAAGTACTACCTATCTCCGAGTGTGCACTACATGTCACACTCGGGGGCTTAGCTGCGATCCAGCATCGCCTAAGTACTACCTATCTCCGAGTGTGCACTACATGTCACACTCGGGGGCTTAGCTGCGATCCAGCATCGCCTAAGTATTAAACTTCTCCGAGTGTGCACTTAACGTTACACTCGGGGGCTTAGCTGCGATCCAGCATCGCCTAAGTATTAACTTTCTCCGAGTGAGCACTTAACGTCACACTCGGAGGCTTAGCTGCGATCCAGAATCTCCCACGTACTACCCTTCTCCGAGTGTGCACTAGACGTCACACTCGGGGACTTAGCTGCGATCCAGCATCGCCTAAGTATTAACCTTCTCCGAGTGTGCACTTCACGTCACACTCGGAGGCTTAGCTGAGATCCAGCAGCGACTGTTTGCCTTTGGCTTCCCCAAGAACCGCCAAACAAAAACACGAATCAACATTGCAACAGAAGAGCAAAAATCCTATTCCAAAATTCTCGCAAAGATAGCTAACTCGGTGCGGATCAAGCTTACCCGCACCGATTTAAAAGTGTGACGGCCAACAGAAGTAGCCAAAGTACCTTACAGACAAACACTCAGCATACCGAGTATAAAGTTTCTTACGCGTCAGCTGGGCCGGCGCCAGGACTGGAGGGCTCCACGAAAGTGTCTAAGTCGATTCCGTCGGCGATGCGGGTAGCACTCTCAAGGAACGTCTCCATGAAGTCTTCGAATCGAAGCTTCTTCATGTTGGCGACCTTCAGCGTCTTCAGTTTTTCCTCACGCACCTCCTTGCAATGGACTCGGACCAACGACAGAGCAACATCTGCACCGCAACGAGCTGCAGATTTCTTCCACGACTGCACTCTATTGGGAATCTCCTCCAGTCGGGTCATCAGGTTCTCCATCTCCTGCCGCGACTCATCTTCTGGCCAAAGCTCCTTGTCGATTCGGCCGACGACTTCTCTCAGTCGACCGATGAAAGGACCAACTTTGCCCACGCGGATGTGCGCACGGAGCAGATCCCGACTGGCGTCGTCGCCGAGTGGAACGTTCTCAAGAATCGAACGCTCCACGTCAGCCGCTTCAGCTTCGGCGTCAAAGCAAAAATCTGTGACAATAGGACAAACAGACAATAAGCGCCGAGTGTTACGCGCATAGCACAACCACTCGGAAAAAGAAGGACTTACCAGCCAGATGCGTCATCATCTCCCGAGCCCAGTCGTTGACATATTTCTCTTGTGCTCTGCATCGTTTGTTCAGCACATCCATCTGACTCATCAGCGCAGTCCTCTGTTTCCCCATCTTTTCCACTTCCTCAGTCAACACCTTGTTCACTTCAGGCGCCTGCTCCAATGACTTCTCTCGTTCCGCCAGAGCATCCTTCATGCCGACCATTGCAAGCATGGCCGCATCAAGTTCACCAGCGAACTGATTCCTCTCCGCCTTGAGAGCCTCATAGGCCGTCCCCATTTTACAAGTTTTCTGCCAACAAGAAACAAGGGACAATAAGAAAGTTCAACAGTTAACAGTCTAAGTTCTTCAGACCCCTGCCGACGCAAGCAGTCGACGGCGGTCTCGGGGACTACACCCAGTGGGTTCACTAAGAGTGACCCCACTGGCATGCACCTCAAGCAGGCCTGCCCTATTGAGATGCATGTTATCACCTACGCCTCCGAGGCCAATACTACCCAACCTGAGTACAACTTACTCTCGGAGACTCTTACCGTAAGTGCACTCCGACTGCAACAACTACTCGCACTCGGTAATCCTATCTAGAGACACAACCAAACTCAAGGCAAAGTGTATAAAGACAACTGTCGGTGCAAGCACTCGACAGAAGTCTCGGGGACTACACCCACTGGGTTCACTCAGAGTGAACCCATTGCAAACAACAACTGATATTCAATAACACCCAGTGGGTTACAGGGGAAAAGTAAATACTTACTAGACCACTTACTCGGATATCATCGCGCAGCTCCAAGCTTCGCTGGTACAAGGTTGCAATGGAGTCATAGGCCCTCTTGGCTTCTCCAGCCATCAGCTCCGCCTGCACCATAGCCCCCTTGGCCGCTCCCACCTGCTCCTCCGGAAGACGCTGGATGCTGAATTCAACATTCGACGAACCTGGGATCGTCGGAGGTTCGTGAGGCATCCCAAGGTCCGCCCCAGTCGGCTCCTCCTCCACCAGCACTGTTTCAGTCGGTGGTGGCGCCTCTGTCGGCAGCACGTCGGCGGCGAGAGCGGCAGCGGGAGGAGCAGCCTCAAGAACAGGCTCCACAACTGGGTCGGCTCCCCCCTGGTCGCCCTCATCCAGGAAGATCGCCCCTGATAGGTCGAATGACACGAGGTCTCAGAAAAAGAAAGAAGCACCTGGCTGGGGACGCGATAGTATAAAACACTCGACGTTCCTACAACGCACCTGGCTGAGACGAGACGACGTTGTCCGTGTCCATCGGGTCGTCTTCCTGACGCGCCGGAGAAGTGGCAGAAGTAGCGACCCTGTCGAGTGAGATCCATTCGGCCAGTAAACAGAAGTTCACTCGGATATCAGAAAAAAACTGAAAGCTGAGTACACTTACGTGGAGATGACGGGGACAGCGACCCTCATTTGCGGCAGAGCCTTCCGAGGTTTAGGCCCACTCGGCTTAGGCGCCTTAGAAGATTGGCCCGCAGGCTCAACGGCGGCATCCCTGGTCCTCTTAGCGCTTCGAACACTCGGGACCACTGGAGCAGTAGGCGGAGCACTCGAAGACGCGGGAGGAGCTGAGGGGACAGCAGGCTCGTGTCGGCGCTTGGTCCAATGCTCCAGTTGTGGAGGTGGCGAGTCCTGCCCCTCGTCTTCTTCCTCTTCCTCGTTGGACTCTACCTCCGACTCCCCACTGTCGGAGACATATTCAGCGCTCTCCACGCTGCCTTCCTGGCTGCCCTCTTCCTCCTCGGCCGAGTTCCCGTTCGAGACGGGAGAAAACCAGTTGGTCCACTCCTGCATAAAATTCAGTCGGCGACATCAAACATCACACAGAGATTCAAGCAAATGACAAGATTAAGACAGTTAAGAGCACTCGACAAGAGTCTCTCACCTGATTCGGCGGACGATTATCCGCGCAGAAGGGCTTCACTCGCCGTGATCCTTTGGGATTCTCGCAGGGGCCCGTGATCTGGAGCACCCACGAGGTCACCCTCTCCTCAGTCACGCCCACAACATTGGTCCGAGTGGAATCCTCGGGCCCCGTATAATGCCACATGACATGGTCGCGAGCCTGCAGAGGCTGGATCCGCCGACCAAGGAAGACTTCGAGCAGGTCTATACCGGTGACCCCCCTCCTGACGACGTCCACGAGTGCCTCAACCAATGGCTGGACGTCGTTCTTCTCCGCCTTCAAGAGTGCGAGCTGCTTAGGCGGGCCGGGCCGGTCTAGACTAAAAGGAGGCAGCCCAGTCGACGCATTCGGACAGGCGATATCCTGGCAGTAGAACCACGTCGACTGCCAGTTCCTAACCGACTCACTTAACTGGAGAGCGGGATAGCTACTCCGACTCTTCTTCTGGAATCCTAAACCCCCGCAGAGCTGGAGGAGGTGCGTCTTATCATCCGACTGGCTAAGTCGTTTGATGGTTTGGGATCGGGCGGAGAAGATGTGTTTGAACAAACCCCAATGGGGAGGGCAACCGATGAAACACTCGCACAAAACTATAAAGGCAGAAAGATGGGCGATGGCATTCGGAGGAAAATGGTGAAATTGGGCCCCGAAGTGATTCATGATGCCCTTGAAGAAAGGATGCGGGGGCAAAGAAAAACCTCGGTGGACATGGCCGAGGAGCAGGACGCGCTCCCCCTCCCGAGGCGCTGGCTCGACCTCGTCCTCCGCCGGCAGTCTCCAGGACTTATGCATGAGCACTCCGTGCTCCACCAGCTGCAGCAGATCTCCCTCCGTCATCGTGGAGGGGAGGAAGTCTCCTTGGATCCACCCCGCCGGCAGCGGCCGCTGCCGCCGCTGAGCAGGCGCCGCCGCCTTGCCCTTCTTCTTCCTCGCCTCCATCTTGCTGGTTTGACCCTTGGTCATGGAGGCGACGGCGAACCCTCGAGAGGAAGGAGAAGGAAGGAGTGTAGGAGCGCTGGAGGTGGCGAGGAAGACGGAGCAGGCGAGAGCGAAAGATTCGGCAAGCGTAACGAAGAAGCCCCGCCGCCCAGATTTAAATAAGGTTCCGACTGGGTCACTGGCGGGTGGCCCAGAAACCTTATCCGCCCGACCGGCCGCGACGATATCAGTGGAGGAGTTGAAGGCGCGAGAATCGAGGCGTCGGGCGCTACACGAGTGCGCTAGCGTCATCCCCGCTGAGCGCGCGGAACCCGAAATTTGAGATCCCAGAAAATCCGCCGCTGTCAGTTGACCGCTCGCGTCAAAAGATGCCGCAGAAACACTCGGCTCCCGACAGTCTGTTTCGCAAGCACTTCCACTCGGATCATTGGTCAGAAAAGATAAAATGGATAGAGGGAAGCAACGCCCAAGCCGAATCTAATCTAGTCGGATCCGAACTTCAAGCACCGCTTCGTCGTTTCAACCCGAATCCATTCGGGGACTAATGATGGGGTCATAGTCCTAGGGTCGGGTCATAGGCCTGCCATACAGGTCCTACCCAAGGACTACCCCACACAAAGGACAGGACCCTAAGTCTGCCCCGACTGAATTAAGGAGTCCCCATCATCCAGTCGGCAACAGGTCCTGTATCATCCAGTCGGAGGCTAGCATTCGAAGATACCAAGCTAACCGACTGGATACACTCGATACATCGTAACCTCTCTGGAGGGAAACGGTCGTACGTTTCCGGGTGCATTTATTAGCATTTAGAGCATACGTTACCTCTAACGTGCGCATTCAATCCCCACTACTCCACCCCTGTACCGGAACCGTTGTGGAGGGCAGCGCATTCTATATAAGCCACCCTCCCCCACTGGTAGAGGGGTTAGCAAATCATTGTATTCCATATTACACTCGACAACAAGCTCCAAGAGCACTGAGACGTAGGGCTGTTACCTCCACCGCAGAGGGGCCTGAACTCATACAACCTCGCCGTAGCTAGGACTCTGCCCATCTCATTCGTACCCTACACATCTACTGTCAGGCTTATACCCACGACAGGTACCCCTGACTAAAATATTTTAGTCCCAAGACTAGTTTTAGTCTCTCTTTAGTCAGGGGTGCTTGGAACTTTAGCCTCTTAAAGAGACTAGTTTTAGTCAGACTAGTTTTAGTCTCTTGGATCCAAGCACCCTCTAATTGGATTTTCTTGATGAGAGCAAGTATAAGTCAGCTCACTGTAAAGAATAAAGTGATATATTTTTGCTTAGTTGAAAGAGAGACAAGAGGATGTCGTGGGTATAAGTCTGACAGTAGATGTATGGAGTACGAAAGGATGGGCGAAGCCTTAGCTACAGCGAGGATGTATGAGTTCAGGCCCCTCTACGGTGGAGGTAAAAGCCCTACGTCTCAGTGCTCTTGGGAGCTTAGTGTCGAGTGGATTATAGGATTACAGTAAATGCCAACTCCTGCACCAGTGGGGAAGGGCGGCTTATATAGTGTGCGCTGCCCTTCATAATGGCCCGGTGGACAGGGGTGGAATAGTGGCGAATAAATGCCTACGTTACAGGTAACGTAAGCCTTAAATGTTAATAATGGTGTATGAAAACGTATGACCGTTGCCCTCCTGGGAGGTTACGATGTACAGAGTGGAATCCAGTCGGTACGTTAAATATGCTCCGAGTGCTCATCGCCGACTAGATGATGGGGGGTCCTTAGTTCAGTCGGAACTGTCTAAGGGCCTTGTCCTCTATGAAGGGTAGTCCTTGGGTAGGACCTATAGGGTAGGCCTATGACCCTACCCTGGGACTATAACCCCATCATTAGTCCCCGAATGGATCGGGGTTGGAACGACGAAGTGATGTCTGGAGTATGGATCCGACTGGTATGGAGGTGACTTTGGCGTTGTTTGCCTCGATCCATTTTATCCTTTCAACCAGTGATCCGAGTGAATATATCAGTGAAGCGAACCGTCAGGGACCGAGTGCTTCCGCAGAATCTTTCGACGTGACTGGTCAAACTGACAGCGCCGGATTTTCTGGGATCCTCAAATTTCGGTTGCCGCGCGCTCAACGGGGATGACGCCATCGCCATCGAGTAGGTTTTGCCTCCTCGATTACCGCGCCTTTATCTTCTCCACTAACATCACAGCGGCCGGTTGGGGGGATAAGATCTCGGGTCCACCTGTTAGTGACCCAGTCGGAAGCTTATTTAACCCCCCCCGGCGGGATTTCCTGTTGCGCTACTCATCTTCCTCGCATTAATCCCGCTCCTCCCGCAGCTCTCTGCACGCCTCAAGCCTCCTCCTTCCCCTCCTCCTCTGCGGATCCATCGCCTTCGCCATGACGAAGGGGCAGACCAGCAAACTCGAGTCGCAGAAGAAGAAGAAGAAGGGGGCGGCCCCTACTCAGCGGCGGCAGCGGGCGCTTTCGGCGGGTTGGATCCAGGGGGATTTCCTCCCCTCCTCGGTGACGGAGGAGGACTTGCTGGAGCTGGTGGAGCATGTCATGATCGCCAACAAGTCCTGGAGGCTGCCGGAAGGCGAGACGGAGCCGGCGCCGAAGGAGGGGGAGCGCATCCTGCTGCTCAGCCATGTGTTCAGGGGCTTCTCTTTGCCTCCCACCCCTTCTTCCGAGGTATCATGACTTACTTCGGGACGCAGCTCCATCATTTTCCTCCGAACGCAATAGCCCACCTTGATGCATTCGTCACCCTCTGCGAGTGCTTTATTGGATGCCCCCCCCCCACTGGGGGCTCTTTAGGTATGTCTTCTCCGCTAGATCCCAAACCGTCAGAAAGCTTAGCCAGTCGGACGATAAGACCCATATCCTCCAGCTCTGCGGGGGTTTAGGCTTCCAGAAGAAAACAAAGAGTAGCTACCCCTCTCTCCAACTATCCGAGTCAGTCAGGAACTGGCAGTCGTCCTGGTTCTATTGCCAGGACATTGCTTGTCCGAATGCTTCGTGCGGGTTGCCACCTTTTAGCTTAGACTGTCCGGGCCCTCCCAGGAAGCTTGCGCTCTCTAAGGGGGACAGGATCCAGATCCAGCCTTTGGTCGACGCGCTAATAGCCGTCGTCCGTAAGGGAGTCACCGGCACAGATCTGCTGGAGACTTTTCTGGGTCGGTGCATCCAGCCGCTGTAGGCCCGACACCACGCCATGTGGCACTACGCGGGGCCTTCGGATTCCACTCGGTCTCATCCAGAGTGCGTGAGCGGGGAGACTGTGAGGGCGTGGGACCGCGGCATCACAGGCGCGAGTGATAACCCCGAGGGAGCCCGGCGGATGAAGCCCTTCCGCGTCGACAATCCTCCTCCGAATGAGGTGAGTACATCTTGTCGAGTGCTTTTAATCTTCTTAGATTTATTGCTTTTCTTGTCCCACCGACTGACGTTGCCGACTGTGTTTTGTGCAGGAGTGGACCAACTGGTATTCTGCAGTCTCGAACGGCAATCCAGCCGAGGAAGAGGAGGGCAGCCAGGAGGGCGCCGAGTACGTCTCCGGCAGCGGGGAGACGGAGGAGGAGACGGAAGAGGAGGAGGAGGAGGATGGGGAGCAGAGCTCGCCACCTTCACCACCAGAGCACCGAACCAAACGCCGTCATGACCATGCTGCTCCGCCGGCTCCTCCAACTGATCCGAGTGCTTCGCCAGCTCCTCCCGTGGCTCCGAGTGCTCCGCCAGCTCCTCCCGTGGCTCCGAGTGCTCCGCCAGCTCCTCCCGTGGCTCAGAGTGCTCGGAGTGTGAAGATGACCAGGGACGCTGCTGCCGAGCCCGTGAACCAGCCGTCCAAGGTGGCCAAACCTAGTGGGCCTAAGCCTCGGAAACCTTTGCCTCGGATGAGGATCGTTGTTCCGGTCGCTTCAGCATAAGTGTCTTGTTCTTCCATCTCCTTTCAGTATCCGATTGCACTCTTATTTTTGGGAACTCATGCTTATCCGTCGAGTGGATTTCACTCAATAGAGCTGCTACCTCCGCCACCTCTCTGCCGCGCCAGGACGATGATCCCATGGACACGGATAATGCCGTCACGTCCCAGCAAGGTACGTTTTCACGACTCCGAGAACCGTATTATTGTTTCGCGAGTGCTGTCTTTGATCTTGACTATTTTCTGTAATTCCATTTTGTTCAGTCGGGCTTCCTTCGGAGGTGATCCATCTAGAGGACGACGACCAAAGGGGGTCGGAGCCAGCTTTGGCGCCTGTCCCTAAGGTTGTTCCATCTACTGCTGCTCCCACCATGAACGTGCCGCCGACTGAGATGGTCCCGCCGACTGAGACGGTGCCCCTCACGGCGGAACCGACTTTAGCGGAGCTCGGGATGCCCAGGGAGTCTTCTGTCACGCCGGGTCCGTCAACTGTTTAATATGACGCCCGACGCCTCCCGGAAGACCAGGTGGGGGCCGCAAAGGACGCCATGGTGCAGGTGGAGCTGATGGTGGGCGACGCCAAGGGGGCGTATGACTCCATCGCGTCTTTGTACAAGAAAAGCTTGGAGCTCCGGGACGATATCCGAGTAAGTGCGCTAGTAAGTGTTTACTTTCCTCTTGTTACCCACTCGTTGATGGGTTGATGACTCGGCTGGAGGACGTCCCAAGCAGAGTGCAGGCATGGAAGAAGTCTCCCGCTCGTTGTGGTGCGGACATGGCACTATCTCTGGTCCGAGTGCATTGCAAGGAGGCCCGCGAAGAAAAACTGAAGACGTTGCAGGTCGCCAACACCAAGAAGCTTCGATTCGAAGATTTCATGGAGACCTTCCTCGACACAGCCACTCGCATTGCAGATAGAATCGACCTTGACACCTTTGTTGAGCCTGCCAGTCCCGGCGACGCTTGAAAAAACTTTATGGTGAACGCACATTTACCTCGGTATCCCAAGTGGTATCTGTATTAAACTTTGGCCACAGCTGTTGGCCGTCACATTCATGGTTCGGTGTGGATAATCTTGATTCACACCGAGCCGACTGATCGTAGATCCAACTTTGAATTCGAATCGGATCTTTTGCTCTTCTTTCGCTGAGTTTTTTTTGACACGATTTTGGCTCGTGGTTTTTGTTTGGCGTCTCTTGGTGAAGCCAATGGCAAACGTGCGGAGCATGTAGTTGTCAGTTGTCTTCACATCCACATGAGCCTCAATGAGGGTCTGCTAAGCCTCCGAGTGCGCACTCGAAGCGAGCTTTTACTTAGGCGACTCTGGGTCGCGGCTAAGTCTCCGAGTGCGACTGTTAGTGCGCACTCGGAGCGAGTTGTTACTTAGGTGACTCTGGGTCGCGGCTAAGTCCTCGAGCGTGATTGTTAGTGCGCACTCGGAGCGAGTTGTTACTCATGTAGTTGTCAGTTGTCTTCACATCCACATGAGTCTCAATGAGGGTCCGCTAAGCCTCCGAGTGTATCTCGAGTACACACTCGGAGGAAGCTTTTTTACTTAGGCGACTCTGAGTCGCAGCTAAGTCCCCGGGTGTGACTTTTCGTGCACACTCGGAGTGAGTTGTTACTCATGTAGTTTTCAGTTGTCTTCACATCCACATGAGTCTCAATGAGGGTCTGCTAAGCCTCCGAGTGTATCTCGAGTACACACTCGGAGGAAGCTTTTTACTTAGGCGACTCTCAGTCGCAGCTAAGTCCCCGAGTGTGACTTTTCGTGCATACTCGGAGTGAGTTGTTACTCATGTAGTTGTCAGTTGTCTTCACATCCACATGAGTCTCAATGAGGGTCTGCTAAGCCTCCGAGTGTATCTCGAGTACACATTCGGAGGAAGCTTTTTTACTTAGGCGACTCTGAGTCGCAGCTAAGTCCCCGAGTGTGACTTTTTGTGCACACTCGGAGTGAGTTGTTACTCATGTAGTTGTCAGTTGTCTTCACATCCACATGAGTCTCAATGAGGGTCGCTAAGCCTCCGAGTGTATCTCGAGTACACACTCGGAGGAAGCTTTTTACTTAGGCGACTCTGACTCGCATCTATGTCCCCGAATGTGACTTTTCGTGCACAGTTGGAGTGAGTTTGTACTTAGGTGACTCTGGGTCGCAGCTAAGTCTCCGAGTGTGGCTTGTAGTGCACACTCGGAGCGAGTTTTTGCTTAGGCGACTCTGGGTCCCAGCTAAGTCTCCGAGTGTGGCTTGTAGTGCACACTTGGAGCGAGTTTGTACTTAGGCGACTCTGGGTCGCAGCTCAGTCCCCGAGTGCGACTTTTAGTGCACACTCGAAGCGAGTTTGTACTTAGGCGACTCTGGGTCGCAGCTAAGTCTCCGAGTGTGGCTTCTAGTGCATACTCGGAGCGAGTTTTTGCTTAGGGGACTCTGGGTCGCAGCTAAGTCCCCGAGTGTGACTTTTAGTGCACACTCGGAGCGAGTTTGTACTTAGGCGACTCTGGGTCACAGCTAAGTCCCCGAG
The DNA here is from genome assembly GCF_904849725.1 of Hordeum vulgare subsp. vulgare. Lineage (NCBI taxonomy): Eukaryota > Viridiplantae > Streptophyta > Magnoliopsida > Poales > Poaceae > Hordeum > Hordeum vulgare. Next base: position 596,037,277 of record NC_058524.1, read on the forward strand.
TGCGACTTTTAGTGCACACTCGGAGTGAGTTTGTACTTAGGCGACTCTGGGTCGCAGCTAAGTCTCCGAGTGTGGCTTGTAGTGCACACTCGGAGCGAGTTTTTGCTTAGGCGACTCTGGGTCGCAGCTAAGTCCCCGAGTGTGACTTTTAGTGCACACTCGGAGCGAGTTTGTACTTAGGCGACTCTGGGTCGCAGCTAAGTCCCTGAGTGCGACTTTTAGTGCACACTCGGAGTATGTTTTTTAGACCGGAGTCTGCAAACGCGGAAGAATTTTGAATCGGCAAGAAATCAATCTGCTTTGTATTACTTCAATGATACTTGTTCTTTACATTGTCTCCGTCGGCGGTCATGTGTAGAAGTGCTTCAGGAGATCTCCATTCCATGCTCGCGGCTCGTCCGTTTCCTTGTCGAGGTTGTGGAGTTGATATGCTCCGTTGTTCAGCACCTTAGAGATGATGAAGGGTGCTTCCCAGGCGGGAGCCAACTTGTGTGGTCTCTGCTGATCCACTCGGTGCACCAGGTCGCCTGCTTGGAATGTGCGACTCCTGACGTGCCGCGTGTGAAATCGCCGCAAATCTTGTTGATAAATCATTGAACGAGTCAGTGCAATCTCGCGCTCTTCTTCTAGAAGATCCACTCCGTCTTGCCTGGCTTGCTCTGCTTCGGCTTCGGAGAAGAGTTCGACTCGTGGAGAGTTGTGAAGCAAGTCACTCGGAAGGACTCCCTGTGCTCCATAAACGAGGAAGAACGGGGATCGCCCTGTAGATCTATTCGGAGTCGTGCGGAGGCCTCACAGCACCGAAGGCAGCTCGGTTACCCATGCGCCGGCGGCATGTCCAACTTCTCGCAGGAGTCGAGGCTTCAACCCTTGAAGAATAAGTCCATTCGCCCGCTTTTCTTGCTCGTTTCTTTCGGGGTGCGCCACGGATGCAAAATCCACTCGGATACCTTGGCCTGTGCAAAAACCTTTGAACCAGTCCGAGTCAAAGTTTGTGTCATTGTGGGTGATTATGCTGTGCGGAACCCCGTATCTGGCCATGATGTCTCTGATAAATTTGATGGCCGTAAGGGCGTCAAGCTTCTTGATGGGCTTTACTTCTATCCACTTGGTAAACTTGTCGACTGCTACCAGCAGATGAGTGAATCCTCCTTGGCCTGTTCTGAATGGTCCGACTGTATCTAATCCCCACACGGCAAATGGCCAAACAAGAGGAATTGTCTTCAGCGCAGACGTTGGCTTGTGGGACTTGTTTGAATAGAACTGACAACCTTCACAACGGTCGACCATATCTTTTGCCATTTCATTGGCCTGCAACCAGAAGAAACCAGCTCTGAATGCTTTGGCGACTATTGCCCTTGAGGAGACATGATGACCGCAGGTTCCCGAGTGGATTTCTTCCTAGATTAACTGTCCCTCCTCACGGGAGATACACCGCTGAAGGACACCTGAAACACTTTCCCTGTACAACTGGCCATCAATGACGGTGAAGGACTTCGACCTGCGGACGATCTGCCTAGCTTGGACTTCGTCTTCTGGTAACTCTTGCCTCATGATGTACGCAATGTACGGACAATCCACTCGGGGATGACAGCAAGAATCTCCATGATCAAATCAACCACAGCGGGGAACCTCGACTTCAGTCGGATCTGTTGAGCTCTTCGGTTGTACTGGCTCCTCCGTAAAAGGATCTTCCTTCATCGAGGGGAGGTGTAGGTGCTCGAGGCAGACATCACTCGGGACCGGTCTCCGAGTGGATCCAAGTTTTGCCAATTCATCTCCTGCTTGGTTTTTCAGTCGGGGAACATGGTGAAGTTCCAGACCTTCAAACTTCTTCTCGAGCTTCCTTACTGCGTTGCAGTATGCAGTCATGGTGGGGTTCCTTACGTCCCATTCCTTCATTACTTGATTAACCACCAGATCTGAGTCACCATAGACCATCAGGCGACGGACGCCGAGTGTGATGGCCATGCGCAATCCGTAAAGGAGAGCTTCGTACTCTGCTTCGTTGTTGGAAGAATCAAAATGTATCTGCAACACATACTTGAGTTTATCACCTTTTGGGGATATGATCACTACGCCGGCGCCGGAGCCATTCAACATCTTGGACCCATCGAAGAACATGGTCCAATGGGCCGAGTAGATGTGAGTCGGTTGCTGTTGTTGTACCCATTCCGCTATGAAGTCAGCCAGAGCTTGAGACTTTATAGTTTTCTTGGTTCGAACTTGATGTCGCAGTATAGCATCTCCATTGCCCACTTTGCCACTCGGCCTGATGCGTCCCGATTGTGGAGAATTTCCGACAACGGAGCATCAGATATGACAGATACCGAGTGGTCTTGGAAATAATGAGCCACCTTCTTTGTAGTCATGTAGATCCCATAAATAAGCTTTTGATAATGGGGATACCTCTGCTTGGAAGGAGTCAGGACTTCGGAGACGTAATATACTGGCCGCTGAACCTTGTACGCTTTGCCTTCTTCTTCGCGTTCGACTGTCACAACAGTGCTGACGACTTGATATGTAGCCGTGATGTATAGGAGAAGGGGTTCTTTACTGAGCGGGGCAGTAAGAACCGGCTGGGTGGAAAGCAGGGCTTTGAGGTCGTCGAATGCAATTTGGGCTTCGTCTGTCCACTCGAAGGTATCTGATTTCTTCATGAGTCGGTACAGAGGTAACGCCTTCTCGCCCAGTCGAGCGATAAACCTGCTCAAAGCCGCTAGGCAACCTGTGAGCCTTTGAACATCATGTATTCTTACCGGCCGCTCCATTCGGACGATGGTCCCGATCTTTTCGGGGTTGACATCGATCCCTCGTTCGGAAACGAAGAAACCGAGTAACTTCCCGCTGGGAACGCCGAATGAACACTTGGCTGGGTTGAGCTTGATATCGTACCTACGTAGGTTGGCGAATGTTTCTGCCAGGTTAGTCAGCGGGTTGGAACCTTTGCGTGACTTGACAACGATATCGTCCATATATGCCTCCACATTTTGACCGATCTGGTCTAGGAGGCATTTTTGGATCATGCGCATAAAAGTTGCTCCTGCATTCTTCAAACCGAATGGCATAGTGATGTAACAGAAACACCCGAATAGGGTGATGAAGGCTATTTTTAATTCATCCGGACCATACAGACGGATCTGATGATAGCCCGAATAGGCATCAAGAAAGGATAAACGCTCACAACCCGCACTCGAATCAACAATTTGATTGATGCGGGGGAGCGGGAAGTGATCTTTCGGACAGACCTTATTGAGATACTTGAAATCGATGCACATACGGAGAGACTTGTCCTTCTTGGGCACCATGACAACATTAGCGAGCCACTCGGAGTGGTGTACCTCGCGAATGAAGTTGGCTGCCAAAAGTTTAGCCACCTCCTCTCCGATTGCCTTCCTCTTGTGCGCGGCGGACCGACGCAGGCGTTCTCGGACAGGCCGAGCAGCAGGATCCACATGCTGTCGGTGCTCAGTCAACTCCCTGGGTACACCTGGCATGTCAGCGGGCTTCCATGCAAAAATGTCCCAGTTCTCACGGAGGAATTGGATGAGCCCGGCTTCCTATTTTGGATCAAGGGTGGTGGAGATGTTTGTCGGGGCAGCGGCGTCGTCCGTCGGGTGGATGCTAACCTTCTTCGTGTCTCCCGCCGACTGGAATGCGGACTCGAAAGCTGGTTTCTTTGAACGCATCAGGTCAGCGGGGTCGGCGGTCTTCTTGTACTCATCGAGCTCGAGAATAGCCATCTGCTGATCGGCAATCCTCGACCCCTGCTGCAGACACTCCTCGGCACGCTGCCGATTGCCTGTGACCGTAATCACACCTTTGGGCCCTGGCATCTTCAGCTTCAAATAGACGTAACATGGACGGGCCATGAAACGCGCATATGCTGGGCGGCCCAGAATCGCATGTTATGCACTCTGGAAGTCCACCACCTCGAATGTCAGCTTCTCCTTGCGGAAGTTCTTGTCAGAGCCGAAGATGACATCGAACGCGATCTGGCCGAGTGACTTGGCCTTTCGTCCTGGGACGACTCCGTGGAACTGCATACTGCTCTCGCTAAGTTTGGACATCGGAATGCCCATCCCCTTGAGAGTGTCGGCGTACATGATGTTCAAGCCGCTGCCGCCTTCCATGAGGACTTTGCGCAGCCTGACTCCTTCCACCACCGGGTTGACGACCAGAGCTTGCCTCCCTGGGGTGGGTACGTGTGCTAGGTGGTCCGACTGATCAAAGGTAATCGCAGTCTGTGACCACTTGAGGAACGTGGGGGTGGTTGGGGTTGCCATGTTCACCTCCCTGTTAACCAGCTTCAGTCGACTTTTGCTTTCCACATCAGCAAAAATCATCAACGTTGCACGGACTTGGGGGAAGAGATCCTCCTTGTCCTCATCATCCTGCTCGGTGTCCTTTTCACTCGGCTGACCTTCACCGAATCCTTGGATCAGGAGGCGACACTGCCGAGTTGTATGCTTCGGGAATATGGCATTGCCTTCTTCGTTCATCTTCGTGTGGATTGGACACGGCTGATCCAGGATGGAATTTCCTGACTGCCTCTTCTTGGGGGTGTACTGAGCTTTCCGGTCGCTGCCTCTGCCTGGTGGATTGAGCCTTCTGCTTCTGCTTCCGATTGTTGTTCCCATCTCCGTCGGCGACTGACTTATGCTTGCCGCTGCGTATGCGGTCCTCCTCTTCGCCATTTGCATAGCGTGCGGCTATCTCCATCATCTTGTTCATGGAGATGTCGCCTGTCCGGCCGAACTTCAGGTCCAGATCTCTGTACCGCACGCCTGCCTTGAAGGCGCAGACTGCTTGGTGTTCTGTGACGTTCTCCACTGTGTGGTAGAGGGTCGTCCAGCGCTGGATGAAATCGCGCAGGGGCTCGTTCTGCTTCTGGACACAGTGCTGGAGCTCTACAAGACCAGCAGGGCGCTTGCACATACCCTCGAAGGTCTTGATGAAGACTTGTGACAGATCTGCCCAGCTGTAGATGCTTGACGGAGCTAACTGGTTCAGCCAAGCTCGCGCCGAGCCATCGAGCGTCAGGGGGAGATGTTTCATGGCGACCTGGTCATCTCCGCCACCGATCTGGACCGCCACTCTGTAGTCGTCCAACCAGGTTTCTGGCTTGGACTCTCCTGTGAACTTGCTGATTCCCGTCGCCAATCGGAAGTTGGGAGGGATGTCAGCTGAGCGGATGGCCCGACTGAAGCACTCGAGACCAGAGACGACGGTCCTGCTTCCACTGGACGGTCTCCATCGTGACCATCACGGTGGGCTCGACTTCTGTCGACCTTCTTCTGGGCGGTGTACCCTCTTGCGTCGGGCCTTGGATCATGCGCGTCACCGACTGAACGACGATCATCGTGATGCCGGGGCCCGTAAGGCCCACCCCGCGGAGGGGTGCGCGAACGGCGACGATCTTCGGGATTCCTGGAACGGCTGCCCCCTCTGCGTCGCTGATGAGAGTCGGGGCTGAAAAACCGACCGATGCGTGTTTGTGTGAACAGAACCATTGTGGATCCTGTTGTGCGACTGGGAGACCGCCGAATTTTGCTGCTGCGCCGTATGCAACAGGGCACGGATCTGCTCGATCCCTCTACCAGCCTCTGAATCAGTCGGCTGAAAAGAATCGGCTATCCTGGCAGCCGCAGCCACGTTGAGGATGGGTGTGCGGAACACCTCGATGTTGCTCTGGCGAGTGCGTCGACTGGCAGAACGATGGTGTTGACGACGAGCACCGGATGATTCTCCGACCTCATGCTCGTTCCGACCGGTCCGGAGGGGACTTTCATGGGAATCGGCCATGAGAACTTCGGCTAGAGGCCCGCGACCCAGGTACTCGGAAGGTAGCTCAGTCGAAACTGAGTCCAAGCACTGGGATGGCGGCGCGACCACAACCGATTCGAGGACCGCCACTTGAGAGGACGCGTTCTGTCGCGCCTGGGCGTGTTGCACCCAACGCTGGAGCCGCGAACGACGGGATCGCTTGTTGCGACGCGTGACGGGGGCGAAGATCGACACCGGGGCCGATGGCTGGAGAAGAAGGACGCCACGGGAACCGACACGGAAGTGCGTAGCCCCGCGACTGGGGAGCACCTCGACGTCAAGGGGCGCATCCCGAAGCCATGCCGAATCGTCAACGATGAAGGAGAGTGCGCCGAAGAGGATCTCATGACCCACGCACAGATCTCCGCCGGACGACATGATGAAAAGATGAAATCGCAAACTCGCCGGAAGTCGCTTAGACGCCTGCCCCAAGGTGGGCGCCAACTGTCGTGGGTATAAGTCTGACAGTAGATGTATGGGGTACGAAAGGATGGGCAGAGCCTTAGCTATGGCGAGGATGTATGAGTTCAGGCCCCTCTACGGTGGAGGTAAAAGCCCTACGTCTCAGTGCTCTTGGGAGCTTAGTGTCGAGTGGATTATAGGATTACAGTAAATTCCAACCCCTGCACCAGTGGGGAAGGGCGGCTTATATAGAGTGCGCTGCCCTTCATAATGGCCCGGTGGACAGGGGTAGAATAGTGGCGAATAAATGCCTACGTTACAGGTAACGTAAGCCGTAAATGTTAATAATGGTGGATGAAAACGTATGACCGTTGCCCTCCTGGAAGGTTACGATGTACAGAGTGAAATCCAGTCAGTACGTTAAATATGCTCCGAGTGCTCATCGCCGACTGGATGATGGGGGGTCCTTAGTTCAGTCGGAACTGTCTAAGGGCCTTGTCCTCTATGAAGGGTAGTCCTTGGGTAGGACCTATAGGGCAGGCCTATGACCCTACCCTGGGACAATAACCCCATCAGAGGATAAAGAAGGTAAGCGGACTCTTAATTAAGAGCCAGCTCTAGCACATGTTACTAGTCACTTTGTGAGAATTAAAGATGGGTCATATAATAAATAAATAGTACACTCTTGTAACCAACTACTCCCTCCGTCTCGGTGTATAAGTCATCTTAGGTTGTGCACCGTGTCCAAGACGGAGAGGAAAATCAGAGAAATCAATGCTAATTTGCTAATTAATACCATTGCATGCAATGAATTGACCAATGCATGTTGTGCTAGTTAGTCTCAAGTCATTAAAAGCATACATGCCCCACGTCTCTTATTAGTTGATTCCTTTATTCATGTCAAAATACAAGAAACGGGGTGAAAGTTAATACATCGAGCCTAAGTGTTTTGGAATTATTTGGTTTTCGTAAGATGACTTATTCACCGAGACGGAGGGGGTATTGTATATGTTAGCTATAAGATGGGCTATAGATTACATGGCATGAGCTTACAGCCGGCAGCCGGCTCTACTATTGTCCTTGCTCTGATGACACGAATGGAGACCCCGAAATACACGTGCCATAAGAGCATCTCCAACAGTCGCGCTATATAGGCATCACGCTGAAAAAGTAGTCATTTTAGCGCGCGCTACCGTTCTGGGCGCTTCAGCGGAAGCGCAAAAACAGCGCGCGGGAGGAAACGCCATCGCATGCTGCTTATTTTCTGCGCCCGCTCCCGCGCGCTGAACTCTCGAGCTCTCGCGTGAAACTCCACCTACCCATCCAGCCGCGCCGCCGTCGTCGCTCTCGCCACCCTGTTTTTCCGGCGACCGTTCCGGCGCTTCCCCAGTCTGGCCCCGCGCGGCCGCGGATTCCTCCCTCTCTCTCTCGTCAACGACGCCCGTCGCGCGCGGCAGTCCTTTGACGAGCAGCTCCCGGCCGCCCACTGCCGCTTGGCGCCCGCAAGGTGTTCGACAAAAGGCCCGCAACGTATCTATTGCTTCAAACTTCACATTTTTACATGAATTTTGGTGCATGTTGTTTATAGCCTAGTTTTGAACATTTTAGATGAAACGGCATATGATTCTTCCGAAGAAGAATTTGATATGGAAGAGGAGGAGAATCTTGCAATGATCCTAGCTATGCACATGAATGAAAAACCGAAGCACGGTGGTTCGGTTATGGGTCGGTAGAAATTTTGGAGGGATAGATTGATGCCCACAACAGATTGATGAGGCACTATTTTGTGGAGAATCTCATATACCCCGAGTCGTACTTTCGTCGCCGGTTTAGGATGAGCACCGAGTTATTCAGGCACATTGCAGAGAAACTAGCGAGCCATGACCAGTTTTTTAGCGGAGGAGGAATGTTGCGTGAGAGCTCGGGCATAGCACCTTTCAGAAGGTGGCAGCTGCTTTGCGTATGTTGGCATACGGTATTCCCATCGATCTAGTTGATGATCACTTGGCCATGGGTGAGAGCCAAGCCATCATATGTGTCAAGCGCTTTGCAGTAGGAATTGTGCAAGTGTTTGCCCGGAGTACCTGAGATCTTCCAATGCTAAAGATGTCCCAAGCCTATTGGAGATGAACAAAGCTCGCGGGTTCCCAGGGATGCTTGGCTCAATAGATTGCATGCATTAGAGCTGGAAGAATTGCCCAAAGGCATGGCATGGCCAATTCCACGGACAAAAAAAGGGTTGCACTATAATCGTTGAAGCAATAGTCGATCAAGAGACTTGGATTTGGCATGCTTCTTTTGGAATGCTTGGATCTTTAAATGACATCAACATTGTCAACCGATCACCACTGATGAATAAGATTGCAAATGGTGAACTGCCACCAGTGTAGTTTGTAGCTAATGGTCGTACATACAACTATGGCTACTATCTTGCAGATGACATCTATCCAAAGTGGCAAACATTTGTGAAGCCGTTGAAAAAACCGGAAGGTAAAAAAACTTTTGATTTCCACAATGCTGAGGCGGCGGTTAAAAAAGATGTGGAGAAAGCTTTTGGAATTTTGCAAGCCCAATTTGCTATTGTGAGAGGATCGGCTATATTTTGGGATAAAAAAATGCTTTGGTACATTATGCACGCTTGTGTGATGATGCACAACATGATCATCGAGAATTTGTGTGATCAAGATGTAGACTACTCTAACTATGAGCTCTTGGGACATCCCGTACGAGTGTGGCGGATGGCTGAAAGGGTGGCCCGTTTTGTTGCCTCCTATCATGTCATTCGACGTCCAACAACGCACAATGAACTCAGGAATGATCTCATTAAGGAGTGGTGGGCTTGTAATGGCCGCCAAAGAGCATCATGATTTATGCGTTGTACTATTTATTGTATTGTTAAACTATTTATCGTATTTCATGATACTATTTGTTTGAGTTGTAATAGCTTTAGCATTTGACCCTGAAATTGATCAGTAGATCAACACCAGCTTGACGAATTTCCTACACCATCATATTAGGACAGTGAAATTAATTATTCCATATTTTTAAATGCCAATTCTGATTAGTCCACAGTTCTAACAACATGGAGCAGAGATATAAAAAAAGACACCAGAATCAAAAAAAAAGAGAGGAATTAGTATATGCTGCTGCTGGTTCTAATAGCATCCCGTTGTTAGACCAGCACCGCCGTCGGAATTATTATTTGCTGCTGCTGGTTCTAATAGCATCCCGTTGTTAGACCAGCCCGTCGGAATTATTATTTGCTGCTGTTGCTGGATCTTAATTTACGCAATTTTATTTCTCCCTATCACTATCTCCCTGCCGTGAGAAATGGGAGGAGGAAGATGATGATAGCTCGAGGCGGAGGGCGGCGACGGCGTGTTCTTCCGCCCCTCGCTGGCTTTCAAGACGGGGCTAGTGTGGTGCGTCTGTCGGGACGTGTAGTACTTCAAACTGGATGCACATGGTTTTCTACTGCGTATTTGAATTTATGGGCACGAACTTTTTTGCACGCACTTGGCTGAATGATGTTTGTGATTCAAATTATATGCCATGTGTTTTGTGTTGAATCAAATGTGTGAAATTTATGTTCAAAATGAAGAAATGTGAGGCGTCGTCTGCGCGCTGCATTTTATCGCGCTGCTGGAGCTACGCGTTCGCGCTGCATTTCAGCGCTGCGCGCCGTGCCAAACCTGACAATGAACATGCTGTAAATAAGTTTTTTGGCGTCGGACGAAGCTCGTGTTGAAGATGCTTCACAGTATATGATTTTTAAAAACGACCATATTGCTAGCATGTTAGGTGTGGTGTGTCACTAGGCTAGGTTGTAGCCTATGCACGCGCGCACTATACAGGTACCGGACGGTAGCAGCTAGCCAGCTACGCGAAACATTTTCACATGGAGACCAGCACGCATGCAATGCAGATTATCCTCCTATCGATCGAGAGGAGAACTATGCGTGATGCCGGCGAGTGGCGGAGCATCCACATACGCGTCCCGGCCGTGGAGCGGCAAACATACACATCAACAGTGTGTTCCCTCTCCGTCCGTATGAAGGAAGGTGTCTTTTCCGGAAGCGGAGCGGCATGGCGTTAGGCCGCCGCGAGATCCGACCGATCGTTGCCCCGTCTCCTCGATCGTGTCGGTTTTTTGACGGTACATGTCACGGTTTGTTGGAGGAGCTGATCGGGCCGGAGATCGGAGCTTGTCGTCGATCACGTGATCGCTGTCGAGTGGCTGCTGCTGTCTAGACATATATGGTCATGGTCTCTACGAAGTGTAGGATATGAGTGGGGATGGGTTGGTCTCACTCGCACATCATGCCAACGCCAAGGCACAGCAAGAGGTAGGAAATAATCCACATGCCATGCATCCGTATACGCATGCGAGGCCTGCATATCAGTCTAATTACCACATTGGTGAAAGTTGGCGCGCACCACACCACACAGTGCAAACTACTACTCCCTCCGTACATAAATATAAGCCTTTTAAGATATTTCATTATGTGTCTACATACGAAGTAAAATAAATGAATCTATACTCTAAAATATGTCTATATACATCCGTATGTAGTTCATTAGTTGAACCTCTGAAAAGACTTATATTTAGGAACGGAGGGAATCAGTCACGGAAGGAATGGAAAAAATAAAGATGCATGAGATGCCAGCAATGACAGTGACCGTTCAGAGCTTAGGACATGCACACTGAATTACTGATCATCTTTCATTTCGAGAGGCGCCGTATGCCCGTACAAATTCACTGGATAAAGGGACTTTGTAGTTCATTTGTACTCTTGCTTGCCTATTAATTATTAACTGGAGTACGTATCAAGTCAACAAATGTGGAGCCACACATGTAGTGCCATGCATGTGAGCACTGATGACTAACGTACGTGCCAAGTCGATCGCTTAGTCAATGCCAGTGGGAGAAATGGAGCAAGCTAGGGGAGACACTTATTCGGCAGCAGGTACGACCGGTACGTACGGCTCAGTCTTATTGACACGTTTCTTCTTGCCGTGCTAGTCGATCGTAGCTAATGGGACGGTGCATGTTACGCTCGGCCGGAGCGTGTGGCGGAGCTTTGTTTGATCACTAGCTTGCTGGACATGCCACGCATGCCGAAGCCTCCTTTTCCATGCAGGAGCACATGGCATGCTGCAGATCAAATCAAAATCATGTACGTAGTCAGTCGTGCGAGCGAGGACAAATTAAACGTCCGATTTTCACAACAGTATCAATGTTGGCTCGCTGCATGCGATTGTGCAGCGTACTGTGGCGTGCTGGCTCAACTTACATGCATGACCCCCCATTTCTCCCACTGAGGAAGCTTGTATATTGAGTAGTGGGAGACTGAGGCGGCGAAGACGGCTCGGGCTACCCTGAAGCGACAACAAGACAGGGTGATTCGATGGATGAAGGGTGTTTGAAGTAGAAAGTAAAGAACTAGACAGACATTCATTAGTCTTTATTGATGATATCAATGAAGTATTTATACCCGGGCAAAAGTACACATGTTGCTTGGGAGTCAAATAAATTTAAAGTTATTTAAAAGCCAAGTTATTACTCCCTCCGTTTCAAAATATAAGACCTTTTAGGGATTTCACTAGGAGACTACATACGGAGTAAAATGAGTGAATCGATACTCTAAAATATGTCTATGTACATCCGTATGTAGTTTATAGTACAATCTTTAAAAGGTCTTATATTTAGGAACGGAGGAAGTACATAGTTGCCTTGAAAGTTAAGGAAATGCATGATTGCTTGATGACTAACTAACATATCTAATAATTAACTTAATCATAATTAGCTTAATTAATAAGCAATTAATCTATTCTTACCAAAGGGCACATTGTCATCTTTGAACTCCTTGCCCGTCGACGACGACCGCTCCTTCTTTGTTTATATTATGTTTTCAAAGTTTGGAACTTGTCCGCCAATGAATCGTGAGGATCTTTTGAATGATATAAAGTGGGTTCATGTGCATTCCGTCATCCATTTGATACCGATATCTTTGTTCGTTGTTTGATCTACTATAGAGTACTCCATTACATTACATGCATAGTATAGATATAGGATGTTGGATATGAGGTTTGGGTTGTGCGGGCTAGAATTCAAGGACTTGCATGTCACCGTTCATGACGCGATCGGATGCATCCGATGACGTATGAGAGCATCTACAGCCAGACATAGCAAGTTTTACCCCTCAAATGCCCGACGTCTGGACGCGTCCGCAGACAATGATCGACCAACTCTTAAATATTGCGTTCTGCAACCGGATACCTTAAATTAAAAAAAATCAAATCAATATTATTACATGTAATGTAAAACGATATTTAAGTAGAGCTTGTCAGGTTCTGTCGTGCCCAGGTCCTGCGACTGGTTGCGCCCTTTGTAGTGTTGGTGCGATCGCCAACATGATAGAGTTGGACATGGGACGCCGGGTCACGGAAGTCAAACTCCCGCCGTCTCCCATGTCCTACTCTTGCTCATCATAGTCCGCAACCCTGAACGTTGCCGTTGGACGTGAGATCGATGATGGATTCTTCTTTGAAAGAGCCACGTCCACAACGACGCGGTTGCATCACCCATACTGGTTCACCATATGGGGCGTTAGAGAATGTATCATCCGAAAAATATATGTAACAGAGATGGCCCCATCTGAAAAATAATGACACCTTACACGTGCATTGGTTTGAACCAAAGAAGAAAAACATCCATCGTATCTCTTCATCAACAAATGAGAAAATACCTTCCTTCACTCCTGTACATCTTTTCAAGACAACCTGGCTCCTATGTTCAGGTCCACAAAACTGGCATTTGACACGTCCAATACTTTGGAATATAATAAGAAAATGTTCAACCGCTCCTTCCTTTAAAAACAGGATAGCCTCCTCATCAAAAAAAAAAAAAAAACCGACTTACATATAACTCAGCCAAACCTTCGTTTAAAAACGAGATAGCCTCCTGATCAAAAATAAAAGATACCCTACTTAATTACTTTAGAACTCTTGCAATAAAAGAAAAGAAAAGGAAAGGAAACATCTCTCTCGGCCGATGCTCAATTTTTTAGGAAACCACGGCTCCTTTACATGGGTGCACCTTTCACGCTTACAACAGTATTTTCAATATTTAGGTCCAAATAATAAAGAATACCTGCTGAACAAACATGATCCTGTCCAAAAAAATTCCAGCTGTGATATCCAACATTGTGAAAAACATTCTCAAAAAATATAGCGTAATTCCAAAAAAAATCTACCAGTAAAATCTTTACCTAATAATAAAGAGGCTATCGCTTCTGTCGGAAAACCCGTCGCGGCCATTTTGCAAAAACAACCTCTTGTTTTGTGGTAATCAACCCGCACTCCTGTTTTTATTTGAGATAACGTTTCGTTTTTACAGCGACGACGGGGCCCAGGCGCATCCGGGCGGATCTGGATCGTGCGCGGCGGCGGCGGCCATGGGGGCGAGTACGTCTTCGAGGATGATGAGGAGGAGGACGGGCGCGAGGACGCGCCGCTCGTGGAGGAGAAGGAGGGGGCGGTCGAGGACTGGAGGTCGAGATGGAGAGGAGGGGGACGAAGAGGAAGGGGTCGCGCCCGTCGCGGCCGCAAAAGCTGCGGTGCGTCGCCACCCTCTGCGCCTCGCCTGCATCGTCCGACACCGGGTCCCCGTCGTGGAGGCCGTGCCCAAGAGGCGGCACAGCGGAAACAGGGCCAAGAGGGCGCCGCCCCCGTCGCCGTCCCCGCGGAAACAGTTGCGCCCATAGCAGAGGAAGCGACGCCGAGCACCAGCGCCTCGGGCTGAGCAGACTGAAACCGACGACCATTGCTTCTGGGTGACCAAGGTGTTCTCCTTGCAATCAATAAAACTTGAACCTGCTAATTACAAGAACACAGTTTTCAGCAACCTCATTTTAGGCACCACAATTCCAGCTATTATTACTGTTGTATTACTTGTTGTTGATGTCACCATTTATCTACAGAGGAGAGCATATTATGACAAGAAAGATGAAGACTTCAATTTTGATCAATTTGCTAGAATGTCGACCAGGTTTTCTTTTCAGAAGCTGAGAAAATGCACTCAAGGGTTCAATAAAACTTGGAGAAGGTGGATTTGAATCTGTTTACAAAGGGAAATTAGGTGAAGAGAGTGTTGCAATGAAACGTTTGAAAAGTGCTAGACAAGGAAAGAAAGAATTCTTGACAGAGGTAGAAACAATTGGAAGCATCGAACACATCAATCTTGTCAGGCTGATTGGCTTTTGTGCACAGAAATCTGAGATGCTTCTAGAGTGAATTAACAATTTATGTTTCTTTAGATGTTCGGTCGGGTGTCCTCCACTACTGAAGTTTTACCACCATATGGTGGTGCTCGACAGGAGATACGGCATACCTTCATCTGGTATGTTCATAACTAGAGCAGCTTCTCTGTCCAGTCTTATATCTTTCTCTTCAACATGGATTAGTTAATACTACCGAGCAAAAATGTGCTTCTATTCATCACATTTCTTTCTTTTCCTTACTACTTTTGTGTCTCCAAATCTCATGATGGCTCTATGTATGTTCTTTTTGTTGACATGGATTTTACCCTGAAAATTCCCTTCTTATCTACAATGTTATGCTATCTAAATTTGGTTGTATATTATGAATGAGTAGACACTGGTGCAGAAGCATAATTGGATGAAAATATGGACTACGGAGATATGTAATTATTAATTAATTTCTTTAAAACATATGCAACTGACAGAGTTTCTTATTTTTATCAATTGGATTATGATCGAAGTGAAAAACATATGTGGACAAGCTGGCAGATTTCAGTGGCTAGATTTTTGTACAATTATAGTGACATATTTCACAAATTTGTAGAGCACATGATTTACAACAAGATATTATGTCAAGGTGTGTACTTTTTACCCATTGCACTAATCTTTTGCTTTGAGCGATTGGCTAACCGAAAGTACTTCCTTTGGAATAATGTTTCGTGCACTCGCAAGTATAATCTCTCTATTTCTAGATTTTTTATTCTTTCGTCGGTGGTATTTCTTTTAGCTATTATTTTCCCTTGGATAAATCACACATGCTATTTTAATGAGGTGCATTCTAGCCGTTTTCTCACTAGAACAGAAACATATTATCTGTTGGCTAAATGAAAGTACACACCATCATGAGTGGAGAGCACCTCCTGCAACAGTTGCAGTGGCGGTAGGAATAAAATAGCAAAGTGGCAAACAAAAAATGCAAACATTTCTTAGCCATTTTGCAAAGAAGGTTTGGTCAAAAGCTTAATTCTTCATGTTGAGAATAGTTGATGTGGGTCGTAAATCAAACAACTACTCGTGTAATAGTCAATGCTTAAGGGGTGTGATGATCTTCTTTCTCCCGGTGCAACGCACGGGCATTTTTGCTAGTGAAAAAAAAGACAGAATCCAGTTGAACACCCATGAAACTCTTTGAATAAGAACTTCTGTCGGCTCAAAAATATAGCATCATTCCAAAAAAACATCTACGAGTAAAAAAAAAGACAGAATCCAATTGATCACCCGTGAAACTCTATAAATAAAAACTTTTGTCGGTCGTTTAAAAAGGAAAAACATATGGAAGTGTTGTCTTCCCATCATCATCAAGTGCACTCTCCCATATCTGGCCGCTGACTCCACCTCCCCTTCAATCCTACTCTTCTACATATGGAAGTGTTGTCTTCCCATCATCATCAAGTGCGCTCTCCCACCCCGCATCTCCAGCAATGAACTGTAAAGGAACCTCAAGCCAGAGGCCACGAGGGTTGATGAGGGATTGACTACGACACCAAGCGGCAATCGATCTTCCTCATTGTTCGTGTCGACGCGTCTCCCTCCATCCATCCAGGCATCAAAGTACACATATGTTTAAGGTATAAAAATGCCAACTATCATGTACTACCTATAAAAAGTTCTTCTTGGCCTTAAGTTTGAGGAAGACAACAATCTAACCATGATAATAATGAATTAATACTGGATGCAGCATCGGATTACGTGTACCGATGTTGGCCTAAAGTAGATCATGTTTCTATGGTAATTTGTAAACTGGCCATCGGAGAACCTACGGTGGATAGGAAGCACAATGATTTATCTATCTGATGTCATCAAGTTCATTGTTCGTTCTTGAACTTTACATATAAATAAAACCTATCCTTAAAATATTGAATGTGCTACTTGAATTGCTACGTATAAGCCTATTCATGAGCACAATTCACCCAGTAATATTTTAGAGGAGCATACGACAATCAGCTGCATTCAATGTGGCCAGGAGCAACGTACTGGTATCGTGATGCATACTTGCTATATCATCATTCTTTCTAGGTGCAGATTTGTAATATGCATTTGCATATAAATTACATCTATGGATGTCTTCATTTTCACTAGTAGAAAACAGGGCTACCGTTCGGCCCTGGCCAGCCCATCAGTCCCGGTTCTTCAAGAACCGGGACCAATGGGGGGTATTAGACCCGGTTCGTGAGCCCAGGGGGCCGGCCGGAGCATCGTGGGCATTGGTCCCGGTTCGTGTGGAACCATTTGTCCCGGTTCGAGCCACGAACCGGGACCAATGGTCCTCGCTGCTGGCCCACAACCATTGGTTCCAGTTCGTGGCTTGAACCGGGACAAAAGGGTTGGCTTTAGTCCCGGTTCATGCCACGAACCGGGACAAATAACTTGCCTACATATACCCACCGCCATGGCAGAGCACTCCACAGTGCTCTGTTTTTGTTAAGCCGGCGAGGGGAGGGCATTTGGGTGCTCTAGTTCACCTCCTATGCATATGAGGTGTTCGATGAAATGCCCGAGCCACACTAGTTAAGCTTTCTACTCTCGAAACTCGACCTCCGAGCTCCATTTTAAACGAGATTTGTCTCCATTTTAGAGCTCCATTTTAAATGAAATCCCCGCCCCGTCTTCACCGCCGTCGATCGCCCGCGCCGATCTCGTCGCCGGCACCACCGTGGTGAGCCTCTTGTTCTTATCTTCTTTCTGAAAGAAAAAAATTCTGACTTTAGATAGATACTTGTCTAATTTTCTTACTTTTATTATTCCTTATTATTATATAGTGCGATGGTTTTGGTATCCGCCCTCGTCGGCCCTCGTCCTGTCTATGATTCAGATGTGGTATATATTATCTTTTCATAACTATTTGGTTCATTTATTTTTATCACAATTATGCTGACCAATGTGACATAGATTTTATTTATCTAGGAGGTTGTTGAACCGTAAATTCCAACCGACCCTATTGTCGAGAGGATAAACTTAGTTGAAGAAGAAAACAATTACTTGAAGGAAAAAATAAGAAAAATTGAGAAGGAGAAGATGATATTGGAGTTGCATGTTGCGGATGTCGTCGATGATCACAAGAACAAGATGGATGCAATGCGGTTGAAGATTAAAAAGATTAGCAAATATGCCATTCATACCGAGGCTTGGTATCATTATGCAGTTGCATCAGTTGTTACCTTGGTTGCGGTTATGATCGCATTTGTTTTTGCATTGAAATATTTTACATAATTTCAATTATGGTTTAATTAGATGCTCTCGAGAGCTATATGTTGTTCAATGAGAATTATGTATGTACTTTGGTTTTAATGATCTGGAGAACTATGTATGTACTTTGGTTTCAGAGTTCATTTCAAATGCTTTTCAACTTCATGGTCTTACAGCTTTGAATGGTGCATTTTGAACATAGAAAAACAAGGGAGTTCAAATAAGTTAAAAAAAATGAAATCCCTTTGTAACAGATGAGTTTCCGTATGAAACCCTGATACTTCGAAAGAGATTGTCTGTTTTGTAGACAAAGTGCATCCAGTTTTTGCCGTAAGCCTCTCTACTTTCTTGCACATGTTATGTGGGTGAAATGATGATACCATGTCAACTTGAAACCTTTTCAGAGTTCATTTCAAATGCTTTTCAATTTCATGGTCTTATAGCTCAAAATAATCAGTAAATGCATGAAAAATAACAAATGAAGTCAGAAAGGGTTGTAGATTGATGATGTGGCTTTCAATGGTGCATTTTGAACACAGAAAAACAAGGGAGTTCAAATAAGTTCAACAAAATTGAAATCCCTTTGTAACACACGAGTTTCCGTATGAAACCCTCATACTTCGAAAGAGATTGTCTGTTTTGTACACTAAGTGCATCCAGTTTTTTGCGTAAGCCTCTCTACTTTCTTGCACATGCTATGTGGGAGAAATGATGATACCATGCCAACTTGGAACATTTTCAGAGTTCATTTCAAATGCTTTTCAGTTTCATGGTCTTATAGCTCAAAATAATTAGTAAATGCATGAAAAATAAAAAATGAAGTCAGAAACAAAAATATGAAATAAATAAGTAATTTGAAACAAAATAATATAAACTTTAATAAAATAGATAAGTAGAAACAAAAAAAACTCTAATACCATAAATAAAATTTGTGAAACTAAAATTATCAAAGTATTTTCTGTTCAAAACATTATAAGCAACTTCTAGTATTATTGAAACTAAAATTATATAAAATTCATGCAACTAAAATTATCAAAGTATTTTCTGTTCAAAATAATTATAAGCAATAAGAATTTTCATAAAGAACTTTTTTGTTAGAAACTTTAATAGCAAAAAGAATTATCATAAAATAAAATTAATAATTAATTATAAACAAAATAAAATAAAATAAATAAGTATTTTGTTGTAAGTAGAAACAAAACAAAATAAATAAAGCAAAAAATAAAACAAAAAAACTGGGAAAAAATAAAAAAATTGCCACCAAGTCGGCCACCACGGCGTGAATACGACTAGAAACCCATCCATGGGTCATGATTCAGGCCCGTAATAGGCCCAGAAGGCCCATCAGGCAAAGCAGTAGCAAGTAGGCCCGTAAGCCTGCAGTGGGGAGGAGCTCGAGAGGGGTGCGGCAGTGGGGCTTATAAACCACTGCGCGCCCCTCTCAACTAGCGAGGTGGGACTAAACATTGGCCGCGATGCGGGTAGCCTTTGGTCCCGGTTGGTGGCACCAACCGGGACTAAAGGTCACTTTTCAGCAGCCCAAAGGGCGGGAAGCGGCGGCCTTTGGTTCCGGTTGGTGCCACGAACCGGTACCAATGCACCCCCTTTAGTCCCGATTGGTGGCAATTTTTTTGTGCCACCAACCGGGACCAAAGGCCACCGCTTCCCGCCCTTTGGGCTGCTGAAAAGTGACCTTTGGTCCCGGTTGGTGGCACCAACCGGGACTAAAGGTGGGCATTGGTACCGGTTGGTGCCACGAACCGGTACCAATGCCTTGGGTATATAAGAAACACTTAGCAGTTTCTGCAAAAATCACTTCTTCTCCGCCCCGACACCCCCACGCTGCTCCTCGTCGCCGTCGCTTCCGAGCCCTCCCCGACGCCGTCGCCCGCGCCCTCACCCGAAACTATCGCCGCTCATCGCCCTGCCCCGACGCTGTCGCTCGCGCCCTCGCCCGACGCCGTCGCCGCTCGCCGTCGCGCCGCTCGCCGCCCTGTCCTGACGGGCGCCACCCCGGCCCTGCCCCGTCGCGCGCCGCCCCGGCCCTGCCCCGACGACGTCGCCGTCGCCGCTCGCCGCCCTGCCCCGACCCCGCGCCCCTGCCCCTCCTCACCTTGGTCCGGCAATGATGTTTTTTATCTGATGATTTTTTTTCAAATTATATGATGATTTTTTTTCAGATTATATGTATATGATTTTTTTTATAGAATATGATGTTTTTTCTTTTTTATAAAAATGTATATATGTTTGTATGTTCTTTGTGTATATATGTTCATATATGCAAAAGTTAGATTTAGTACATTTTAGGTTAGTTTAATTTTTAGAAAAATTTTAAGTATCTAGCTAGGAAAGGAAGAAGAAGAAAAAGAATGAGAGGAGAAAAAGAAAGGAATAGAGGAGAAAGAAGAAAAAAAATAGAAAATTTTCTATATTTTTCTTCTTTCTCCTCTATTCCTTTCTTCTTCTCCTTTTTTTCTTCTTTTTTTTCTTCGATTGCTTCTCTTCTATTCCTTTCTTCTTCTCTTCTTTTTATTTCTTATTTTGTCTTCTTATTTTTTATCGGATATGTCGTTGTCGATATACCCCCTCCCGATCGAACTTCTACAGAGGGGGGGGGGTACCGATATACCCCCTCCCTGATAACATTATTTTCCCATGTATATGTATGTCGCGTCGTTGTCGATATAACCCCCTCCGGGATAACTTCGACATGAGGGGCGGTCGATATATATACCCACTCTCGACCGTGATAACTTATACCACGGGAGCACCCCCCCTCGACCCTCTCGCTCGACCAAAACTCTCGAGGACACCCAAACCCTAGAGAAAAAACGATGTTGGTCTCCTACCCCCTCCCGCCGCGCCCTACCCGACAAACTCTCTCGAGGCCACCCAAATTTACCAAGTTAAAAGAGCGTTGTCGTCGAGGCCACCCCAAACCATTGAAGCGTTGTGTCGAGGCCACCCCAAACCCTTGAAGTGTTGTCTAGGCCACCCCAAACCCTAGAGAAGCAGCGTCGAGGCCACTAACATGATTCCTTATTGTGATTAGCTAGCTAGTTCTACGTTTGTCACTAATATATATCCATCTGTACCATGTTTGAATAATAATTGACATGTTGTAAATATTTGCAGAAACTATGGATCACTCCCGAGACGAAGCAACAGAAGCGATGTTGGGGGAGATAATCGCACAAGGAAGTGATGTCGTTGTGTCGTTTCACTACGACATCGATGGTCATGAAGGACCGGTGAAGAAGAGGGCTATGTTCATGATGGCTCCGGTGACCCATTAATGCCGGTACAAGAAGAGGGCTATGTTCATGATGGCTCCGGTGACCCAATGGAGGTACAAGAAGGAGACCGTGATGACGGCTCCGGTGACCGAACCGAGTCCGGCCAAGTATATATATATATATATTAGTTAAGCCCGTGCTGACTAGTTAATTGATGCATTCATTGTTTTCATATGTACACATATTAATTAACTCTCGTCTTTCTTCTTTTTTCTCTAGCCCTCCGGATCGAGCTCAACTTTGGTAAAGAAACGAGGCCCGAAGAAAAAGTTGCGCTCGGATGAAAGGTTTGAGATCACAACAATCGCGCGCGATGGCAAGCCGATTGAACCCATCCGGAAAACGGATGCATTTCGTGCTCAGTGCGGGGTTCTTGTTTGGGACAAGATCCTGATCAGTGTCCAGCAATGGTTAAAGCGAAAGAAGGAAGACCCTGAGGTGCCGACGTCTTATGTCTTCAATATGCAGAAAGAAGATCTTTGGACAACGCTTAAGGCAAATTTCACCCTACCGCCAGAGGAGGATCTAGAGAAGCCAGTTAAAGAGGAATTGATCAAGTCTTATGCTCTTAAGAAGATGGCAGAACTATTCAGGAGGTGGAAGAATGAGCTGAAAACGTTTGTTGACAAAGAAGAGACACCAGAATTCACCGGCCAGTTTGAGAAGATCAGAGATCAATGGCCCGCATTTGTGGCCCACAAGACATCGGAAAAGAGTAAGAAGATGTCAGCGACAAACAAGAAAAATTCTGCGAAGAAGAAGCATCAGCATCGCACGGGGTCATGTGGTTACCTCAAAGCCCGACCTTTGTGGGACAAGGCTGAGAATGACCTGATTGCTAAAGGGGTCGAACCAGAGACATTGAGATGGCCAGACCGTTGCCGGACTTGGTTCTTAGGGGTTGACGAAACCTTGGACCCTCTATCAGGGAAGTGCGTTTGGACGGAAGAGCAACTGCGAATACCCGTCACGAAGCTTCGGCACTATATCGCCGCAGCACAGGAAGGGACGTTCGTTCCAGACACAGAGAAGGACGAGCTCACAATGGCCCTCGGGAATCCTGAGCACCCTGGATGGACACGAGGCACGCCAGGCTCCCTTCCGTGGAACGCTGGGTTTCCGGACGCAGGGGTTACAAAACCCAGCAGAGGAGGAAGAAAGTGGAGCAAAGCCAACTGCAGGCGCTGCACGAAAGGGTACAAGGGCTAGAGGAACGAGAAGCAGATCGCAACAAACGACCTGCCGAAGCTTCCCCTGAAGCTACCCCGCCATCTCAGCGGACAAGCAGCGTGGCTTCCACCGAGCAGACTCAGCAGCTGGAGCCTCTCTTCACAGGCTACCCCGTGGATGCTATCACAGAGTCTCAACATTGCCACCTTATGACGCGATTGATGACATTTAAAGTCAAGGCGGCTATTGGCTCTGTTATACCGAATGAACATGGCTCAACCTACCACGGCCAGCCGATTCCATAAGGATATGCTAGGGTGATGGTGGATCAAATAACGGACGAATTTCAGGACCTTGAGCTTGACCACCCTACGGGTGAAGGGGAGATTCGGCTGGGTTCTTCTCTGAAGACTACATGCCTATGGCGGAAGGAGCTCATCAACCTTCCGAACTGGACGCCTCGGCCTCCTCCTCCTCCTTCAGCGAGTCAGGGCACTCCGCCTCCTCCTTCGCCTCCTCCGGCGAGTGATCAGGGCACTCAGCCTCCTTCTCCGGCACGTGGCGGCACTCCGCCTCCTTCTCCGCCTGCGCCGGCGCGCCCGAGCAGCCAGCTGCCTCCTCCTTCTTCGCCTCGTCAACAAGGGCGGAAGAGACCCGCCGCCGCACCGGCTCCTCCGACGCGTCGTCCTTCTCCTCCGCCTCGTAAGAAAGGAAAGACAGCCGCAGCCGCTCCGTCTGCTCCGACGTCTAGCAGTACAGGCTGAGGCAGGCAATACAGATACGGTCCTTCTCTGAAGACTCCAGAGAAGTTACCATACGAGAGGAGCCAGGAGGAAATCACGAAGATCGTGGAAGTCGAAGTGAAGAACTTCTTTGAAGGGGTGAAAGCAAAAAAAACATCCACCTCCGGAGGAGAAGATAGATTCGGTAAAAGCAAAGCGTACTCTGGCCGCCCTGAAGAAACCACCAAAGTCTCTGGCGAAAGGCAACTATGAGCGCATTCTTACAAAGTCATTTATCGAAGCGGAGCGGTCGGAAGTACTATCAGTGATCAAAGGTTAGCAAAACTACGAGCTGGGAGAAAAGTTGCCCAGCTCGGCGAACAAGCGAACCAATCGTTCCCCCCGCTCCAGGTGTCTAGCGTCGTCGCGAATCATCCGGGCGTGATGGTGCCCGGTTATAACGATCTTGGAGATTACCTGCCCGACGATGCACATTTTGATTTCTTGGAGGTGGACGAACACAGATACGTGTACGGGAAGCCTCTCGTCAAAGATGAAAAATCTCTAACAACGATGATGCGAAGATTCCATGATTGGTATATGAAAACTTGCAGAGAGTCTGGGGAGAGGAATATTTTGACGCTCAGAGTTAAAGAGGAGCATGACCTCGTTGGAATTGATCTGTTGAATGTTCCATTTGAGGAGTTCTTCGAGTTTTTCAATCTAAAGGCCCTCTATAAGTCAATTATCACTTGCTACTGCCTGTAAGTAGTACTACTTCTGTCATTAAGTCTCTATATATAGGTCAGCTCTTTCATTGCATGTATCTTTAATTATTCTCACTATATTATGCAGATTGAAGATCGCCGAATTGAAGAAAAGACAAATCGGTGATATTGGGTTCATTAACACAAATCTCATAGATGCATATATGGTTAAATTTCAGGCCAAAGATACCGAGGCCAAGCTGCTACAATCGTTTATATTAAATCAAAACAAAGCTATAATACTCTTCCCTTACAACTTTGAGTGAGTGTTACTGTCTTGTGCATATTCGGTTTCCCTTATTAGTCGAGGTTATAGTAATGTAATTGATGAGTTATGCATGCGTGCGAATGTTCTACTATATTCTCCTAGAGATTATGCTTGAGCAGGGACTAGTAACCGTCTTAGACTCGAGACGAAAAGATCCCAAGAAGTACGCGGACATGACTAAAATTCTAGAGAAGTAAGTTAACTCTATCATTATCGCACCATATCGGCAACTTCAATTTGTTCATTTCCTGATATCAAGTAATTGTTTTCTTTGTCTCGCAGGGTTTGGAGTAAATTCACCTCAAAAACTCCGGGACTGTCAAAGAAGCTGCAGTTTAGACACCCGAAAGTAAGTACTATAGTATCATATATGTTCCATGTTGGAATTATGCCCTAGAGGCAATAATAAATATAGTTATTATTATAATTCTTGTATCAAGATAATCGTCTATTGTCCATGCTATAATTGTATTGAATGAAGACTCATTTACATGTGTGGATACATAGACAAAACATTGTCCCTAGCAAGCCTCTAGTTGGCTAGCCAGTTGATCAAAGATAGTCAGTGTCTTCTGATTATGAACAAGGTGTTGTTGCTTGTTAACTCGATCACGTCATTAGGAGAATCACGTGATGGACTAGACCCAAACTAATAGACGTAGCACGTTGATCGTGTCATTTTGTTGCTACTGTTTTCTGCGTGTCAAGTATTTGTTCCTATGACCATAAGATCATATAACTCACTGACACCGGAGGAATACTTTGTGTGTATCAAACGTCGCAACGTAACTGGGTGACTATAAAGATGCTCTACAGGTATCTCCGAAGGTGTTAGTTGAGTTAGTATGGATCAAGACTGGGATTTGTCACTCCGTGTGACGGAGAGGTATCTCGGGGCCCACTCGGTAATACAACATCACACACAAGCCTTGCAAGCAATGTGACTTAGTGTAAGTTACGGGATCTTGTATTACGGAACAAGTAAGGAGACTTGCCGGTAAACGAGATTGAAATAGGTATGCGGATACTAACGATCGAATCTCGGGCAAGTAACATACCGAAGGACAAAGGGAATGACATACGAGATTATATGAATCCTTGACACTAAGGTTCAAACGATAAGTTCTTCGTAGAATATGTAGGATCCAATATGGGCATCCAGGTCCCGCTATTGGATATTGACCGAGGAGTCTCTCGGGTCATGTCTACATAGTTCTCGAACCCGCAGGGTCTGCACACTTAAGGTTCAACGTTGTTTTATGCGTATTTGAGTTATATGGTTGGTTACCGAATGTTGTTCGGAGTCTCGGATGAGATCACGGACGTCACGAGGGTATCCGGAATGGTCCGAAAACAAAGATTAATATATAGGATGACCTCATTTGATTACCGGAAGGTTTTCGGAGTTACCGGGAATGTACCGGGAATGACGAATGGGTTCCGGGAGTTCACCGGGAGGGGGCAACCCACCCCGGGGAAGCCCATAGGCCTTGAGTGGGCAGGTGGGACAGCCCAAAAGGGCCCTATGCGCATTGGTAGAAAAATCAAAGAGAAAGAAAAAAAAAGGAGGAGGTGGGAAGGGAAGGAAGGACTCCCACCCACCAAACCAAGTCCAACTCGGTTTGGGGGGGGGAGACCTTCCCCCCTTGGCTCGGCCGACCCCCTTGGGGCTCCTTGAGCCCCAAGGCAAGGCCCCCCTCTCCCACCTATATATACGGAGGTTTTAGGGCTGATTTGAGACGACTTTTCCACGGCAGCCCGACCACATACCTCCACGGTTTTCCCTCTAGATCGCGTTTCTGCGGAGCTCGGGCGAAGCCCTGCTGAGACAAGGTCATCACCAACCTCCGGAGCGCCGTCAGGCTGCCGGAGAAGTCTTCTACCTCTCCGTCTCTCTCGCTGGATCAAGAAGGCCGAGATCATCGTCGAGCTGTACGTGTGCTGAATGCGGAGGTGCCGTCCGTTCGGTACTATATCGTGGGACTAATCGAGGGATTGTTCGCGGGGCGGATCGAGGGACGTGAGGATGTTCCACTACATCAACCGCGTTCACTAACGCTTCTGCTGTACGGTCTACAAGGGTACGTAGATCACTCATCCCCTCTCGTAGATGGACATCACCATGACAGGTCTTCGTGCGCGTAGGAAAATTTTTGTTTCCCATGCGACGTTCTCCGACAGTGGCATCATGAGCTAGGTTCATGCGTAGATGTCTTCTCGAGTAGAACAAAAAAGTTTTTGTGGGCGGTGATGTGCCTTTTGCTGCCCTGCTTAGTCTTTTCTTGATTCCGCGGTATTGTTGGATTGAAGCGGCTTGGACCGACAATACTCGTACGCTTACGAGAGACTGGTTTCATCGCTACGAGTAACCCCGTTGCTCAAAGATGACTGGCAAGTGTCGGTTTCTCCAACTTTAGTTGAATCGGATTTGACCGAGGAGGTTCTTGGATGAGGTTAAATAGCAACTCATATATCTCCGTTGTGGTGTTTGCGTAAGTAAGATGCGATCCTACTAGATACCCGTGGTCACCACGTAAAACATGCAACAACAAAATTAGAGGACGTCTAACTTGTTTTTGCAGGGTATGCTTGTGATGTGATATGGCCAACGATGTGATGTGATATATTGAGTGTATGAGATGATCATGTTGTAATAGATAATATCGACTTGCACGTCGATGGTACGGCAACCGGCAGGAGCCATAGGGTTGTCTTTATACTAACGTCTGTGCTTGCAGATGCGTTTACTATTTTGCTAGGATGTAGCTTTAGTAGTAATAGCATGAGTAGCACGACAACCCCGATGGCGACACGTTGATGGAGATCATGGTGTGACGCCGGTGACAAGAAGATCGTGCCGGTGCTTTGGTGTTGGAGATCAAGAAGCACGTGATGATGGCCATATCATGTCACTTATGAATTGCATGTGATGTTAATCCTTTTATGCACCTTATTTTGCTTAGAACGACGGTAGCATTATGAGGTGATCTCTCACTAAAATTTCAAGACGAAATTCTGTTCTTCCGACTGTGCACCGTTGCTACAGTTCGTCGTTTCGAGACACCACGTGATGATCGAGTGTGATAGACTCAACGTTCACATACAACGGGTGCAAAACAGTTGCGCACGCGGAACACTCGGGTTAAGCTTGACGAGCCTAGCATGTGCAGACATGGCCTCGGAACACATGAGACCGAAAGGTCGATCATGAATCATGTAGATGATATGATTAGCATAGGGATGCTTACCACTGAAACTATACTCAACTCACGTGATGATCGGACTTGAGCTAGTGTTAGTGGATCATGAACCACTCAAATGACTAGAGAGATGTACTTTTTGAGTGGGAGTTTAGCGAATAATTTGATTAAGTTAAACTCTAATTATCTTGAACATAGTCTAAGTCCACTTTGAATATATTTGTGTTGTAGAGCATGGCTCACGCGACAATCACCCTGAATTTTAATACGTTCCTAGAGAAAGCTAAGTTGAAAGATGATGGGAGAAACTTTGTAGACTGGGCTCGTAATCTTAAGCTGATTTTACAAGCTGGGAAGAAGGATTATGTCCTTAATGCTGCGCTAGGAGATGAACCACCCGCTACGGCTGATGAGGATGTTAAGAACGCTTGGTTAGCACGTAAGGAGGACTACTCAGTAGTTCAATGTGCAGTCTTGTATGGCTTAGAACCGGGACTTCAACGTCGCTTTGAGCGTCATGGAGCATTTGAGATGTTCCAGGAGTTGAAGTTTATCTTTCGGAAGAACGCCCAAATCAAGAGGTATGAGACCTCCGATAAATTCTATGCTTGCAAGATGGAGGAAAACTCGTCTGTCAGTGAACATGTGCTCAAAATGTCTGGGTACTCAAACCATCTAGCTGAGCTGGGGATTGAACTCCCGCAAGAGGCTATCACCGACAGAATCCTTCAATCACTGCCGCCAAGCTATAAAGGCTTTGTGTTGAACTACAACATGCAAGGGATTAACAAGTCTCCCGGCGAGTTGTTTGCGATGCTGAAAGTCGCAAAGTCTGAACTCCGTAAAGAGCATCAAGTGTTGATGGTGAATAAGACCACTAGTTTCAAGAGAAACGGCAAAGGCAAGAAGGGTAATTCAAGAAAGAGCGGCAAGCCTGTTGCCAATCCAACGAAGAAACCCAAAGCTGGACCTAAGCCTGAAACGGAGTGTTACTATTGCAAGGGTATGGGTCACTGGAAGCGCAATTGCCCCAAGAATCTGGCAGATAAGAAGGCGGCCAAAGAAAAATCAGGTATATTTGATATACAAGTTATTGATGTGTACTTAACCGGCTCTCGTAGTAGTGCCTGGGTATTCGATACCGGTTCTGTTTCTCATATTTGCAACTCGAAACAGGAACTGCGGAATAGACGAAGGCTGGCGAAAGATGAAGTGACGATGCGCGTAGGAAATGGTTCCAAGGTTGATGCAATCGCCGTCGGCACAGTTTCACTTCAGTTACCATCAGGATTAGTTATGAACTTAAATCATTGTTATTTAGTGCCTGCGTTGAGCATGAACATTATATCTGGATCTTGTTTATTGCGAGACGGTTACTCTTTTAAGTCAGAGAATAATGGTTGTTCTATTTCTATGAGTAACATCTTTTATGGTCATGCACCCAATGTGAGAGGATTGTTCATATTGAATCTTGATAGCGATACACACATACATAACATTGAGAACAAAAGAGTTAGAGTTAACAATGATAGCGCCATATTTTTGTGGCACTGCCGCTTAGGTCATATTGGTGTAAAGCGCATGAAGAAACTCCATGCTGATGGACTTTTGGAGTCACTTGACTTTGATTCACTTGACACGTGCGAACCATGCCTCATGGGCAAGATGACTAAGACTCCGTTCTCCGGAACAATGGAGCGTGCAAGAGACTTGTTGGAAATCATACATACCGATGTGTGTGGTCCGATGAGCGTGGAGACACGCGGCGGATATCGTTATTTTCTCACCTTCACTGAAGATTTGAGTAGATATGGTTATGTCTACTTGATGAAGCACAAGTCCGAAACATTTGAAAAGTTCAAGCAATTTCAGAGTGAAGTTGAAAATCATCGTAACAAGAAGATCAAGTTCCTACGGTCTCATCGTGGGGGTGAATATCTGAGTTTCGAGTTTGGTGCTCACTTAAGACAATGTGGAATTGTTTCACAGTTAACACCGCCTGGAACACCACAGCGTAATGGTGTGTCCGAACGTCGTAATCGTACTTTATTAGAGATGGTGCGATCTATGATGTCTCTTACCGATTTGTCGTTATCGTTTTGGGGTTATGCATTAGAAACAGCTGCATTCACTTTAAATAGGGCACCATCAAAATCCGTTGAGACGACACCATATGAACTGTGGTATGGCAAAAGGCCAAAGTTGTCGTTTCTTAAAGTTTGGGGATGTGATGCTTATGTCAAAAAGCTTCAGCCTGAAAAGATGGAACCCAAAGCGGAAAAGTGCGTCTTCGTAGGTTACCCAAAAGAGACAGTTGGGTACACCTTCTATCTCAAATCCGAGGGCAAAGTGTTTGTTGCTAAAAACGGAGCTTTTCTCGAGAAGGAGTTTCTCTCGAGAGAATTGAGTGGGAGGAAGATAGAACTTGACAAGGTTGTCAAACCTCTTATCCCTCTGGATGGTGGCGCAGGGCAAGGGGAAACCTGTGTCGTTGCGACGCCAGCTGAGGAGGAAGTTAATGATGGTGATCATGAAACTCTGGTTCAAGTTTCTGTCGAACCATGCGGGTCGACGAGACCACGTGCTGCTCCAGAGTGGTACGGTAATCCCGTCTTATCAATCATGTTGTTGGACAACAATGAACCTGCAAATTATGAAGAAGCAATGGTGGGCCCAGATCGCAACAAATGGCTAGAATCCATGAAGTCCGAGATAGGATCCATCTATGAGAACAAAGTGTGGACTTTGGAGGTACTGCCTGAGGACCGCAAGGCTATTCAGAACAAATGGATCTTTAAGAGGAAGACGGACGCTGATGGCAATGTGACCGTTTATAAAGCTCGACTTGTGGCAAAGGGTTTTTCACAAGTTCAAGGAGTTGACTACGATGAGACATTCTCACCCGTAGCGATGCTTAAGTCCGTCAAAATCATGTTAGCAATAGCTGCATTTTTCGATTATGAAATCTGGCAGATGGATGTCAAAACGGCGTTCCTTAACGGTTTCCTTAAGGAAGAATTGTATATGATGCAACCCGAAGGTTTTGTCGATCCTAAGAATGCTAACAAGGTGTGCAAGCTCCAGCGATCCATTTATGGACTGGTGCAAGCATCTCAGAGTTGGAACAAACGTTTTGATGAGGTGATCAAAGCATTTGGGTTTATACAAGTGGTTGGAGAATCTTGTATTTACAAGAAAGTGAGTGGGAGCTCTGTGGCGTTTCTAATATTATATGTGGATGACATATTGCTGATTGGAAACAACGTGGAGTTTTTGGAGAGCATAAAGGATTACTTGAATAAAAGTTTCTCTATGAAGGACCTAGGAGAAGCTACTTACATTCTAGGCATTAAGATCTATAGGGATAGATCAAAATGCCTGATAGGACTTTGACAAAGCACATACCTTGATAAATTTTTGAAGAGGTTCAAAATGGAACAGTCCAAGAAAGGGTTCTTGCCAGTTTTACAAGGTACGAGATTGAGTAAGACTCAGTGCCCAGCAACTGATGAAGATAGAGAGCATATGCGCTCCGTCCCTTATGCTTCAGCCATAGGTTCTATCATGTATGCAATGCTGTGCACTAGACCGGATGTTAGCCTAGCCATAAGTATGGCAGGTAGGTTCCAGAGTAATCCAGGAGTGGATCACTGGACGACGGTCAAGAATATCCTGAAGTACCTGAAAAGGACTAAGGAGATGTTTCTCGTATATGGAGGTGACGAAGAGCTCGCCGTAAAAGGTTACGTCGATGCAAGCTTTAACACAGATCCGGACGACTCTAAGTCGCAAACCGGATACGTATTTATTCTTAATGGGGGTGTGGTAAGCTGGTGCAGTTCCAAGCAAAGCGTCGTAGCAGATTCTACATGTGAAGCGGAGTACATGGCTGCCTCGGAGGCGGCTTAGGAGGGTGTCTGGATGAAGCAATTCATGACGGATCTTGGAGTGGTGCCAAGCGCACTGAATCCAATAACCTTGTTCGGTGACAACATGGGTGCCATTGCCTTAGCAAAGGAACCACGGTTTCACAAGAAGTCCAGACACATCAAACGACGCTTCAACCTCATCCGCGACTACGTCGAAGGGGAGGACGTGAATATATGCAAAGTGCACACGGATCTGAATGTAGCAGACCCGCGGACTAAACCTCTTCCACGGGCTAAGCATGATCAACACCAGAACTGTATGGGTGTTAGATTTATTACAATGTAATTCGCATGATGATGTGAGGGCTAGATTATTGACTCTAGTGCAAGTGGGAGACTGTTAGAATTATGCCCTAGAGGCAATAATAAATATAGTTATTATTATAATTCCTGTATCAAGATAATCGTTTATTGTCCATGCTATAATTGTATTGAATGAAGACTCATTTACATGTGTGGATACATAGACAAAACACTGTCCCTAGCAAGCCTCTAGTTGGCTAGCCAGTTGATCAAAGATAGTCAGTGTCTTCTGATTATGAACAAGGTGTTGTTGCTTGATAACTGGATCACGTCATTAGGAGAATCACGTGATGGACTAGACCCAAACTAATAGACGTAGCATGTTGATCGTGTCATTTTGTTGCTACTGTTTTATGCGTGTCAAGTATTTGTTCCTATGACCATGAGATCATATAACTCACTGACACCGGAGGAATACTTTGTGTGTATCAAACGTCGCAACGTAACTGGGTGACTATAAAGATGCTCTACAGGTATCTCCGAAGGTGTTAGTTGAGTTAGTATGGATCAAGACTGGGATTTGTCACTCCGTGTGACGGAGAGGTATCTCGGGGCCCACTCGGTAATACAACATCACACACAAGACTTGCAAGCAATGTGACTTAGTGTAAGTTACGGGATCTTGTATTACGGAACGAGTAAAGAGACTTGCCGGTAAACGAGATTGAAATAGGTATGCGGATACTAACGATCGAATCTCGGGCAAGTAACATACCGAAGGACAAAGGGAATGACATACGGGATTATATGAATCCTTGACACTGAGGTTCAAACGATAAGTTCTTCGTAGAATATGTAGGATCCAATATGGGCATCCAGGTCCCGCTATTGGATATTGACCGAGGAGTCTCTCGGGTCATGTCTACATAGTTCTCGAACCCGCAGGGTCTGCACACTTAAGGTTCGACGTTGTTTTATGCGTATTTGAGTTATATGGTTGGTTACCGAATGTTGCTGGATCAAGAAGGCCGAGATCATCGTCGAGCTGTACGTGTGCTGAACGCGAAGGTGCTGTCCGTTCGGTACTAGATCGTGGGACTGATCGCGGGATTGTTCGCAGGGCGGATCGAGGGACGTGAGGACGTTCCACTACATCAACCGCGTTCACTAACGCTTCTGTTGTACGGTCTACAAGGGTACGTAGATCACTCATCCCCTCTCGTAGATGGACATCACCATGACAGGTCTTCGTGCACGTAGGAAATTTTTTGTTTCCCATGCGACGTTCCCCAACATTCCACGCATCTCCTAGTGATTCAAGCGCTAGTTTCATCAATACCATTTAGCATGCTTGCTAATTATCAGTTTGATTGACCTCTATTTCTTGTTAAGTGGTTGTGGCAGGAAGAAGGGACTAATTACTGTGGATACTACATTTGCGAGTCCATCCGCCACACGACCTGTGAGCGGGGCTACTCCGAGAAACAATATGAAGTGCGTAAATAATTATATTCACAATTTTATTTTATTACCATCATTTGTGTTCAGTTTCATTTATTCATATATATGTATTGACCCCCTTCTCCAAATTAGATATTTCGGATGCGAGATGAACTCCTAGCACCAGATCGTATGCGAGGAATTCAAGAGGAATTGGCGGCATTCTTTCTTGACCACGTGATCGCTAAAGACGGAGAATACTATGTGGACCCTGCCGGGTTCAATTTTAGTTAGGAGATTATATTGTAAAAGATACTTATATTGTATATATGTAGCCAGTAGCTTCGGATAGATATACGAGAACTTGTTGTTCGACCAATCTCTCAAAGAAGGAGAGGTGGTCGATATCACTTCTCTTTGTATTCATCTGTTCATGACGATCTTCTGTTTCCTTCATTTTCTTAACTAGCTAGCGTGTCTAGTCCTCTCTATACGTATAGTACGTAGCGTCGACCAAGCACGGAGATAAGAAAGAACACTTCTCTCTATTAATTATCATGCTAACACAATATACGAAACACCTAAATTAACCCCCCAAACCCTTCTCCCCTTTAAAAAAACAAAAACCCCAGCACTTGAGATGCTAACGCGTGGATGCCTATTGGTCCCGGTTGGTGCCACCAACCGGGACCAAAGGGCCTCCTGCCTGGGCTCGCCGCACCGGCCACGTGGAGGCCCATCTGTCCCGGTTTATGCAAAAACCGGGACTAAAGGTTTAGGGCATTAGTACCGACATTTAGTCCCGGTTCAAAAACCGGGACAAATGGCCCTCACGAACCGGGACAATAGGTCATTTTTCTACTAGTGTTTGGCCTTAGGACAAAGAACAAATTAGCTATTAAAGCATATTTAAATACATATAAATTACTAAATTAATAAAAAAATCCGGATGTATCATGTGTCACACAGATCTCATATAAACGCATTATTATCTATGTCATGTAGATATGTATCACAACATGGATAAAAATATTAAAAAAATTCATCCACATTAATCATGAAAGATAATGTTTGAGAATTTGTTGGTTGAAATAAGAATTAAAAATCTGAATAATCCATGGTGTTTATAGTAATAAGAATGTACAACAAACTCTCTTTTATATATGTATATTATTTGCTATGATGATAGAAAACCGTGCATGCATATGTCAACTATTGTGTATACAAACGTACTTTTCATAATTTTACCGTGCTTGCATGGCAAAAGAAGAATATATATATTTTGTAAGGTAGTGCAAGATAGGAAGACATATGGTACAATAATACACTTGAACTTCATACCTTTTAAAAACTTATAGGTCACGAATACATGATACATCCAACAACATTTTGATTTGAAACTATATTTTCTACCAATTTAACAAATAACGCTTAACATTCGTAAGGTAGCACATCCATATTTTCACATATCATTTGTAAATATGTGGTTGCTCGGCATCACACAATGACAATATTGGTAATGTTGTCGCAAAAATGAACGCAAGAAATCTAATCATAAAATAGTTTGAAGCAATGTGACGTTGCTGAACCCTATGTACAACCAAGATAAACACGCATGTGTAACAATAATCATCCATGTCAACATATTAATATTATCATATGATATTTATAATTTATAATAAATTTGTTATATCTGATCTTAAAAGTACTAGCCCGTGCAAGTGCACGGGTTAGTGACTAGTGTCTATAATCTAATGAATGGGTAGTTTAGTAAACTGATTAAAGATGTAAGAACTTGCTCGTCCATGTAAGCCGTACTCGTGACCGTACAGAATTGCACGCACGAGCTAGCTGATGTGCACCCACAGGCGCTGCCACAACAGGTGACGGAGGACCAACTCGCCGCGACTTTCATGACCATAGACTGTGTGAGGCGGTCCCGTCTACCTATCTCCTCTCCCGTCGGTACGCCAACACCGTCCAAAGACCGCATCATGCCAATGACGGACCCACACATCAGCGTAACGTGATAGTAAAACAAAGGCAGGGACATACTACAGTGAGAGGACACACCGACACGGCTACCAACCAACCTACAGCATCCTACTCCTAGGTAGGTAGGTGCATAGGTTGCGTTGTTGAGGCCATCAGTCAGTCACGGGCGCACACAACACAAGGGGCAAGGATGACGCTCTCTCCTCTCTATGCATGGTGCGGTCCACGTGGTGTGCCCGTTGGAGGACCTGACATGGCGATAGCATCCATCCATCCATCCATGCACAGTCTCCCACTCCATGTGATCGTGGGCTCAAGATCTCGGAAAGGTGATCGTGGGCTCGAAGATCTCGTGGATGAATGGATCCAAGAACACGCACGCCTGCATTGGCAGTACCACAGCGCTCGATCTCCTCTCTGTGCATGATGCATTCACAGAAACTTTAATACGTACCGTACATGATGAATGTCCTACGTGTGGTACGTACACCGGTCACTTGTGTCGAAACTATTGCTTGTATGGGTGGCGGCTCGCTCGTAGTATCTCCGAGCTTGTTGGTTCCAGCTTCCTGGTATTTCTTGTATTGCCGCCTGCCGGCACGACCGAGTCCGTCGCTCTGCACCTTGCATGCATGCACACATGATGGATGCTCACTCACATGTCACATCAGAGCTCAGCTCAGCTCAACTCACGTCTCCTGTAGACTGCTGTGGTGCAGCCGAAAATCCACTAAACAAAGCAATGTCGCGCAAGGCAGAGATCAACCCAGCTACGTTACGTACGGGCGGACCGTACGTACGTTCCAACGGCACCTGCCTAGCTTACCACGTAGGCAGAGATGCTGTCGTGGTGCCGCACGTCCTACTGTCCGGAATCACGGGCATCGCTGGCAACTGCAGGAATTGGTGGGAGCCATGATCTAATTTTCCGTTATAGTGGACTCCGTTCTGTTCGCCAATAATGCCGTCCCGTCCCGCCCATCATATTCTAGTCATCTTTTCTGCTTCTTGTCATAGTTTGTGTTTAAGCGTGTTTTGGTAATATACTCTGCTTCATGTCAGTCTCGGCCGCCCACTTGCCTTTGGAGGCTTCGTGATCGTTCCTCTTAAACTAACCACGCGTGGACAAAACCCTGAATAGACATTAAGTGTGGAGGTGCTATCGTCGTACAGTGCCACCACTGGTCCGTACAATGATGCTTTACTCAACGATGATATGTACCCCTATAAACTACTCCCTCCGTTCCTAAATATAAGTCCTTTTAGACATTCCAATAAAAACTACATACGGATGTATATATACATATTTTAAAGCATATGTTCACTTATTCCATATGGTGTACGCTTTAGGTCTGCTGCACCGGCTGTGAGTTTCGATACGTCATGTGAATGGATCAGAGACGACACCGAATTTAAATATGGGGAGTGAGAGAACTCCACATTATCAAGGTTTTTGTAGGTGCGAGAGGGGGCTTCGGATGGTTTGATGTATGTTCTTGTTAGACCTTTGTTGAATAAGTAATAAAGATGGCTGTATGCATCGATTGATGCAGAGGCCGGAAGTCTTAACCTCCTTTCCTACAAAAAAGGTTCACCTATTTTACCCCGTATGTAGTCCCCTATTGAAATGTCTAAAAAGACTTACATTTAGAAACGAAAGAAGTAATATAAGAGTATTCAGATCACTATTTTAATGATTTAAACGTTTTTATATTAGTTTACACATAAAGTATGTTGCTATGTGATTAGCTTTGTTGGAACATACATACATAGTGGTGTACGTAGCATTCACATGGAATGAAGTGGATTTTTTTAGCAAACGTGTAGTTAAGAATTCAGTTCGATCCGTCTTGGGCAATCTCTCTCTCTGCATCATAGTGGAAGTATATTGTTAGCCATGACAAAACTGTTATTTTGACTCCGTCTTGCTCTGTTGAAAGTTGAAACTATCTACGCGGCCACATCAAGGGACACTTGGACGGAAATTACTCAATAGCTAGCTCGGCTATTCCTAATGGTGCATGGATGCATCGGTCGATCAAGACGGGCGTGTTGAGGACCCTGACCGAAATTCAGACCGCGGTCACCATACGAAGTAAGGACCTACTTGTCATACGATGGTATAAGATTAAAAAATATATTAAAATGCATTTGAAGAAATAAAAATAATGTTCATGTCCAAAGCAAAATGGATGCTGGCTGTCCGCGTGCACGAAAAATTGATCGACGCGTTGGACGCATGATCCATTTAAAAAAGGGTGGACTTATTGATTAAAGGGACAAAAGATGAGCAGTACACGTGTGTTTGAGTGGCGCGGTTGAAATTATACGTATTCCGTACCCGTCCAAGTTGTAGAGTCTCTTGCGCAATGCGCGTAGAAGATATTCTGTCCCGCAAGGCCGAGATGCTGGCAGCTCAACCCAGCTAGTAGGGTACCAACGCCACCTGCTAGTTTATGCCAAAGCTATGAGCAAAACTACGCCGTACAATACGGAGCCCGGGCCTGCAGGAGTGGGAGTCCTGCTTTAATTTAATTTTCCGTTATAGTGCACTCCGTTCTGCATGTACTCCAAATAATATTTTAGTCCCCCTGTTAAACTAGCCGTTCAAGGACAAAACCCCGAATATATGTTAAGTGTGGAAGTGCTATCGTCGTACAGTGCCACCACTGGTCCGTACAATGATGCTGTCCTCAACAATGATACTGTGTTACTTCGTGATTAGCTTTGTTGGAACATATATACATAGTGGTGCACGTAGTATTCACATGGAAGTGGATTCTTTTTGTAGCAAACATGTAGTTAAGAATTCAGTTCGATCTGTCTTGGACAATCTCTCTCTCTCTCTCCACCATAGTGGAAGCATATTGTTAGAACATCTCTCGCACACACCGTAAACGAGCGACCTGCAAAATGAGTTTACAGATCGCTGCGGAGCGATTTTGCGGGACCATTTCATGCGTCAAAGATCAGACCCCGTATATGAAATTGTAAAATTAAAAAAAAGGATTCATGGGAAACAATTACTACATCATTCATCAAACTACAATGTGGTTCTTCATCAAACTAGATCAGTTCTTTATCAAACTACATCAGCTCCTTATCAAACTACATAAGTTCTTCATACTACTACTAGGAGGGGGGATCTGCAGACCGTGCAGCGTACCCAAGCCAATGCTATAAAAAACGTTGGGTGCGGCGGTGACGACGCGGTGGAGGAGCCGGAGGAGCTTAGTCCTCGTCGGAGTCGAGGTCGATCCAGATCTTGTCCCGCTTGGCCTTCAGGACGCGCAAGTCTGCCTCCTTGGACGCGCTTGCCTGCGACGCCGTGACCCCTTGCTTGAGGAAGATCTGCTCGATCTCGAGCTCGCGACGGTTGCGCGCGGCGTCCTCCACCGCCTTCCTCACCGAGCGCTCCATGATGGCGCGCATGAGGTGATCCTCCTGCCCAGGGGGAGGCAGTCCTCGGGGCCGATGACCCATCCATGCAGCGTGCCGGTCGTCGTCGAGCTTGACGGCGAGCGGCCCGAGCTCCTACCCCCTCCTCTTCATCGGAGTGACGGTCCGTGAGGACGAGGAGCCCGCGGACGAACTCCGAGTAACAGAGGAGCCGGAGGAGCCGATGTGTCGAGCCGCGATCTCACGGTCGTACTCGTCGATCTCGCTGCGTTCGAAAATCGGCTGCGGCCGGAGGCCATACTTCAGCCACCTCCGTGAACCCCGCTTGCGTGCAGCGTCGGAGGCGAGGCGCTCGGTACCATCCCCTTCATTTTCGTGGCCGTCCATGATTGGGACGGCCCGCCGGTGGATTTTTTTCTCGCCGACAGCGAAAAATTATGGCGGAGTGGGAGTTAAATCGCGGCGGAGGATAGGATTTGACCCGTAAAAGCGTTGTGAAACTGCATATATGCCGGCTGAAGGGGTCTTTTTGCTGGGCGTGGTAAAAAAATTACAAGCCCGATGCGTGATACGGGATCTGTTCTCGCAACTAAAACGAGACGAACCCGTATACTCGTCGGAATTTTACGGGTTCGGACCTTTTACGGTGTCTGCTAGAGATGTTCTTAGCCATGGCAAAACTGTCATTTTAACTGCGTCTTGTTATGTTGAAAGTGTGATTTATCTCGGCGGCCAGATCAAAGGACAATTCGATGAAAATTACTCAATAGCTAGCTGGGCTATTCCTGCTGGTGCATGGGTGCATCGGTCGATCAACACGGGCGTGCTCTTATCAGGGTGACGAATATTCAGACCGCGGTCACACGATACGAATTTAGGACACATGATTATTGGCCATGACGATGATATCGTCGAGATAGTCTTCTCACGAAGTAATCTAAATCCTGTCCGACTAATGACCTAAGCAGATCAAGTTGCAGTCAAGACAAGAAACTGAACCTGAAGAGCCGGATATTTTCGTCCCAACTAAGCCAATACCATCAAACTAATCCATGGTTTTCCCGCTGCTTTCTTACATTTTTGTCCCTGTACGTCACGTGCAGTATTCAATCATTTCTCCCCGTTCACATGCACGCAACGACCGAAAATAAGAAGAATCAGATGAGAGCATCACTTAGTTTGGAGCGGCATGTGACGTATTTTGATGCAGTTTAGCAGGTGAAGAAGTAGTGCCTTCCGCACCAACTTACAGAGACGAGCCAAAATAGCTAGTTACGGGGGTCGACCACGGACGTTTGAACGACTGGGCTTGGAGCTTTTGTCTCGTGTGCCGACATACTACGGCCACGTTTCTGGTGTACGTATTCCGCTTTTAGTATCGTGATATACAGTATATCCTAATATCCAGTCTCAGGGCTCCTTTGATACAAAGAAATTTCATTGGATTTTTGGAGAATTTAGATCCTTAGGATTTTTTTCTACGATGATCGTTTGATTCGTAGGATTGAAATCTTTTGGAATTTTTTCATAGGATTTATTTATACTACATTTTGAAGAAAAATTTCCATCCACTCAAACCTCTTTGTAGAATTCCTTTGTTTTTCCTGTGTTATCAAACACATTTTCAAATCCTGCAGTGTAGAAAAGAACATGCCACTCTATTTCTAAGTTTTTTCTATTCCTGCATTTTAAGAATCCTATGAATCAAAGAGGCCCTCAGCCTTGGACTGGTCTTACGTGTACCTTAAGCTTGGATCAATCGACAGGCATCGCCGCCGGCCACTGTCACTGAGATCGCTGTGACGGCGACAAGCAAAAGAGCTCCATGAGCACGCCTACACAACGTACTTGTGTACGTAATCCGATCCGTACGCATTGCAATCTTCTTCATCTTAGCCATCGTGACTGAGTCAACCAAGAAATAACCAAGCGCGTGAGTGACCGGCACGGCTGGTGCCGTGGTACGTACGGTATGGTACGCCTTATAAATCATTGGGTCGTTAATCCAAATCATTTAGGGCCCCGTATGGTACTGATCTAAAAATCTTTGGGATCAGAACCGCTCGTGTCGCCTCCAGGGGACGACTCGGGCGCCCTAGCCGCCGTCGCCCTCGACCTCCCTCCTCCCATGCTTCCCCGCCGCCGCCGGAGGAGGTCGGCGAGCGAAGCTCATCCGGCGGACGGCGGACGGCGGGCCTTCCTACCTTCTTCACGAAGGGATCCTCTGGCTGAGATCCTGGGCGTACGGCATGGGGGCGGAGTTGGCGCGCTCGGGAGGCGGCCCCATGGGATCCTGGCGGCGCTGCGGGGGCTGCCGACGGATCTGGGGTTAACAACCCCAGATCGGTTCTCCTTCTCGGATGATGGTGGCCCGTGCAGGAGAGATGGGTTCTTCGAACAGATCTGGGTAAACGCTTGCTTTCGGCTACTGCCAAAGCCGGCGATGGCGGCGTTGTCTACGCCGTTTCCTTCCTGAAGGCATCGCCGAGGAGAAGTTCAAGGCCGCTCTTTGCTACCTCCGGGGGAAACCCTAGATCTGTAGATCGGATGACGGCGATGCTCTGGTGTCGTTTCCCTCTTGGGGACGTCATTCATGGAGGTACACACGGGCTCGAGGGATCATTGGTCGGCATCAACGATGGAGCGGCGTTCCTTGTGACACATCGATGTCGTGGAGTCTCGGCGGCGAGGCGCAGCAAAGTCTCGACGACGGATGCGTGATGATGAGCGCGTGTAGGGAGGAGGCGCTGTCTGGAGCCGTGGGGGCATCGACGGCAGGCCTTGAAAGGTCGATGCGTCAGTAACTCTTGTGAAGATGGATTGATGGAAAGTGGCGGCGACGACCTATGAGGGTGCGTTGGACCGGTTTGTGCCCCTGACCCGGTATGTGGCTCGGTCGGGGCCTTCGGCTTTAGATGTTAGGCTAGATGAGAGGTCTGGGTATGTGGCTCACACTTTCTGCACCCCTTCATCATTGGATAGGAGTAGCAACAAATATTGTCAAGAGGGCGGCTTCAGATATATTGATGTATTGCTTTGTAAGATTTTTATGAATAATTAATAAAATGGCTGCATGCATTTTTGAGATACAGAGGCCGGGGGTCATCCTCCTTTAAAAAATAAAAAACGGTATGTAGATACCGCAAGCAAGTGAATCCCAACCGAAATGCCTTATCATTGACGTCGTTGGCCGCCATGTCTTTGCCTTGGACTGAAATACCGTAAGCAAGTGAATCCCAACCGAAAGCCAGTGAATCAAACTAATTAAATCCAGCACTACGTACACGGAGCCTACGCTTACGCGTAACTGGCTGCTTTGCACATGGCGCGGCCAGCCTGCCTCTCGTCTATCCGACCAAAGAATGGCTGATCAATCCTGATGCATACAGCACCGGAAGGATACGGTGAATCAGGATATGGTTGACTCTCCAGCGGCCTGGCTAAGCTGTGTGTGGTGATCTTTTGCGTTTCGTTGGTTGATGAGATTCTTCCCATCTCATCTTATCCTAGCTTACTGCTATCGCCGTGTCATGGGCACTGAGAACGCGGGGCATATTCCCGCATTCTGAAGGTGACGGTGAGTAAGAAAATGTACCCCTATCCTGACGACGACGGTGAAATAGAAAACTGCATGCAAACAAAATACAGACGGTAGACGTCAAGGTCCCTGACATCTCGCCTGCAAACCAGACGTGACGGATTTTGCCGTAAGGAAAAAAGGTTAGATTGGGAATTATTTTAAAATAAGGTCAATTCTGCACTTTCTTTGTTCCATAGGTTAAAACAGAAAAATTGTCCGGATCGACCAGACCAGAGCTTGTTCCCATGCGTCGCTGCCCGGTGTACAGTCTGCCGCGCACACCCGTCGATGCAGAAGTATCCCGGCCCCCGTGCGCCGGCACCGTCGATCGTATGGTTCATCTGACCATAGCAGCCACTTGGTCGATCGATCCGAGTCCGACTTGGTCACACCGACCGATCCGTCGTACGCATGCATGATCATCAAATTTTTTGAGATAACATAATAAATTTAGGTCGATTTATATATACATTCAATTCATTGACCCTTTCTCTCCCCGACTCGCGGCCTCTCTGGGCCATTATTTCGTCCACATTTTATACTACTTTGTCCGATGGCGCAGCTGTCCGTTGGCACTACATATACATACTCGGGTACTCGTCCAAGTTGCAGCGCAATGCGCGTAGTAGTAGTACGCAGCATTGCTGGCCAAGATGTCCCGCAAGGGCAACAACCGAGATGCTGGCAGTGGCAGCTCAACCACCGCCACCTGCTAGTTTATGCCAAAGCTATGAGCAAAACTACGCCGTACAGTACGGATCCCCCGGGCCTGCAGGAGTGGGAGTCCTGCTTTAATTTAACTTTCGGTTATACTCCCTCCGTTCCTAAATATAAGTCTTTTAAACGGTTTCACTATGAGACTACATACAGAGCAAAATAAGTGAATCTACACTCTAAAGTATGTTTATATACATCCATATGTAGTTCTTTAGTGGAATCTTTAAAAAGACTTATATTATGAAACGGAGGGAGTAGTGGACTCCGTTCTCTACTCCAAATAATATAGTGGTCCACCCCGCCATATTTTAGTCCCCCTGTTAAACTAGCCGCTCATGGACAAAACCCTGAATACTGTATATGTTAAGTGTGCAAGTGCTATCGTGCCACCACTGGTCCGTACAATGATGCTCTCCTCAACAATGATACTATGTTACTACGTGATTAGCTTTGTTGGAACATGTATACATAGTGGTGTACGTAGCATTCACATGGAAGTGGATTCTTTTGTAGGAAGCACGTACGTAGTTAAGAATTCAGTTCGATCTGTCTTGGACAATCTCTCTCTCTCTCTCTCTCTTTCCATCATAGTGGAAGTATATTGTTAGCCATGACAAAACTGCCATTTTAACTCCGTCTTGCTCTGTTGAAAGTTGAAATTATCTCCGCGGCCACATCAAAGGACACTTCCTTCGACGAAAATCACTCATTAGCTAGCTGGGCTATTCCTACTGGTGCATGCGTGCATCGATCGGTCGATCAAGACGGGCGTGCTCTTATCAGGGTGTCGAATGTTCTGTTGAGGACCCTGACCGAAATTCAGAACGCGGTCACCATACGAAATTCGGACACACGATTATTGGCCATGACGATGATATCGTCGAGATATATAGTCTTCTCATCAAGTAATTAATCTAAATCCTGTCCGACTAATGACCTAAGCAGATCAAGTTGCAGTCGATCAAGACAAGAACCTGAACTTGAAGAGCCGGATATTTTCGCCTAACAAAGCCAATACCATCAAACTAATCCATGGTTTTCCCGTTGCTTTCTTACGTTTTTGTCCCTGTACGTCACGTGCAGTGATCAACCAAACATTTCACCCAGTTCACATGCACGCAACGACCGAAAATAAGAAGAATAAGATGAGCGCGCGCGGTTAGTTCAGATGAGAGCATCACTTAGTTTGGAGCGGCATGTGACGTGCGTGCCCGTGTGGAGATTTGCCTAATTTTGATGCAGTTTAGCAGGTGAAAAAAGTAGTGCCTTCCGTACCAACTTAGGCCTTCCGTAATGCATTGTCTCTTAGCGCGGTATCCTAGGTAGT
The DNA here is from genome assembly GCF_904849725.1 of Hordeum vulgare subsp. vulgare. NCBI lineage: Eukaryota > Viridiplantae > Streptophyta > Magnoliopsida > Poales > Poaceae > Hordeum > Hordeum vulgare. The sequence goes on from NC_058524.1 coordinate 596,081,065, forward strand.
ATACGATCGTTAGATACAACCATCCTAATGTATTGTATGTTAAGTGTCGTATCTTACTAAGCATGTATTTAATGATTTTGGCCTCATACTAATATGTGATTGGTCTAACAAGTTATTTTGCCTATGATACCGTGCAAGAGCCGTATCCTAAATAAGATACAACAACCTCCTCTTTCCTCAATAAATATAGTGTCACGTCAGCATTTTGCCTATGATATTGTGCCAAGATACTACCATTACGGAAGGCCTTACAGAGACGAGCCAAAATAGCTAGTTACGGGGGTCGACCACGGACGTTTTGACGACTGGGCTTGGAGCTATTGTCTCGTGTGCCGTGCCGACATACTACGGCGACGTTTCTGGTGTATTAAGCTTTCGGTATCGTGGTATACATCCTAACCTAATATCCAGTCTCAGCCTTGGACTGGTCTTACGTGTACCTTAAGCTTGGATCAATAGATAGGCATCGCCGCCGGCCACTGTCACTGAGACCGCTCCAGATTGGAGACTGGTTGGCAGTGCCATGCTCTTTGTTGTAGCCTCCAGCTCCATGGGAAGGCCGATCACACTAGGATGCAGTTAAGGACAAGTATAATAGGATGACGTAGACATGTTGTAAGACTTGACTATAGATGACATGTTAATATCATGTAACCAACAACTGATTGTACTCCTATGCTTTAAGATAGCCTTCGCGACCGAGTCAACCAAGCGCGTAAGTGACCGTCGCGGCTGGTGCCGTGGTACGTACGGTATGGTACGCCTTATAAATCATTGTGTCGTTAATCCCAATCATTTAGGGCCCCATACGGTATGTAGGTACGTCGCTGGCCGCCATGTCTTTGCCTTGCTCAGAGGCAGGCGCAGAGCAAAACGAGTGAATCAAACTAATTAAATCCAGCACTACGCGGAGCCTACGCTTACGCGTAACCGGCTGCTTTGTACATGGCTTGGCCAGCCTGCCTCTCGTCTACCCTCCATGAATGGCTGATCAATCCTGATGCATAGAGCACCGGATGGATACGGTGAATCAGGATATGGTTGATTCTCCAGCGGTCTAGCTAGCTGTGTGTGGTGATCTTCTGCGTTTCGTTGGTTGATGAGATTCTTCCCATCTCATCTTATCCTAGCTTACAGCTCTCGCCATGTCATGAGCACTGAGAACGCGGGACATATTCCCGCATCCTCAAGGTGACGGTGAGTAAGAAAATGTACCCCTATCCCGACGACGGTGAAATAGAAAACTGCATGCAAAGAATATACAGACGTGGTAGCACCGTAGCAGCACACACGGCTTTGATTCACACATGTAATTGATTAACATCGTACCTGATTCAGTTATTCTGCTATAAACAACCCCTATTATTAGTGCACGGCACAACCCCTATTATTAGTGCACGGCAAACCCGATCCGGCACGGATAGGTCAAACGTTTTATGCATATACATTCATTTTTATAAACATACACAAACAAATCTTATCTCTATGAGCATCTTTGAAAGATTGAACCGTCACGTTTTTTTAAGATTGATGAAGTCGTCACAAACACCTTCATACTCGAAGGAATCGTTTTCTTTCATCGAACACACATTGCCTAAAGATCTGTAATAAACCTAAGAAAATGCGACAGCCAATGTCAAGTTTGAGACTTGAACTCTGATGAACAGGGAATATTATTGTCTTTCTAATCATCCATTCACAGGTTGGTTTGCTGTTTAACTGAGTTTTGTAGAGTGATGAGAGAGCTTGTTTTATCAACAAAAGAAAAGAGAGACACTTTTTCTTTTGAGAATCTATAAACGGGAGAGGTTGTTCGTTTGGCTGGGCTTCTTCAGTTGATGCCTCGGGCCATACAGACAAAAAAACTTGGCCCAGTCAACTCATTTCTATCTCAGATCCCTTCCAAAGTCCTTTTTTCTGGGCCTTTTTTTCCGGGAATGTCATTAAGGCACACGTGGCAGTTACTTCTTGGGCCGGCCCACGAAGCTACCCTACTTCTGGTCGTAGTTAGTTGGGAAGCCCTTACCTCCAGCGGGCGGATCGCACACGAGTGATCCACCACCTTCTTTGTGTGACGTATGTACGTGTGCCTCTTTTGTTTTATAACATCATGTGTTTGCAAAATTGTGTCCTGCGATAACATCCATGTTGCAAAAAAAAAGGACAAAAAAAAACCTGCAAATATCTTCTGCAACGTTGTCTGTGTTTTAATTTTTTCCCGCAACAACAACCATGTGTGACAAATTAGTGAAGAAAAAATAAATCTGCAGCATCACTTATGTTGCAAAAGATTTCTACAACATAGGATATGTTAGTACTCTACAACATTATCCTTGTTACAATGATGAGAACTACATGTTGGATAGTTGTACATCTGACAGTTCTCGAGGTGGCCGACGCGTAGCGACGCCCATATTAGTTCCATTGTAGATCTTGTTCAGGTTCGGCTGGATTTTTGGTTCATCAGCACTTGCGTCAATTTTTTTTTTGTGGGGAGCACTTCCGTTTATTTTGCGAGGGTCATGAGCAATATGCAGCATGCCCTAAAAACCCAATACGGTGCAAATTCTCAAGAAAACAAAAGCCTAGACAGTGGAATTGTTTATGCATTACACTATGAAAAACCTTTTCATTACTCGACGAACAATTTTGAAATTTGCCACGACATTTCTGTAAATACATGATGGATTATTTTTAGTATGTGACAAATACAAATAAAATGCACGACGAAATATTCTTGAAATAAGCAACGAACAATTTTCTACAATACATAGATATTCTTCTAAAATAAAGGATGAACTTCTGTAAAATACACGACAAATTGGTTTTTATATGAAACAAAATATTATTAAAAATAAAACATAAGCATTTTTTTAAACCGTGATGAACATTTTGGAGTACTATTGTACTACAGGATGTCATTTTCTAAATAAATGAATAACTCAATATAGATTTTTAATACATGATGAACATTTTGCATGACAATCTTTTTTTAATACAACACAAGTATTTATGAAATACACAATTAATATTTTTATGCATGATAACATTATTCAAAAATCAACGTTCATATTTGCATACACTATGAATGTGTTTGTCAATAATTTATAAATTGTTCTTACATGATGAATATGTTTCGAATTTATTATATTTAGAACCAAAAGAAAAGTAAAGTTGAAAAGACAGAAACTAAGAAAATTCAAAACTAATAAAATATGCAATAAAAATAAAAACATGAAGAGAACGTAAAAATGAAGTAAAACTAAAACTAAATTCAAATAGAAAAAACTGAGTGTTAAATGTTAATAAGAAATGGAAAATGTTTAAAAAGAGATAATGAACATCTTTAAATACAATATGTCATTTTTTCTAGTACACAAAAACATTTTTCCAATGGCCAACACACATTTTAAATATATATGCATGTTATTTAAAAGGTGATGAAATATTTTTAAGTACATGATAATTTGTTTGAACACATGGAAAATGTATTTAATACATCATGAATATTTCTTAAACGTGCAATGCATTTTTTAATACACAATGGAGTAACTCATTAACTATTTTAGTGCAACATAAATAGTGTGAAATACATGATGGGGAAAAAGAATTAGGAGAAAAGCAAGCAAGACTAGAAAAAAACTGTAAGCAGATTTAGGAAAATAAACAAGAGCAATAAACATAAAAACAATATATTTTAAAGTAAGGAAAATAAAATAAAATAAAGGTGAATTGAACAAAACCAATACGACATAAAAACAGGATAAGTAAGTACAACAAGCTTACATCGTTACCCTCAAGAGAAGCTTGTGCGCGCCCATTGCTAAAAAGCAATGGAAAAAAACCGAATAACGGGTGGCCGGTCTACTGTGGAGCGATGTAAGCGAGTGCTTGTTTGGAATCACAATAGGCAATATATCGTAATTACACTTCTTTTCCCATGTCATTGACATAAAAGCACTTTGCTAAGATACTAGCAATGGGTAATGCGTGGAATATTTGGGCGTTGATATTGGCCAATCTGTACCAAGAATGACATTGCTCATGTCCTTTTGTCAAGAAAACAAAGACGGCCACAACACTTTCTAGAAAAAAAATACATTGATGCTCCCCTTGTTGTATGCTTAGCTTTACGGAGTGAAACCACCAACCAAAACCATGATACATTAACAAAAATATACTCTAACACTAGGTTGTCTTTTCTCTAGAGAAACTAACACCTAGAACATAGAGTGAGATTTTCCTCTTAGAGAGTCATGCTTGTCATAACACTTTTCAGGGGAAAAGTAAAATACACCTCCCCAGAACCCGCACCAAAAATACATTATCCAACCGAAAGAAATGTAGGAAACTAAGCTTCCTTCCAAAAGTTCATGCTAAGATGAATTCAACCCACATGTTAAAACTACCTTTCGAGAAGAACACAGCGTGGTTAAAATCATTTGGTCACGACCGCACTCGTGCATAGTTGTTCTGGCATGCTTATAGTAGTCTAAAACAAAGAGAATAACATAGTGGATGACATAAAGTAACAATCAGATTTGGAGCACGTCATGAACATATCAGGAAAAAGAGTCTGGTATAAAAAGTAAGAACATTGATTATTTTACTGCACGTGTACGTTGCCTTTCTAAATGTAAAGGGAACAACAATCGTTTGGAGGATTTTTTTTCTATTAGATTACTTATTCTTATCCAAATATACTAAGTGGCATTGCAAGTAGTCTAAAAGATTAAAGGAGCTCACTACATAGCGGCGCCGCACGGCTGCCTTCCTGTGCGGCGGCTCACTAACCACCGCGCAAGTCCCGTTTAACATGTACATGGATGAAAAAATTGTAAAAGTAAGTACGGCTCCTAGGCCTTTGATACAGTAACAACAAAGACTTGTACTGTTGCATGCATCTCACTGATGAGAAAGACAAGCATTATGGCATCATATGCATACAAAACATTTACTGTAGAGAGAAAGGAGCATGCCTGCACTAGCGATATTATAAATAATAGACAACATCCATTCACAACATGGTCCAGTCCTAGTCAACTTCTTATGCATATTTATTGTCAAGTTTAAAAATGTTTTATCTCACAGATTAATAATTTGATTGGAGATTCGCCTTCATCGATCGTTAGGTTCGTCTCGACGAGATCTTTAAAATAAGATCCCATGCTGACATGTTTCGTTAATTTTTTTACGTCCTTCCTAGTTGCCACATTTATGTCATCATAGTTATCATGTTACTGATGTACAATTGTCACAAAAATTATACATAGTTACCGGGACAATAATTTTATATTTTTTAAGTATTGCAGTGTTCCGTGGAGCTAAAAAGTGGCTATTAAAGCAATAACAATAAGCACGTAAATGTATGAACCATCACAAGTATAATGAATCGAGTTTATTAGTGGGGTATATCGATATTCATGAATCTGATAACCAAGTTGATTTAAAATGGGAACTATGTAACAAATAATGTGATAGTAATCTGGCAATTACCGATGAAAAAAAGTTGTCGAAACATGTTTTTTCGTCACAACATGGGAACTATTGCAGTCACAACGTGGGATCTAGTTTTGAAGATCTCGTCGCGATAAAGCCAGTGATGAAAGCGAATCATTAATTGAGATAACGGTTTGGAAGATAACTCTTTTTTAAAATGCAAATAGCTAGTATAGCTTAGTACAGATTGCAAAAAGTAGATTCCCTCTTATACTTTTATTAAACTAACGAGTACTACATTAAACAAAAAAAAGGTAAATCAACTCTGTCCTTTTAAAATCCAAGACATGCACGCAGCCACCGCACGGGAGAACATGTGTGCGCATGACGTCCATTAGATTTTCCCAAAATTAAAACGGAGAGAGGAACATGGTTTAAATGAAGTTATGTTGAAAGGACAGAGCACAAGTGCTCTTCAAGATTTACCTTTGACCCACTAATTTTTACTTTCCGTATATACAAACAACAGAAGAAAATCATTATCATACAAATATACTTGTCGAGACAATCTAAACATAGCTCTGAATCTAAATGTTTGAAACAATATTCAAAGTCAACGCTTGACTTAAAACATGTCCAAAATAACATGTATTTCTCATAGTGAGAGAGTTGTGACTAACTACAAGAACATTGCTCTTCCTATGCAGAGTAAAATCTCAAACAAATTTATTAGCAGGTGCATGAAGATGAACAAGATCATCAATTCGTCACCGTCCATTGTAGGTAAGGCGCTGCTCGTGTTAGATTATTTACTAAAAAAATGGGCTGTCGTCGACAGTCTTGGCCCTAACATTGCCGCCATAAGGAGAAGCTTCTGCCCACCCAGACAATCTAAACATATGATTACAAATTTTTCCATCATCCTCGTAATTTGTCCACACATCATTCAAAACCAACAAGAACCTCTCATGTTTTAATATTTGTTCACACATCATTCTGCCTGCCCAGAATAAATAGTTAATTTTGGATTATGGGAGCTTGTTGTATCCTCCTTACATTACCATGCAGGAGGGGAATATATGCCCCACCGAGTTAAACTGTCATTGAGTACATTTATCTTTTGATCAAAAAGCACTTAAAATACCACCCATAAGTATCCTGGAGGTTGCATCCATAACCCTGGTCTACATGTGCGGCACACTGCGAGAGTCGTTGCCACGAAATTCAAGATTTCCTCAAGCTTGCATGAAACAAGTGGAAATGATCTTGATGACCAAGTTGGCGCAAAAGAAGGATGTTTAACGTTGGATGCACATGTGGCACGCGACATAATGTTGTGGTGGATGCATACCAAAGAGATCCTCAAGTGGTGTTGGTGGTATTGCTGTTAAATGTTTCGTGTACTAATCTTTCCCATCCTTCCAAGATGATGCTCATACTAGCATGTTAGAATCCTTACAAGGCACCAAAAGAAAGATGACAGTCTGAAAGCATAAAACAATGTTTTGTCGTGTGGAAATGTCTAAAATCACCGCACAAACTGTAATCTACAAACACTGGTACATAATTGGGCTTCGAAGGCGCGCGGTTTTGTTACATGGATCGGGGCCGGTTTCCTAATGCGCCTCAAATCCTGCATCGCTATTACTCCACACGACGGTGATAATTTTAGAAGCCGCCTCTAATGCCGTGGATAAAGCAGGGGGTTTCAAACGCGTGACTGCTTTCAACGCTTTACGTGCCACATGCGGTTTCGTATGAATAACTGCCTCCATTTGGTATGTTAGGGATCTAAATATTTCCTATTAGGTACCTACCCGAGCTAATGATAGTCAGATGAAACACTGCAATCAAAAGTACAACAATATCTTTCATTGGAGTACCCATAGTACAAAACTTTAAAAGTTCACTTGATACAGTAACACTGAAATAGTACAAAAGTTGTACAAGTCCATAGTCATCCCTTATTCAATCTATATGTTGTCTCGGCTAGGTAATATCGTCTTCACAACTCGCCGCCGATGATGCTTCGTGACCTGCTTTGAGGTCCACCGTACATGTTCTTCATGATACACAGAAATTCTCAAGGCAGCTAATAATGTACACAATTGACCTAACATTCTTAAGCCACGCTGCAATGTATTTCATAAGATCATAGCCATGCGCCCGACATCGGATGACGTAGCAGGTTATTCTTGTGCTTTGCAACCAAACTTAAAGGTACATGTTGAAAAAAGTGCATGTTATTAAAAATCTAATGCAAGAAAAATTCAAGCAGCAACTATACAGTAGTAATCTACACATAAGTGAAAACAATTTGTATTTGTAGAGAAGATAAAGGAGAGAAGTAGAAGATAACGATGTTGGAAAAGAACTAACATTCAACCAGATGTACTAACCTGTCACAGAATAACAGCAGCACCGCAATGACGATGAACTAGACAACGATTATCAAGATCTTTAGGCCGCATGCTCAATCCGATCCAACCTGTACCATTTCCTACTTTGATTGTTCTTCTCTCTGACTATGAACTTCGAGTAATCATCCTCTGTCTTCTTTCTAGTTTTACACCCTCTATAGCTGTTGTTTTTATAACCGTCCACTTGTTCATGACATGTCTTCCATGAGCTATGGACTCCTGCATGCCTCCCTAAGTATACCGCATAACACTTCATCTACGAAGAACCATGTCGAAGTAATTTCCATTTTAAAAGAAGTTGAAGCAGTTGCATTTTATAGAGAATATGAAGCATATGTAGTATGGACAAATTCAAAACAACAAGAGAACCAACATGTCATGGACTCGAAGGCCGCACCACCCAATCCACACACAGCTGGCCGTTAAAAATGGAATCCAGTGTCGCCCTAGCCCTAGCCACCAGAGCACATGCAAAATCTTGATCCCCCGTAGTCGGCCTCAAATCGTGAATCCTCGTCTTCACCGCCGGAATCATGGTCCGCTGTCGCCCAACGTACTACACATAGCTCAAATTGTGGCGAACGAAGACCTGAGTGAGAGGACGACAAGCCAACAGGGGGATGCATGTCAGCACAGACGATGAGCCATCTCTCTTCGAAGGTATCCATATACCCTCCTCCGATGAGTAGTAGTAGTTTATCTAGCTAAGATTAAATTTCCGTGTTGGGAATTTGGGGGACAGACGATATAGGATGTGTGTGTGTGTGGGGGGGGGGGGGGGTTTAAGCCCTAACCTTACTCGTTCAGATCATCTCGGTGGCCACAGGAAGACGCAACAGAGCGGCGAGCACGCCCGCACACCACGATAACGCACAACATGACAAGCACTCAAGGCTTGGCGACGCCAGGGATTTGTGATCTGGAGGTGACCAAAAGTGGAAAGAACAGGGGCACTGGTGAATATAAGTGATAGGTGTTCGACCACGTAGGTGGTTCCATGAACAAAGTCGCCTCCAATACTTCCGATCTGGATGCAATTGTGATTTACAAACCGTCTCCGTAGATTATTATAGGTGGTTTCGAAATTTCAATGCATTCATAGAAAAAATTACCGTCTATGCAAGATTGTTAGAGGTCTCTTTATCACTTGGGGACATAACAGTCTTCGATGACCGCTGCTAATGCTTGTTTTTATACTAGTGGAAAGGAAATTAACTCTATAAACCAGGGACTTAATATTTCTATGAAAAAAGTTAAAGAACCATACAGACAAGTTAAAACTCTAGCAGAATATATAGTTTTCCAATTAAATATATAGTTTCATTTCAAGAGGCAATGAAAAAATTCATAGAATTAACTAAAAAAGCTGATATAAAGAGAGTACAAGTTCCATATGTGCTCAACTGAAATGAATCATTGACCTAGAGTTCTCCAAACCTATCCAAGGCATTCACCAGCAATAATTATTTGGGAGGATGCCGAAAAAAGAATATTGTAGGGGATATTACCAGCAATAATTATGCCACGAATGAATAATTAATTTAGGATTATGTACCCACCCCTGCCCCCACCCTATTTAATTCGAGGAGCGTTGCCTATAAAAGTGTGAGTTAGATGAATCCATATGATATTCAACCACATATATCCAACCGTCTTGCCCCATTTCAATGATGTATCCATCACATCATGAATAAATTGAAAATAAAAATATTAATTACATCCATATAATTTTATCTTTGAAACAACATTATTTACAAATGTTTTTATAAAAAATATTGATATCATATTAGTTGAACTAATAGCATCTATCTAGGTCCACATTTATTTCCTGTAGCCTGAAATTGCTAATTATCAAGGTAAAATTTATAGTTACCCTAGGGCTATCTCGATCCTTTCATCAACCAAATCCTACATCCTATTGTATGAAGTAGCACACCCCATCATATAGGTTTCATCGATTGTAGAGTCTGGAATGCACTTTAGAACTACTACAATATGGTGACATAAACATGCTATAATAAAGATTATATCTTTGCTTAATTGGAGGAGAGAGAAGAAAATCGGGCTATAGAATAAGAGTCAGCTATATATACATCAGTCTCGTGACACTATGAGATTGCAAAGTGGGTCAATCATTAATAAAGTAGCACATATTGAAAATCTACTACTATACAGGTCGGCTATTAGATTAACTTTAGATGATATATCAACTTCATATAATTGATTGTTGGCTATATTTTTAACCATGCTTGTAGTATTTCTGATGCGTGCCTCTCAAGGTTACTGTAACTGGTAGTACACTCGATATCTGGATCTGTCCTTGATAAAAACACATTGCATATGAATCATTGGGAGAACCTTGTATAGATTGCAACTATACGAATAAAATGACCTTCTTTCTTCAGAATTTCCAAGGACTGCTTTTCCAAAGAGAGGGAAGAAAAACTTGAACCAAACCGGGCCTTCTAGCTAGTCTCACTTATCTCCTCCACACACTTCCATGCATGCGTGCATGCAACAAAGAGGTCGTCGATGGACCAAGATATCAAGAATCTAGCAGGAATGCTAGCATCGCCACTCACGTGTCCCGGTCAATATTGGCATGCATCCGGTTTTGCTGAGAAGAATCGATTATATATATCATTGCTCTCAACAAGGCTTTTAGAAGGGTGAATTATACGGATTCACCTCGTTGGATGCCCACGAGCCAAACATGCTTGTCCTAGCCTGACCTTGCTAGCTAATCAATTTGGATGTGTTTGATCTACATCTATTTTTGCCTATGTTATACACATGTTTTAGTTGGACCTGGTTGAGCAAATGTAAGTTAAAAATCATCATCTGCATATTGTTTTATTGTCTGCATGTAGGCTAACTGTATTAGGGTAGCAAATTTTGCCTGACGTTTGGTTGCGTATAATGACTGGGCTGATGCAAGTGTCCGGTGTTTGGTAGCATACAGATAACGTGATTAAGAGTTAATAACTACACATGACACACAAAGTTACAAAAAAATGCTTGACAGTGTGCTCGCGATGACGATTTTAGTGTAGTAGACCATGGGCGAGGAGACGCGATGCAGGGCATAACATGGCATCCATTCGCCAAGGTTGACGATGATCAGCGAGAACATGAGAAAGCAACTCTGAATTTCATCTAAAATACAAGTCATCACATGACCATTTTAGTACAATATAATATAAAGACGCACATATACTCGTCTGTAACTGTTGAAACAAAAAAATGTACAACATGAAAGTCATGTAAAACATTGAGATGAAGCTACTGGTCAAATAAAATTTCAAATAGTCGACTGGGCATGACAAATTTGACAAAACTCATGAGACATAGCACCAAACATGAACAAAAAATTAAGCATTTACGGAGGAGGAAAGCATGAACCGATCGGCCGAATGGAACCTCAACATCGATGTGCATTTTTTTCATGTTGACTTTATCATTCGTGCTATGCATGTCCAGAAGTGCTTTAAAATTCGTGCTATGCATACCGAATGCAAGCAACCAGACGAACCAAATTCTTTGCGCATGGGTCTGGTCAGGCTCTATGCGAGTAACGAAAACCTTCTTTACCTTTCCCGGTAAAAGTCAGTTTAATTTACCTGACCGGTGCAGGTTTGATCTAGTCACACTGGATCTACTCACACTGGACAAGAAATGGCGGGGACGGGGGATGGACTAGCCGTTGTCTGGACGGGGTAGATGTCATAAGTCTAGGGGCTTCTCACATACTACACCACACCGCTGGTGTCCCGGTCAACTTCTAGTCCGGTAATACTGATAATCCGATAGCTATCTACTGGAAATGCATCCCCTCGTTTGATCAGTCGATCCATCACATGTTATTTCTGGTGAAATGTTTTCCTTTCAAACGGCAATTTTCTCCATCTTTGGCACTGCTATCAGGGACAGATGTACCGTAGGACTAAAGCCAGACTAGGCACGTATTTTATTATCGAGAGAGCTGGCTAGATGATTATGGTCAGTGGTGCTGAGGAGCTCAACGAGATGTACCAAGGGAGAGAATTGTCCTTCTTCTACATAAATGCTTGTTGTTAGTGCTGTGTTCAAAGAAAAAATGCAAATCAATCAGTCGGTGACGCGATTAAGCACGTGTATGGAACGTCAGTAGGACGAGTGAAACCCGCCAAAGGAGAATATAAGGGGCCGGACCTCGTCCAAACGAACTGTTTCTCTGTGCTTGACCGGAAGCTCGGCGGTTGTTTCGCAGGGCGACCGGGAGGACGTCGACGTACTACGTACGTACGACACGAGCACGACACCATGGACCGTACGTATGACCGATCCACGTGGTGAGATGGAAGATCGAGTAGCTCTCCACGAAATTTCTACACCAGGATATGTGTACCAGTTAGGGGGTGTTTGTTTTCAGGGACTTTTTGGTGTAGGGACTGAAAAAAGTCCTAAAAAGTTCCATGTGAAACGAACATGAGGAACTTTTAGGGACTAAAATGGGGTATTTGGGACTATTTGGAGAAGTCCCTATGAGAGGGTCTTTTTGTGATTTTTTTTCCGCTTTTTCCAACAATGCCTCTACTTTTAGCATGTCATTTAATAACTACTACTACATTACTAAGGGTAACATGGTCTTTTTGCATGTTATTTAATGACCTCTAGTCCTTATTTAGTCCCTGGAAACAAACGGGTAGGGACTAGGAACTTTTAAGTGGGGACTAAAAAAGTCCCGAAACTTCTGAAACAAACATGGGCTTACTCCTCGACCGACTTTCCAGAGTGCAGCAATATCCCTGCAAAATTAAGCTGATCAGTTTCGTTGGTTGGTCATATACAGATCGTTGGCGGTTCCAAGGACTTTGTAGTACGAATATATCACAAGGACTTCAAATCCTAGCCCACCACAGAATACCACGTTCCAAAGTCCACCTCGCACCAAAAAAAGAAGAAGAATTTTGTAGGGCAGGATACAAACATACTACTCCATCCATTCCTAAATATAAGTCTTTTAAGTGATTTCACTACGTGTCTACATACGAAGCAAAATGATTGAATGTACACTCTAAAGTATGTCTATATACATCCGTATGTAGTCCACTAGTGAAATCTCTACAAAGACTTATATTTAAGAATGGAGGGAGTAGATGTTTGTGGCACCGTCTGGTAGCTGCTGCTGGTAGCTAGGTTTGATTTGAATTTTGAACTTGTCAACGTTAGAGATGGACTTTCTTAGTTTTCGGTGGTGGTTAATTAGTACTCCTTATGTAAACAAACGCTCCCTTCATCCCGGAATGAATGTTGAATACAGTATGTTTTAGGTCGTTAGAGCATATAAAAACGGATCCCTCAAATAACCCCTCATGCGCTTGCAAACATGTCCGGTCCGTGATCGGACAGGAGAAAGATGAAAATAAATGACCCAGCCGGTACAGCCTCAAGTGACCGAACGGTCCGACCAGACGTTTGAGACGAATATATGGGGTCCGACTATAGATGCTCTTATCTCCCATGTAAAAAGAAGGGGAAGAGAAAACATGTTAAAATTTGCCTTACAATTTTAGTAGACCGACCATCCGAGTCTAATTAGCTAAGCTATACTAGCTGGGTAATTGAGGAGCAATAGAACTGTATTCTAATGCGTGTACGTAGGACAGCTAACCAAATTCCATGGTCATAATTTCAAAGATACCGATGGTATGATAGCCAACATGTTTGAAACCAGCAGTGGAGGTTGACCCCAACGACTGCAACGCCACCACAGAAGAGTAAACGCTCCATCTCTCTCTGTCTCTCTCCACACGCTCGAGTACTCATGATCCAATCAAACATGCATTCCATCGCCTATAAAAGGAGAACCCCAAGGCAACGCCAAGCAACACATACTACACACATGTAAATTCACATCGATCGAAATCTAACCTCTAGCTAACAGTTAGCTATATATACTATACTGGAGTAGCTAATATCTCCTACCTTCGTCCGCGATCCACCGACGATGAGGGAGCTGATCCGGCGGCTTAGCTTCTCGGACCGTGTGAGCGACGGCGGCAGCAGCGTGCCCCGCGGGTGCGTGCCGGTGCTGGTGGTGGGCGACGGCGACAACGACGAGGAATGCGAACGGTTCGTGGTGCGGGTGGAGACGCTGCGGCACCCGTCGTTGGCGGCGCTGCTGGAGATGGCGGCGCAGGAGTTCGGGTACAAGCAGGAGGGCGTCCTCCGCGTGCCCTGCGCCATCCATCAGTTCAGGCAGGCGCTCACCACCGCCGCCGTCTCCAAGGACTACTGAATACTGATTATCGTCTCATAGTTAATCAACCGGTCGATTTGTTCGGGTAATTAAAGAGCGATTCTTTGGTGCTGTTGACTAGTTGACTCCTAAGCCTCTCGTCTTCTCTTTTGCCTTTTTTGATTTCTCTGGTTGGTGATTGACATGCATGACATGAGAGGGTCCATATGTATTGTATGCACGTGCGCATTCAGAATGCGCATTGTCGTGGGGTATAAGCCTGACAGTAGATGTGTAGGGTACGAAAAGGATGAACAGAGTCCCAGCTACGACAAGGTTGTATGAGTTCAGGCCCTCTACGGTGGAGGTAATAGCCCTACGTCTCAGTGCTCTGGGAGCTTGTTGTCGAATGTAATATGGAATACAATGATTTGCTAACCCCTGCACCAGCTGGGAGGATGGCTTATATAGAGTGCGCTGTCCTCCACAACGGTTCCGGTACAGGGGTGGAGTAGTGGCGATTGAATGCGTACGTTACAGGTAACGTACGTCCTAAATGCTAATAAATGCACCGGGAAACGTACGACCGTTTCCCTCCACGGGGGTTACGATGTTCCGAGTGGCATTCAATCGGTTAGTTGGATGTTCTCCGAATGCTAGTCTCCGACTGGATGGTCGAGGACCTGTTACCGACTGGACGATGGGGACTCCTTAATTCAGTCGGAACTGACTAAGGGCCTTGTCCCTTATGAGGGGTAGTCCTTGGGTAGGACGTATAGGACAGACCTATGACCCTACCCTAGGACTATAACCCCATCATTAGTCCCCGAATGGATTGGGGTTGGAACGACGAAGCGATGCTTGAAGTTTGGATCCGACTGGAACGGATGTGACTTTGGCGTTGCTCGCCTCAATCCATTTTATCTTCTCTGACCAACGATCTGAGTGGAAATCTTTGTGGAACAAACTGTCGGAAACCGAGTGCTTCCAGGGTATCTCTTGACGTGACCAGTCAACTGACAGCGGCGGATTTTCCGGGATCCTCAAATTTCGGTTTCCGCGCTCTCAGCGGGGATGACGCCAGCACGCTCGAGTAGCGCCTGACGCCTCGATTCTCGCGCCTTCAATTTCTCCACTGATATCGCCGCGGTCGGTCGGGGGATAAGGTTTCGGGGCCACCTGCCAGCGACCCAGTCGGAACCTTACTTAAATCCCAGCGGCAAGGGTTTTTCGTTACGCCCACCGGATCTTTTGCCTTTGCTTCGTCCTCCTCGCCGCCTCCAGCGCACCTAACCTCTCCACTCCTCCTTCCCCTCCGCGGATTCGCAGCTTCCGCCATGACCAAGGGTCAGACCAGCAAGATGGAGGCGAGGAAGAAGAAGGGGAAGGCGGCGGCTCCTGCTCAGCGGCGGCAGCGGCCGTTGCCGGCGGGGTGGATCCAAGGTGACTTCCTCCCCTCCACGGTGACGGAGGGGGATCTGCTGCAGCTGGTGGAGCACGGGATGATCATGCACAAGTCTTGGAGGCTGCCGGCGGAGAATGAGGTCGAGCCGGCGCCCCGGGAGGGGGAGCGCGTCCTGCTGCTCAGCCATGTCTATCGAGGTTTCTCTCTGCCCCCGCATCCTTTCTTCAAGGGCATTATGAACCACTTCGGGGCACAACTTCACCACTTTCCCCCGAATGCTATTGCACATCTCTCTGCTTTCATAGTTATGTGCGAGTGCTTCATCGGCTGCCCTCCCCATTAGGGGTTGTTCAAACATATATTCTCTGGTAGATCTCAAACTATCAAACGACTCAGCCAGTCGGATGATAAAACGCATCTTCTCCAACTTTGCGGAGGCTTAGGTTTCCAGAAAAAGAGTCGGAGTAGTTATCCTGCTCTTCAGCTGAGTGAGTCGGTTAGGAACTGGCAGTCGACGTGGTTCTACTGCCAAGACGTTGCCTGCCCGAATGCCTCGACAAGGTTGCCTCCCTTTAGCTTAGATCGTCCTGCTCCACCTAAGCAGCTTGCGCTCACGAAGGTGGAGAAGATCGACATCCAGCCCCTGGTCGACGCACTCGTAGACGTCGTCAGAAGGGGAGTCACCGGCATAGATTTGTTGGAGATTTTCCTTGGTCGGCGCATACAACCACTGTAGGCTCGCGACCACGCCATGTGGCACTACACGGGGCCCGAAGACTCCACTCGGACCAACGTCTTGAGCGTGACCGAGGAGACGGTGGCGTCGTGGGTGCTCCAGATCACAGGCGCCTGTGAGAACCCCAGAGGGTCTCGGCGAGTGAGGGCTTTCAGCGCGGACAATCCTCCTCCGAACCAGGTGAGTACTATTTGTCGAGTGCACGTATCTGCCTTAGTTTTATCGCTTTCTTGAATCTCTGCCTATCGTCTGATGTCGCCGACTGTATTTTACGCAGAAGTGGACCAACTGGTTTTCTCCTGTCTCGAACGGGGACCCGTCCGAGGAGGAGGAAGAAGGCAGCCAGGAGGCAGTGTGGAGAGCGGCGAGTATGTCTCCGACAGTGGGGAGACGGAGGAGGAGTCTGGTGAAGAAGAGGAGGAAGGCGAAGAGCAGGACTCGCCGCCTCCGCTGCCAGAGCACCGGACCAAGCGCCGACATGAACCTACGGTTCCCTCGGCCCCTCCGGCATCCTCGAGTGCTCCGCCTGCTGCTCCCGTGGTTCCGAGTGCTCGGAGAACCAAGAGGGTCAGGGACGTTGTTGTCGAGCCCGTGGGTCAACCTTCCAAGGTGGCCAAACCGAGTGGGTCTAAACCTCGGACGGCTTTGCCGCGGATAAGGGTCGTCGTTCCCGTCACCTCGACGTAAGTGTACTGTTCCTATAACTTTCCTCTGATATCCGATTGGACTGTTGTTTTATTGGTCGAATGAATTTCACTCGACAGGGTTGCCACCTCTGCCACCTCTCCGGCGCGCCAGGAGGATGACCCCATGGACGCGGACAACGTCGTCTCGTCCCAGCCAGGTGCGTTGTAGCGATTCCGAGAGTTTTATACTATCGCATCGCGGATTCTGTCTTTGGTCTTGTCCCTTTCTTTTTCTGAGATCCCGCGCCGTTCGGTCCGGCAGGGGCGATTTATGTGGATGAGGGCGACCAGGGAGACCTGAGCAAGCTGTGGAGCCTGTCCTTGAGGCTGCCCCGCCAGTTACTGCTCTCGCCGCGGTCATGCCGCCGACTGAGGAGATGCCGCCGACTGAGGAGGCGCTGGTGGCTGCTGAACCGACTGGAACGGGCCTTGGGATGCCCAAGGAGCTTCCAACGATGCCAGGCCCGTCAAATGTCGAGTTCAACATCGAAAACCTCCCGGAGGATCAGGTGGGAGCGGCCAAGGGAGCCATGGTGCAGGCAGAGCTGATGGCGGGAGAAGCCAAGAAGGCATACGACTCCATCGCCTCTTTGTACCAACGAAGCTTGGAGCTGCGGGACGATATCCGAGTAAGTAGTCTAGTAAGTATTTGCTTTTCTCTTGTTTCTCTTGTAACCCACTGGGTGTGCTCGGATACCGTATGATGTTTTCAATGGGTTCACTCTGAGTGAACCCAGTGGGTGTAGTCTCCGAGACTTCTGTCGAGTGCTTGCACCGGCAGTTGTCTTTATGCATATTGTCTCTGAATTCGTAAATAATATGGTCGACTGCTAACAGTTGGGGCACTCGGAGTGCACCTACTGCAAGAGTCTCCGAGAGTAATTTTACTCAGGTCGGGTGGTATTAACCTTGTAGGCGTAGGTGTTGTCATGAATCTCAATAGGGCGGACCTGTTTGAGTTGCATGCCAGTGGGGTCACTCTCAGTGAACCCACTGGGTGCAGTCCCCGAGACCGCTGTCGACTGCTTGCGTCGGCAGGGGTCTGAAGAACTTAGACTTGGTATTGTTGGATTTGTCTGATCGTCTCTTGGCGCTGGCTGGTAGAAAACTTGCGAGATGGGGACAACATATGAGACTCTCAGGGCAGAAAAGGTGCAATTTGCTGGTGAGCTGGATGCGGCATTGATTGCAATGGCTGGAATGAAGGAAGTGCTGGCGGAACGAGATAAGTCGTTGGAGCAGGCTCGTCAAGTGAACAAAGCGCTGACTGCTGAAGTTGAGAAGATGGGGAAGCAAAGGTCCACGTTGATGGGACAAATGGATGTGCTGAACAGACGGTGTATAGCGCAGGAGAAATACGTCAGTGACTGGGCTCGGCAGATGATGACGCGTCTGGGTGGTAAGTCCTGTTTTTCCGAGTGCTTGTGGTACGTGCGTTACACTCGGCGCTGATTGTTTGCTTGCCCTGTATTTGCAGATTTTTGCGTGGACGCTGAAGCTGAAGCAGCTGACGTGGAGCGGTCGATTTGCGAGAACATTCCACTCGGCGAGGACGCCAATCGAGACCTGCTCGCAGCGCACATTCGCGTCGGCAAAGTTGGTCCTTTCGTCGGTCGACTGAGAGAAGTCGTCGGCCGGATCGACAAGGAGCTTTGGCCGGAAGATGAGTCGCGACACGAGATGGAAAACTTGATGAGTCGACTGGAGGAGGTCCCCAACCGAGTGCAGTCATGGAAGAAATCTGCGGCTCGCTGTGGTGCAGACGTTGCTCTGTCCTTGGTCCGAGTGCATTGCAAGGAGGTGCGTGAGGAGAAGCTGAAAGCATTGAAGGTCGCCAACACGAAGAAACTTCGATTCGAAGACTTCATGGAAACCTTCCTTGAAAGTGCCACCCGCATCGCCGACGGAGTCGACCTGGACACCTTCGTGGAGCCCTCCAGTCCTGGCGTCAATCCAGACGACTCGTAAGAAAACTTTATCCTCGGTATGCCAAGTGTTGATTTGTAAGAAACTTTGGCCACTGCTGTTCGCCGTCACATTCTTGTTTCGGTGTGGGTAAGCTTGATCCACACCGAGCCACTATCTTTGTTTGAACCTTGAATCGAATCTTTTGCTCTTCTGTTGCAATTTTGACTTGAGTTTTTGTTTGGCGTTTCTTGGTGAAGCCAAAGGCAAACATTCGGAACATGTTAGTTGTCTTGACATCTGCATGAGCCTCATTGAGGGTCCGTAGAATTTTCGATTGGATCTGTATGATCACCGAGTGGATCGGTAGGATCGCCGAGTGGATCGGTAGGATGTACTCGGAGGTCGAAGAGTACTTGGGCGATACGGGATCGCAGCTAGGTTGTCGAGTGCGACTATCAGGTCGCACTCGGGGCGATTTTGTACTAATGTAGTTGTTAGTTGTTTTGACGTCCTCATGAGCCTCAATGAGGGTCTGCAACTCATGTAGTTGTCAGTTGTTTTGACCTCCACCTGAGCCTCAATGAGGGTCTGCAACTCATGTAGTTGTCAGTTGTTTTGACATCCACATGAGCCTCAATGAGGGTCTGCTACTCATGTAGTTGTCAGTTGTTTTGACCTCCATATGAGCCTCAATGAGGGTCTGTTGAGTTCCCGAGTGTACCTGTAGGATACCGTCGGAGGCATGCGGGTGCTTAGGAGATTCTGGATCGCAGCTAAGTCCCCGAGTGTGACGTTAAGTGCACACTCGGAGAAAGTTAATACTTAGGCGATTCTGGATCGCAGCTAAGTCCCCGAGTGTGACGTTAAGTGCACACTCAAAGAAACTTAATACTTAGGCGATTCTGGATCGCAGCTAAGTCCCCGAGTGTGACGTTAAGTGCGCACTCGGAGAAAGTTAATACTTAGGCGATTCTGGATCGCAGCTAAGTCCCCGAGTGTGACGTTAAGCGCACACTCGGAGAAAGTTAATACTTAGGCGATTCTGGATCGCAGCTAAGTCCCCGAGTGTGACATTAAGTGCACACTCGGAGAAAGTTAATACTTAGGCGATTCTGGATCGCAGCTAAGTCCCCGACTATGACGTTAAGTGCACACTCGGAGAAAGTTAATACTTAGGCGATTCTGGATCGCAACTAAGTCCCCGAGTGTGACGTTACGTGCACACTCGGAGAAAATTAATACTTAGGTGATTCTGGATCGCAGCTAAGTCCCCGAGTGTGACGTTAAGTGCACACTCGGAGAAAGTTAATACTTAGGCGATTCTGGATCGCAGCTAAGGCCCCGAGTGTGACGTTACGTGCACACTCGGAGAAAGTTAATACTTAGGCGATTCTGGATCGCAGCTATGCCTCCGAGTGTGACGTTAAGTGCACACTCGGAGAAAGTTAATACTTAGGCGATTCTGGATCGCAGCTAAGCCTCTGAGTGTGACGTTAAGTGCACACTCGGAGAAAGTTAATACTTAGGCGATTCTGGATCGCAGCTAAGTCCCCGAGTGTGGCGTTAAGTGCACACTCGGAGAAAGTTAATACTTAGGCGATTCTGGATCGCAGCTAAGTTTTTTTTTTTGAGACCGGAGTCTGCGACCGCGGAAGAACTTTGAACCTGCAAAAAACTCAATCTGCTTTATATTATTTCACCAATACTTGTTCTTTACATTGCTTCAGTCGACGGTCACGTGTAGAAGCGCTTCAGGAGATCTCCGTTCCATGCTCGCGGCTCGTCTGTCTCCCTGTCGACGTTGTAGAGTCTGTATGCTTCATTGTTCAGCATCTTGGAGATGATGAAGGGTCCTTCCCAGGCAGGAGCCAACTTGTGAGGTCTTTGCTGATCCACTCGGAGCACCAGGTCGCCTGCTTGAAACGTACGACTCCTGACGTGTCGCGTGTGAAAACGCCGCGGATCTTGTTGATAAATGGTTGAGCGAGTTAGTGCCATCTCGCGCTCCTCCTCTAGAAGGTCCACTCCGTCTTGCCTTGCTTGTTCTGCTTCAGCTTCGGAGAAGAGTTCGATTCGTGGAGCATTGTGAAGTAAGTCACTCGGAAGGACTGCTTCTGCTCCGTAGACGAGGAAGAACGGTGATCGCCCTGTAGATCTGTTCGGGGTTGTGCGAAGACCCCAAAGCACTGAAGGTAGCTCGGTGACCCATGCGCCAGCGGCATGTCCCACCTCTCGCAGGAGTCGGGGCTTCAAACCTTGCAGAATAAGTCCGTTCGCTCTGCTTGTCCATTGGATTGAGGATGCGCCACGGAAGCAAAATCCACTCGGATACCTTGGCTTGTACAGAAACCTTTGAATCTGTCCGAGTCAAATTTTGTCCCGTTGTCCGTGATTATGCTGTGAGGTACACCGAATCTGGAGATGATGTCCCTGACAAACTTGACGGCTGTCGAGGCGTCGAGCTTCTTGATGGGCTTGGCTTCGATCCATTTCGTGAACTTGTCGACTGCCACCAACAGATGTGTGTATCCCCCTTGGCCTGTCCTAAATGGACCGACTGTATCTAATCCCCACACTGCGAACGGCCAGACAAGAGGGATTGTCTTCAACGCAGATGTTGGCTTGTGTGACTTGTTGGAGTAGAACTGACAACCCTCACATCGGTCGACCATATCTTTAACCATCTCGTTTGCCTGCAACCAGAAGAAACCAGTCCTGAATGCCTTGGCGACGATTGCTCTCGAAGAGGCGTGATGACCGCAGGTTCCTGAGTGAATATCTTCCAGGATTAGCTGTCCCTCCTCTGGGGAGATGCATCGTTGAAGAACGCCTGAAACGCTTTCCTTGTACAATTGGCCATCAATGACAGTGAATGACTTCGACCTGTGGACTATCTGCCTGGCCTGGACTTCGTCTTTTGGTAGTTCCTGCCTCAGGATATATGCAATGATCGGCACAGTCCAATCGGGGATGACAGCAAGAATCTCCATGACCAGATCAACCACAGCAGGTACATCGACTTAAGCCAGATCTGTTGAACTCTTTGGTTGTACTGGTACCTCTGTAAAAGGATCTTCTTTGACTGAGAGAAGGTGGAGGTGCTCGAGGCAGACGTCACTCGGGACTGGTCTCCAAGTGGATCCGAGTTTTGCCAACTCATCAGCTGCTTGGTTCTTCAGTCTCGGAACCTGGTGAAGTTCTAGACCTTCAAACTTCTTCTCAAGCTTCCTCACTGCATTGCAGTATGTGTTCATGGTGGGGTTCCTAACGTCCCACTCTTTCATCACTTGATTGACCACCAAATCCGAATCACCGTAGACCATCAGGCGACGGACGCCGAGTGAGATGGCCATGCGCAACATTTAGAGGAGAGCTTCATACTCTGCCTCGTTGTTGAAGGAATCGAAGTGTATCTGTAGCACGTACTTGAGTTTGTCGCCCTTTGGCGATATGATCACAACGCCAGTGCCGGAGCCATTCAACATCTTGGACCCATCGAAAAACATTGTCCAATGGGCCGAGTAGATGTGGGTTGGTTGCTGTTGTTCTACCCATTCTGCTATGAAGTCAGCCAGAGCTTGAGAGTTAATAGCTTTCTTGGCCTCGAACTTGATATCGCAGTACAACATCTCCATCGCCCACTTCGCCACTCGGCCTGACGCGTCTCGATTGTGGAGAATTTCCGACAACGGAGCATCAGAAACGACAGACACCGAGTGGTCTTGGAAATAATGGGCCACCTTCTTCGCAGTCATGTAGATCCCGTAGATAAGTTTTTGATAGTGGGGATACCTCTGCGTGGAAGGAGTCAGGACTTCGGAGACGTAGTACACTGGCCGCTGAACTTTGTATGCTTTGCCTTCTTCTTCTTATTCGACTGTAAGAACAGTACTGACGACTTGATTTGTAGCCGCGATATACAGAAGAAGGGGCTCTTTACTGAGCGGAGCAGTAAGAACCAGCTGGGTGGAAAGTAGGACTTTGAGGTCGTCGAATGCGACTTGGGCTTCGTCTGTCCACTCTAAAGTATCTGATTTCTTCATGAGTCGGTACAGAGGAAGTGCTTTCTCACCAAGTCGACTGATGAACCTGCTCAAAGCCGCTAGGCAGCCTGTGAGCCGTTGAACATCGTGTACTCTCACCGGCCTCTCCATTCGGACGATGGTCCCGATCTTTTCGGGGTTGACATCGATCCCTCGTTCGGAAACGAAGAAACCGAGTAACGTTCCGCTGGGAACACCGAATGAACATTTGGCGGGATTGAGCTTGATATCGTACCTACGAAGGTTGGCGAATGTTTCTGCCAAGTCAGTCAGCAGGTCGGAACCTTTGCGCGACTTGACTACGATATCATCCATATACGCCTCCACATTCCGACCGATCTGGTCGAGGAGACATTTTTGGATCATGCACATAAAGGTAGCTCCTGCATTCTTCAAACCGAATGGCATAGTGATGTAGCAGAAGCACCCGAATGGGGTGATGAAGGCTGTTTTTAATTCATCGGGGCCATACAGACGGATCTGATGATAGCCCGGATAGGCATCAAGAAATGACAGACGCTCGCAACCCGCAGTCGAATCGACAATTTGATCTATGCGGGGGAGCGGAAAATGGTCTTTCGGGCAGACCTTATTGAGATGCTTGAAGTCGATGCACATCCGGAGCGACTTGTCCTTCTTGGGCACCATGACAACATTGGCGAGCCACTCGGAGTGGTGAACCTCGCGAATGAAGTTGGCTGCCAGCAGCTTGGCCACCTCTTCCCCGATTGCCTTCCTCTTGTGCGTGGCGGACCGGCGCAGGCGCTCTCGGACGGGCCGAGCGGTGGAATCCATGTGCAGTCGGTGCTCAGCCAACTCCCTGGGTACACCTGGCATGTCAGAGGGTTTCCATGCGAAGATGTCCCAGTTCTCACGGAGGAATTGGGTGAGCTCGGCTTACTATTTAGGATCGAGGGTGGTGGAGATGTTAGTCGGGGCAGCAGTGGCGTCCGTCGGGTGGATGCTAACCTTCTTCGTCTCTCCCGTCGACTGGAATGCAGACTCTGAAGCTGGCTTCTTCGAGCGCATTAGGTCGGCGGGGTCGACTGTTTTCTTGTACTCGTCAAGCTCGAGGACGGCCATCTGCTGGTCGGCGATTCTTGATCCCTGATGCAGACACTCTTCGGTCCGCTGCCGATTGCCTGAGATGGTGATCACACCCTTCGGGCCTGGCATCTTTAGCTTCAGGTATACGTAACATGGACGGGCCATGAAACGTGCATACGCTGGGCGGCCCAGAATTGCGTGATAAGCGCTCTGGAAGTCGACCACTTCGAACGTCAGCTTTTCCTTGCAGAAGTTATTGTCGGAGCCGAAAACGTCGTCCAACGCGATCTGGCCGAGTGACTTGGCCTTCCGTCCAGGGACGACTCCATGGAACTGCATGCTGCTCTCGCTGAGTTTGGACATCGGGATGCCCATCCCCTTGAGTGTGTCGGCGTATATGATGTTCAAGCCGCTGCCGCCATCCATGAGGACTTTGCGCAGTCGGACTCCTTCCACCACCGGATCGACGACCAGAGCCTGTCTCCTTGGGGTGGGTACATGTGTCGGATGATCCGACTGGTCGAAGGTGATCGCAGTCTGAGACCATTTGAGGAACTTGGGGTTGGTAGGGGTGGCCATGTTCACCTCTCTGTTCACCAGCTTCAGTCGACTCTTGCTCTCAACGTCAGCAAAAATCATCAGGGTTGCATGGACTTGGGGGAATGGATCCTCCTTATCCTCCTCATCCTGTTCATGGTCCTTCTCACTCGGTTGCCCTTTGCTAAACCCCTGGATCAGGAGGCGACACTGTCGAGTGGTATGCTTCGCATATATGGGGTTGCCCTCTTCATCCATCTTCGTATGAACCGGACATGGCTGGTCCAGGATGGGGTTATTGAACTGCTTCCTCTTGGGGGTGAACTGAGCCTTCCCTTTGCCCTTGAACTTGGCATTGGTTACGCCTGCAGCTTCTGCTTGCGGAGCGGTCGGAGCTTTCTGCTTCTGCTTCCGAGTGTTGCCCCCCATCTCCATCAGCGACTGTTTTGTGCTTGCCGCTTCGGATGCGGTCCTCTTCTTCGCCATTTGCATAGCGTGTTGCTATCTCCATCATCTTGCTCATGGAGATGTCGCCTGTTCGGCCGAACTTCAGGTACAGATCCCTGTACCGCACGCCTGCCTTGAAGGCGCAGACTGCTTGATGCTTGGTGACGTTCTCCATCGTGTGGTAGAGAGTTGTCCAACGCTGAATGAAGTCACGCAGGGGCTCATTCTGCTTCTGGACGCAGTGCTGGAGCTCCACGAGGCCAGCAGGGCGCTTGCACGTCCCTTCGAAGGTCCCGATGAACACTCGGGCCAGATCTGCCCAGCTGTAGATGCTTGAGGGGGCCAACTGGTTCAGCCACGCTCGCGCCGAGCCGTCGAGCATCAGAGGAAGGTGCTTCATGGCGACATGGTCGTCTCCTCCTCCGATCTGGACTGCTACTCGGTAATCATCCAACCACGTTTCTGGCTTGGACTCCCCTGTAAACTTGCTAATTCCCGTCGCCAATCGGAAGTTGTGAGGGATGTCAGCCAAATGGATGGCTCGACTGAAACACTCGGGACCAGAAACGATGGTCCTGCTTCCACTCGGACGGTCAATATCGTGACCATCGCGGTGGGCTCGGCCCCTGTCGACCCTCCGCTGGGTGATATGCCCTCTTGCGTCGGGCCTTGGGTCGTAAGTGCCGCCGACTGAACGCCGATCATCATGATGTCAGGGCCCGTAGGGCCCACCCCGCGGAGGGGTGTGTGAACGGCGACGATCATCGGGATTTATGGAACGACTGCCTCCTCTGTGTCGCTGATGAGAACCAGGGCTATGAACTGACCGATGCGTATTCGCATGAACAGAACTATTGTAGATCCTGTTGTGCGACTGGGAGACCGCCGAATTTTGCTGCTGCGCCGTGTGCAACAGGGCGCAGATTTGTTCGATTCCCCTGCCAGCCTCTGAATCAGTCGGCTGAAGGGAATCGGCTATCTTGGCAGCCGCGGCCAAGTTGAGGAGAGGTGTGCGGAACAGCTCCACGTTGCTCCGTCGAGTGTGCCGACTGGCAGAACGGCGAGGCGGACGACGCGCGCCAGACGTTTCGCCGATCTCGTGCTCGTTCCGGCCAGCTTGACGGGGATCTTCATGGGAATTGGCCATGTGTACTTCTGCTGTAGGCCCGCGACCCGCGTACTCGGAAGAAAACTCAGTCGGAACCGAGCCCGAGCGCTGGGACGGCGGGGCAACCACAACTGACTCTAGAACCGCCACTTGTGAAGACGCATTCTAGCGCGCCTGGGCGTGTTGCACCCAACGCTGGAGCCGGGACGGCGGGACCGCTTGTTGCGGCGCGTGACGGCGGTGTAGGTCGACACCGGAGCCGACTGCTGGAGAAGAAGAATGCCGCGGGCGCCGGCACGGAAGTGCGTAGCCCCGCGACGGGGAAGCGCCTCGACGTCGAGAGGAGCATCCCGAAGCCACGCCGAATCGTCGATGATGAAGGAGAGAGCGCCGAAGAAGATCTGATGACCCATGCTCGAATCTCCACCGGACGACATGACGAAAGGAAGTAGTCGCAAACTCGCCGGAAGTCGCTTAGACGCTTGCCCCATGGTGGGCGCCAACTGTCGTGGGTATAAGCCTGACAGTAGATGTGTAGGGTACGAAAAGGATGGGCAGAGTCCCAGCTACGGCGAGGTTGTATGAGTTCAGGCCCCTCTACGGTGCAGGTAATAGCCCTACGTCTCAGTGCTCTGGGAGCTTGTTGTCGAGTGTAATATGGAATACAATGATTTGCTAACCCCTGCACCAGCGAGGGAGGGTGGCTTATATAGAGTGCGCTGCCCTCCACAACGGTTCCGGTACAGGGGTGAAGTAGTGGCGATTGAATGCGTACGTTACAGGTAACGTACGTCCTAAATGCTAATAAATGCACCGAGAAACGTACGACCGTTTCCCTCCAGGGGGTTACGATGTTCCGAGTGGCATCCAATCGGTTAGTTGGATGTTCTCCGAATGCTAGTCTCCAACTGGATGGTCGAGGACCTGTTACCGACTGGACGATGGAGACTCCTTAATTCAGTCGGAACTGACTAAGGGCCTTGTCCCTTATGAGGGGTAGGACTTACAGGGCAGGCCTATGACCCTACCCTAGGACTATAACCCCATCACGCATTGTAATCAAGATTTTGGATTTCGTTTTGCAAATTTTACCGGGCCTGGGCAAAATTCGGATTTTCGGATATTTTTCGGAAAATTTCGGACGAAAATGACGAAACAAAATTTGAAATTTGAACAAAACTTGAAATAAACTAGAGTAAAAACATACAGCAGAATAATTATCAAATACACATGTAAAATCATACAATCCATATTGTGACCAAACTAGAAGGGAGCAGTTTTTGAGGATCTGGCCGTTAACGTGGTCCCTTGTCCCTGCCGCTGCCACAGCCATGACCTTCACCATCTATGGGAAAGAGAAGAAGGAGGAGTTCTTGAGGAGGTCGAGGGCTGGAGGAGAAGGAGGCTGGGCACAGGTGAAGCATCGGAGGAGGAGGATGGGCAGAGATGGAGCGTCGGAGGAGGAGGATGGGCAAAAGTGGAGCGCGAGAGGAGAGGACGAGGCTGCAGCCGCCACACAGAGGATTGGAGGGGGGGGGGGGGGGGGGATGAAAATTAGGATTAGGAAACCCTGTGCAGCAGTTTTTATATTAGTGGGAGTTTACGTGTGCTATTTTTTACCATGGGCCGGGCTGAAAGTTCAAAATATATACGTCTCTTTTAATTTTTCAGTTTTCATGTTTATAACCATTGAAAATTAAAAAAATGAGGGTTTATTTTGTAAAGCCTTCAGGCCTTACTATAACACAACGCCAAAAAGTAAAACAAAAAGTAAAAACATAATTGAGGTGGATAACCTAGCTGGTTTTCCTATACAAATAGAGAAGAAACCCATTTTTTGTGTGTGTCTGTCAATTGTAGCCACTATTCTATGCAGCAAATAAATGTTTTGGTTTCTAGACTTTTCTAGTAGAACTGAGGGAAAAAATGCTTTCAGTTAATTTTTCTTACATGTAGTAATCTGTATATTCATTTAGAAAAATATACTCACCTACCTGCAAGTACAAGAAAAACTTTAGATATAATAGCGAGTTCATGATTTTCTTCATAACGCATTCTGACCTGTGCATTTGTTGGGCTAGATTGACCCGTGGCTAATTATTATTGGATTTAATTTCACAACTTTATTGCAAAGGTATATCATTTCTCAAATTTCAAGATATTGTTCTACAATTGAAATTGTTCATAAAGGTTGATAAGGTTTTGGCTAAAGACCTTCTGTTGATAACAAAGGAGGGTTTGCAGCTGGACATCGAGATCAGACCAATTCGTCCAGGTCTTCCTTGTCCACTATAATATACTCCCTTCATCAATAATATAAGAGTGATTTTGACACTATATTAGTGTCTAAACGCTCTTATATTATGGAGCCGAGGGAGTATTAGTGTTTACGTTTCTATTACTATTTTTGTTTAGAATTTTGAAATTAATTATAAACAATAGATTGCTCGCACATGAAATCGGTTACGTCTTCTCCATGAGTAAATTGCATAGAAGTATCATAATTGGGATAGTACGTGTAGATTGATAGCAAGTTTAATATTTTTTTATGTCAGTATAAACTCTAGGACAAGTCGTTACAAAAAGATCTAAACCGCGTATAAATACATACTGATAGTGTATCTGTCCGATGGGGCCCACCTGCCAAGTGCCGATGTAACAAGTTTTTTGCAGGAAATCCCCTTACTTTATACGTAAGCATATAAATGTCCTTTATTTCGCAGGGAAAAAGACCACGTGAAAGATTTTCCATCGAATTGGACTACATATATTACTTTCATTACCAGCAGCCTAATGATTTTTCAACATGAGACACACTATAGCCAGCTAGTAGAACATATTAGTACTTGTTTTAAAAAATATGTACTCATGCCATTAGTTATTTCCTCAGCACATTTCCATGCATGTGTGCGTGCAGCGACGAGTCGTCAACCGACCAAGATATCAAGAATCTAGCAGGAATGCTAGCGTCACCCCACTGGTCCGGGTCAATATTGGCATGCATCCGGCCTCCCTAAAAAGAGTCCATTCATTAAATATACCATTGCTCTTAGCATGGCTTCTAGAACGGTGAATTGGACCGGTCCACATCGACGGAGAAGCCTGACGTCCCTAGATAACTAAAAGCTAGCTTAATTTACGTGAGCTGTGAATTCTTGATCTGGAGCGACTGAAGAGGATGTTTCCCTGTAAAAGCTCTTGGGAACTTTCAGAGTCTATACGCTTCTCACACACGCCAAGCTGCTGGTCAAGGTCTAGTCTCGTACCACTGATTATCTAACAGTGACCCGATTAGAGTGCATCTGCCCGTTCAATCGGTTGATCGATCACATGCTATTTTTGGTGAAAACATTTTCTTTTCAAACAACATTTTTTTACCAACACAAAGGACAATGTTAATAAGGGGCGTTCAATTCAAAATTGCTTACTGGTATAGCTCTTGGACTGTTTTTTCTTCCCAAAGAACTCAAATATATTAACCAAATTAGTTCTACAAACAAGCCTAGATTTTTTACGTCAATGTATCTTGAGGCCGACCGTCTTCTTCCTCCTGAACGGGTCGATGATGTCTCGCCGCATGCCACTCCATTGGCACAACAAGCCTATTGTTTTTTTTATCGCTGATGTCACAGTCCCCATCGGAGTATCGTCCTAGACAAGGCATTCACAACCAGACGAACCACGTATCGAAGAGCCAGACCTAGCACGTATCGAAGAGCCAGACCTCCACTAATTCTGACAGGCCTCATGTCGGCATCGGAGAACGGACCTACGTGAGGGGGACGATACCGGAGTCTAGAGGTAAGCCGCTGCCATTGTTGCCACACCTACATACCCTACACAACTAGCTTCACCATTCAAAAAGGACAATAGGAATCCACATTTAGTAGTCATCGTTGCCGCCCACTCCGATGAGACGGGTTGAGAACTTATTCACTAGGCTGGCACCGCCACCACCATCGATGATGCACCACCATGGAATCCTAAGAGAAACATATCTATGTGTTGTCACAAAGACAATTGGGTTCCCCTTCCCTCATATAGCAAGAGAGGCGACCGGAGGAACAATGGTGGATGATGGCTCATCCTAGTTGCATCTTAGGGCAGATGAAAAAGCCCACATGTTGAACACTAGTCATGTTGGTTTCTTTGTCATTTGAGGGGTTGAGCCCCTAGCTGCTGTTAGCTTTAGAGTAGCAAATGAAATAAGGACGACATTGTGCGTCACCTAGATGATAATTGAATTGCATCAGCAGCCTTGGAAGTCGTTCAATCTCTCCCCACACTAACCATGCACCCCAATAGCCCGTAACATGGATTGTGTAGGCGTTCGGGCATTGCAACACGAGCCATGGTGTGCATCGTTGAACCAATTTCTACGGTTCACGTAAAATATATATTTCCATTGTGATATGGTCTATGTTGCGCCCGTATTTGCTACTAACCATCCTTGACAACATGGTTAGAGTTGCAATATCAACATGTACTATATTGCAATCCCAAATTGAGACACCACCGGGACACACATCACATGCCTCATCCTTTGCAACATGATTCGTATTATAACTGCAACATGGGTCGTGTTGCATTTCCCAAGCTGAGCTCCCACACGGACTGCAACATGGGCCATGTTGTAATCCCAAGGCTGAGCTCGTCACACCATCCCCGTCTTTCGAAAACATGGCTTGTGTTGGCGATTGCAACAAGGTCATGTTGCAGTCCGAGGTGGGTTCCCACAGACATGCCTCGCACAACCACGCGACGGACAACGCGGCATAAATTGATCAAGTGAGCGTTAGTCTTTTCTTTCAAATACAAATAATGCTCAATCTCCAACTCTCATGGACATGATATGCAAATCCCTAAGAGCATGGTTAATAGTATAGCCAACTGCTGGCTATAAGCCATCTTAGGGCATCTCCAATGGTTGTAAGATAGTTGTTGGTAATTTTGACACATAGAATTTTTGATGATATGTCATGCAATAAATGAGGAAAGAGAGCAAGGTTGTATGTAAATTAACCAACACCCTTGCACAAGCTCCAATGTAGAATGAGAGAGCACCTTATTTATTACATCACATCTTATTGGGCAAACTAGATACAACCCATTGGAGTAGTTGTATGTTAAGGTGTTGGTTGATGACATGGCATATTTTACCAACAACCTAACCAACAAACTGTTGGAGATGCCCTTATAGCCTACTTTATAGCTAGCTTGTACAATAGTTAGCTACAAAAAAGTACTACTTTTATCATATATGACCCACCTTTCATTCTCATAAAACACCTAGGAGCACGTGCTAGAGCTGGCTGTTTACGAAGAACCCGCTTCTCTTCTCTCTCATCCAACTCAGCAAAAATATAGTATTTTAATCCTTACAACCTGCTGACTGTACCTTATTGTACTTGCTCTAATCAGGCTGCAAGAATATTCAAATTATGTGGGCTACAACTAGCTCTTGAAACGTGGGCTTTGCTTTTCGAACCCTGTACTGCTATCGCGTAAAGATGGTAGATGTACCGTAGGACTAAAGCTAGACTAGGCAAAGATTTTATGGTCGAGAGAGATGTAAGAATTGGCTGCATGATTCTGGTCGGTGATGCTTCTCCCGGACAACTCTAGTTTGAGGAGTTCAAGGAGATGTATATGGACCTAGTCATGCCAAGAGAATAGTCGTCCGTTGTGTCACATGCAATCTCAATCTCAGTCAGTAACGCAATTAAGCACGTGTGTGCGAGAAGTAAGTAGGACCAGTAAAACCTGCCAAAGGCGGATGTCTCGTTCGTGACAGAAACGACCATACGTGGAGTTGCTCGTCCAAGTAAACAGCTTCCGTCGGAAGCTCGGCCACACCTTCGCCGGGCGTCCAGAGGTCTACGATATTGATCCACATGGAGATGGAGCCATGGAGGTATCGATCGCCCAAATTATGTAACCTCTCCATGAAAATTCTACTACCAGGACATGTCATGTACAGTATGTACGTAGTCCTGCCCGACCGGCTGGTTCGTCCTGTAGAGTACGGGTTGGTGGCAACTGGCAACGTGTGATGCGGTCCGTGCTGTGTTCAAGCCGCGCGCTCGGGTAAATTCGCCGATCGACTCGTCCAACACCATGGCCGGTGGCCGGAACCATGGCTGAGCCACCGTTGGCGGCTTGATTAGTATTAAGGGACTCTTTGATTCCCGGCCACACTTTATCGCCCTTTATCACATCTCATGTTTGACAATTTTGATCAAGTTATATCTGTGTTTAGTTCTAGTCATATCTAAGGCAAGATTTTTTTATAAAACCCAACCTGCCGTATACACAAAAGGTGACAAGATTTCTTTAGACAAGTCAAAGTGTGATTAACAATTTAAACACCTTGAGTAAGGTAGGTGTGGCAAAAAAAAACTGATTATATATGACAAAGATAGTCACAATCCAAACAACCCTTAAATAGATTAATTAATTATTAGGTGGCTCAGCTGGACCAATCTATGGAACTTGCAAGCACAATTTTTTTTTCTAGAAAAGAAGGACTGCCCTCTGCATCAATGCAACGCACGAAATCATTTCATTAATTAAAGTTCGATAAACAATCTTTGGTAGGGAAGCTTGCAAGCACACGTGTGAGTGTTACATATATATGCACCCCATTTTATTGACGAAACACTATTTGTTACTGAGAAAGTTGTGAGGATTCTAACATGGACGTTGAAACAGAAAGGAAAAAAGTAATCTCTTGCCCAAAGCATCACCAATGCTGATTTGTCCGGCCATCTCTCAAGTCATCGTGCTTGGATCGTCTTCTTTTGCGGTTCCGGGAATCCCTCGCTCCAACCCTAATCCCCGGTTCCCACCAAATACAATCTGAATATAAGTCCTGGTCTATGCATGAGTTTAGTGATCAACAAGCTGATACCGCCTCTGAACTTGGAGCCAGCCTGAGATGCTAGAGCTTGGTGCCTCTTGGAAAAATCAACCGCTGACACGAAGATTGGTGGAAGAAGCACCATCACCTTCTTTTAATTAACAGAATCTTGAGGCCAACAACGTGGTCCAGGGCATTCAGCCGTGAGGTCATGAGGTTGTAGGTCTTGTGATGTCAATTTGTTTGCGTGCCTAGGGAGGACTGATACCTCAGTTACCTTTTATTTTCAATTTGCAGGTTTTTGTATACGTACTAGTTATGCATGACATGTGCCAAACTGGCGACCTTTGATATGACCATCATAATTAATGAGCGAACCACAAAATGTACAAACTGATTGTGATATCGAAAACTTGCAAACACCAGAGCTTTAGTGCAACAGAAATTTAGAAAAAGATTGTGCGAAGAACATGGCCCATGCAAATTTCGCTGGGGAATAACGAACCCCCTACAATGCCCACCGCCATGTACACTTATCATATCGTGCACTCCAAGCACCCCTTGTCGACCTTGCCATCTCAAGATCCTCCACGGTGCTCCTTGTGTTTTGACTTTATAAGTCAACCTTCAAGTGATCTTGCTCAAGTTCTTGTCCATTGTCCCATGTACATGTTCTCCATAATGGTTGGTGATGATTTTTTTTTGTTGCACACTTTATAATTGTCTAATGAAAGGCCTAAGGGAGTACCACTGTGTTTATAAATTATCTACAATCTACACAACTTGCACATTACATGATGTCGATCTTTTGGTGCATCATTCCATTGCAATCCACATACACTTAGCTAGATTAGGATGGTTGTTTAGTTATAATTGGATCCTGAAAGAGTTGTAAACTTCTGTGAACTAGATCGCCATGGTCCAGGTAAACTTAATACGGACCCCCCTCCCCCCCCCCAAAAAAAAAAGAAATGAGATAAACCATGTGCTCCAAATCCGATATGTAACTCACGTGCGCATGTGATGCTCATGCACACTCACCGCCTCCTTCTAGAGAAAAAGGCGTGCGTCCCTCTTTATATATAAAACACCGACCAACATACAAGACCCATACAACTCAACACCACGATAAGGCATGCTACATGTGTTTTTAAGAATATCTAAAGAACATATGTCCTATGATCCTAGAGTTCCAAGGTGGCACCTTCAAGAGAGGCACGATAACAAAACACCACCACCACCTGATTCAGAGATCAAGGTTTCCCCTGAAGTAACCCGAAGGATGAAGAGGAGCCGCGGCGATGTCTTCAAAGAGACGACACCCATAAGCGCCGGCGCTCTGAGCGAGGGGGGGTCTTCGTCCTCGCAAGTCCTCTTTGCCTCAGATGCGTGGAACAGGAAACCACAAGCTCTGGTGACCATGCGGCCGACACGTCAATAGCAGCCAGTTGATATCCGAGCTGTGAGCTCTGCCTACGAGCCCCGCTTCTCCCATGTCTAGGACCGCCGCCCCCGCACTCAAGGCCCCAACTCCAACCCCACTTAGACTTGTAGCCACGACGATCAAAGAAGCGGGCAGGAGGGCACCTCCTTGCCCTCCCCTGGACGGCACACGGGCCCAAGCCCCTCCCGGGCTGGCCAGATCTAACCTCCACCACCTCGCCTTGCCCCGGGCAAGCAAATGGTGAGTTCCGTGGTGACATGACACAACCAGATGGGGGGCAAGAATGACTTCGTGGCCCCTGGTGAAGATATCGCCCCTCAATGGTGAACAACACTGAGACAGGTCCAACTCCAGATCCATCCAGCACCAACGCCAAGCAGAGGAGGGAGAGGAGCATCCACCATTGTCGCGTCGCCCGCTCTACCAGGCGACGACCACAGCAGAGCCGGCCACCCACTTCCCATGCCGACCTCGACCCTCATAGCGCAAGGCCAAATCTGAACCAGACGCACCAAGGCGACCCGAATCCCGAACATGCCACAACCAGCCCATCCTTGCGCCATCCCACAACCGAAGAAACCCCATGGTGAGGTGACGCACACCGGCCACGACCGTCGGAACACCAGATTTGGAGGAGCCCAGACCAGGCCGGGACCTTCTCCACGAACACGAGCTCGCCCGCCCCAAGAAGCACACCACACCATCACCGAGCGCCTGCTCCCCCGCCGCCAACGCCCATTGTGCGCCGCCACGCCCATCGCTAGTGCAACGCAACCACTCGATGCCGCTGTCTCGAGCCAACCACCCCCGAGCGAGAGGAGGAAAGTCCCCGCCGCCACCCGTCAGCACGACGAGGCGACGGCAAGGAAAGGGTAGGGAGGAGGGGGCCTGAGGTCCGGCCGGAGCGATGCCGGGGAGGGGTGTGGAATCTAACGCCAGCTCTCTTTTTTTGCGGGTAAGTGCCAGCTCAACGAGCCGTTTGACTATTACTGGTCAATCGAGTTATTTCCAGGTGCAAAAGCATTGGAAAAAGTTGAGAAGTTGCGCTGGTTGATCATACAATTGATATCATTCGCTGTCTCTGGTCGATAGCGCTGTCAACATCAAATCCTATCCCATCATACAATACCATTTTGCATGCATGTTAATTAGAACCCCCAAAGTCCACCTCGCACCTAGAAAAAGAAGAATTTGTAGGGCAGAACACAATCATACAAGCATGTGGCGCCGTCTAGTAGCTGCCGGTGGTAGCTAGCTAGGTCTGCTTTCAGTATTTTCCAAACTGATTAATCCACGACGAACTCATCTTCTGAACGTGACAGAGGGACAATTCTTACTCTTCATGGTTTGTTAACTGGTACTCCCTCCGTTCCAAAATATAAGACCTTTTATAGATTTTATTAGAAGACTACATACAGAGCAAAATGAGTGAATATACACTCTAAAATATGTCTATATACATCCGTATATAGTTTATAGTGTAATCTTTAAAATGTCTTATATTTAGAAACGAAGAGAGTACAAAATATGTAATTAGATCGATCATGCATGCACATCCAGATTCCAGTTGTATGCGTACGTTTATTGGAAACTCTGCGTGAGGCACTCATACACCTACATGTTAGAGGATGGAGATGCATATTTTTCATCATCTGATTTTTTTAGAAAAGGAGGATGACCCCTCTGCATCTGCGAGATGCATACGGTCACTTTATTAATAATTTTAAGGACCTTATAAAGTATTACAACAATAAGCCTGAATCCACCATCTTGGCAAAAAGTGCCGCTACTCCTATCCATATGATGCAGGGGTGCTAGCTGGGCCCCTACCCAGACTACTCAGCCTAACATCAAAAGCCGGAAGCCCCAGCCGAGCCACATACCGGGTCTTGGGCACAAATCGGTCCGACGCACTCGTGTGCTGTCGCCGCCATCTTCCACCGGTCATCATCTGTATGCATCAATATAGTATATATGTCATGAAAAAAAACCCAGGTACATCTCTGATTAGCTCAATGAAGGAACATATATACATCTCTTTTTTTTTTTGAAACGGAGGCAAAAGCTTTGCCTCATCGCATTAATTAAGAAGAGTGCATAACAAGGTTGCGGTTACAAGGCCACTCAGGCCGAAGTGGGAAACAAGTTAACTATCTTCCTAAAAAATGTTCCCAAAGTGCTTAGCTCCCGCTTCCTATAAGAGAGTTTATTACATATATACATCTCGAAGAAGCATAAACTCTCTTATAGTCAAATTAATGTTAATTTGGAAAAAAGATCAATGCCCATGCATGATCTAGATATATAATACTAGTTAATTAATCCAATCTAACGGCCGGTCATCAACTTTTAAAAGTCTTATTCCATTAGCTATAGCTGGGTAATTGAGGGGCAATAGTACCTCATTAGTATATTATAACGCGTGTAGCTAACCAAATTCCATGGTCATAACTTTCAACGATGCTGATGATACGATAGCCAACATGTTTGAACCCAGTGGAGGTTGACCCCAACCACGACCGAAACGCCACCGAAGAACAGTAAACCTTCCACATCTCTCTCTCTCTCTCTCTCTCCTTGCCACATCTCTTTCTCTCTCTCTCTCTATAACCACAAGCTCGAGAAATCGTGATCCAAATATCCAATCAATCATTCGATCGCCTATAAAAGGAGAGCCCCAAGCTAACGCCAAGAAACACAAAAACACACATGTAAATTCACATCGATCGAAATCTAACTTCTAGCTAACAGGTAACAGCTAGTTACAGTACTACGCTCGTCAGCGATCCACTGACGATGAGGGAGCTGATTCGACGTCTCAGCCTTTCGGACCGGGTGAGCGACAGCAACAACGGCGGCGTACCGCGCGGGTGCGTGCCAGTGCTGGTGGTTGGCATCGGCAACGAGGAATGCGAGCGGTTTGTCGTGCGGGTGGAGGCGCTGCGGCACCCTTTGCTGGCGGAGCTGCTGGAGATGGCGGCACAGGAGTTTGGGTACAAGCAGGAGGGCATCCTCCGCGTGCCCTGCGCCGTCCACCAGTTCAGGAAGGCCCTCACCACCGCTGCCGTCTCCAAGAACTACTGATTAGTACTAATTAATTGTCTACTTGATCCATCGGTGGACTTCTTCGGGTAATTAAGGAGCGATCTGTTTGAGATCAAATGATTGAACTGTTATTGATCGACAGTTACACAAACTACTTATATGATATGAAGAGACGCGAGGATCGCGAGAAGATGGGTCGATTCCAAAAAAGAGAGAGAGGCGTCGTTGGCGGAAGAAACCGCGTGTCGGGTTGGGTAAGAGGAGATTTCCCCTTAATTACAACACTTTATCTAATCTACGTTTGATCATGTAGAATCATTTCATAATTGTTCGTGTAGCGCTATCATCTCAAAAGAATTCTTCTTCAAAAGTTAAGCATAAAATCTTTGATGAGAACTTAAAATATAAATTCACAAAGAAAAATAGTGTAATGTGATGTTTTGAACAAGGTTATCTTAAGAGGAGACTCTTCCTCACACCTGTTAGTTCTGAAGTCGTCGCACTGAATTCCATGAACATATTTTGCAACTTAGAATTAGATAGAGACTTCATGAATAAAATAGCAAGGTTGTCACATGATTTAACATGTAATATGTTTATTTACCCGCTTTTCCGAAGGTCATGGTGAAGATACACTTAGGAGAAATATGCTTATCGATATTACTCTTGATGTATCATATTTGCACCTATGCAACACATGCCGTAATATATTTATAGATAATGGTAAGTATTTCTGTTAAACCAATTTCACATGATAGTTGTATGTGGCTTATCATTCTGCGAATCCATACACATTCACATGATGTTTCAAATAATTAAATTATTTTAGAATGATTGGTAGATATTGCCATCAAAGATTGTTTTGAAGACTTACATGACATAGCAGTACCATCATGTAGGAATATAAAGTCGGTGTATGATATGGCATTATGGGGATCAAATAAATAGTCAGCATCTATGTATCCAATTATATCAGTCCTGATTTCTATGGAACTCGAAAAATAGTTCAAGATCTTTGTGCCTTGGAGATACCGAAAGATATTCTTCACTCCAGACCAATGACGTTTGATGAGAGTTTTGTTCTGTCTAGAAAGTAGATTCATTCAATTTGCAAGATACATAAGGGCTTTGATGGCACTGAGGCATGAAACTTCGGGTCCCGACATCTCTTCTCCAACATCCCTTTGCCTGAATGGATCTTTCTCTACGTATAGAGAACAAACCACCATGAGAGTTTTAGATAGGTAGTATTTGTCCATATTGAATATCTCCAACATCTTCTGGATACAAGCATCTTGGTGTACCATGATTCCCGAGGGAAGGTGCTCAAATTGAATACCCAAATCCTTTATTTCAAATTCCATTTTTAGGTGATTGTGTGCTTCATGAATGTCTTGTGTGTTGTCAATGATGTTGATATCATCAATATACACAGAAATGATGCAAATCATGTAGATGGCTTTTTTATGAAGACACATGGGCAATCACTACTATTGGAGTAACGTTTCTTGAGAACAAACTTACTGAGTCGGTTGTACCACACCCGCCCCGATTGCCTTAAGCCATATAATGACTTATTCATAACATGATGTGTTTTGCATTTTTATGCAGGACAGAGATTCCATCAGAAACCTTCATATATATGTTGGAATATAGTGACCCATCAAGAGATGCGGTCACGACATCCATCAACTATATAGATAGACGATTTTGCAATGCCAAAGATATAAGATATCGGAAAGTGGTTCCATTTATTATTGAAGATTATGTTGCCTTCAAATCAATGTTGGCTTTCTGTGTAAAACCTTGTGCTATGAGCCTTGCTTTATATCTCACCATCTCATTGTTCTTATTCTGTTTTCGAAAAAAAATTTCATTTGAATCCCATAGAAAAAACACTAGGAGGTGTCCGTATTGCTTCATTGAATACCCTTTTTTTGTTAAGCGATGCAATTTCTGCTTGTATTGCATCCTTCCATTTAGGTCAGTCGGAGCGCTTTCGGCACTCAACAATAGTCCTTGAATCATGATTAGTGGAAAGGGTATCTTCAATTTTTTCAGCAAAATATATGTTGACACTCGTAGTCTTACAGTCAATTATTCTCCAGAGTCAACATGGTTGATGGAAATTTCCTGCAGCCCTAGTGACTCTTGTGATTTTCCAATATGCGTGAGTATGTGTGTTCCGATGGCCTAACAAGTGTGTACAAAATGAAGCTGGGTTGTGGAGGCTGTCATTTCACTTGGCGTATACTAACCATCGGGTGTTTGTCAACGCTGATAATGTGTTTAAGTTCGAATGATTGAACAGTTATTGATGGACAGTTACAGGATCTATTGATATGTTCTGGAGAGATGCAATGATCGCGAGAAGATGTGTTGGTTCCAGAAGAGAGAGAGAGGCGTCCTTTCCGGAAGGAACCACACGACGATTCGGCAAGGGAATATTTCCCTGTTATTACATTTTATAATTAGGGATTTTTATTTCTGTGTCCCTCGTTCGTTAGTTCTACTCATTCATCCCCACGCTCTTAACTTTTGCTCACTTTTCCCCACTCCCCTGCTCGAAACCCCCAGAACAGGTTACAACGGACGTTGCCGTCGGGTTAGTGCTTTGACCGTTAACTCTGACGAGTGGGGCCGCGTAGGGCGCATACAACTGACCGCGGTCGTGGGGTAGCACGTATCGATGGGGGGAGTCGATGGGACATGCCCGAAACGCCCCCTCGTATAAAGAGGGGGAACCACCTCCCAACGCATCACCCCTACCATTTCCCCCAAATCCCCTCCCTACCGCATCGTGTTCCTCTCCCCAACGGACATCATCTCGCTCTCCTCCACTGCCGTCTCGCTGTCTCCCACCTCATCCTCTTCCTCACTTTCATCGCCTCCATCTATCCGATGGCGGAAGCTCATGGCGACGTCGGCGCGGCGGCCCGAGATGTAGTGGAGTTGCAGGGCGCGGTGACCGTGGATGAAGTGAAGGATGTTGGTGGCGTCCACGGCGGTGCGGGGAAACTCGCAACCGCTGCGGATGTGGAGAAGGAGGTGGCGGTCTCCGCCTCAGGGCTGTCGGAGAAGAAGGTGACGGCGTCGAGCGGCGCAGTCCATCCCGATACCCGCGATGCGCAACCTGGCGAGTAGCAGGAGGTATTTGCACTTGCTTGTTAGTTGCAGTATTTAAGATATTAGCTTGTAGAGTTAGTTGCATTGGTTAGATTGTGATTCATACAGTAGTACAGATGGTTAGAGTAGTTGGTTTGACGGATGGGCCGGGGTTTTCTATATGGGGGATGGGGGTTTTTTCGTTGCAAAAATGCTAGATAGATCTGTATGAGAGATAGGGATCTCTGTGCTTCAATGCTACACATATGTATGCTTATTAGATTTGTTTTTAATGCTACACAAATTGGTTTTTTTAATGCTACATACATTTATGCTTATTAGATTGGGTCCCTATTAGATTTGTTTTTGAATGCTATGCATATTGGGGTTTTGAATGTCATATGCCCAAATGGAATCCATTGATTAAGAAGTTATTTGATTCATTAGTATATAAATTTGTCCACAATATGTAGTTATATTAGCTCTGTTGTTCAATGTGTGTGCATGACAATGGAAAATGCAAATAACCCTAGTATATTAGCCCTATGATCAATGTGTCATGTGTGCATCTCTAAATTTTCAATTGGCTTCTGTATTTACTAGTGATGGATGTAATTGTATATTCAGGAGGATGATGGATGGGGGAAAAAGAGGAAGCTGACCTTTACTGGGTTTGACCCGTACGATCCAGAGTATAGTGACGACGAAGAATATGATGTAAGCCTACTTGAAATTTAGATTGTTCATTTAGTTCCTTCGACATGGTGTATATGAATCTATAATGTATTAATGCAATTCATTCATGTGTGCAGTATGATTCCGGAGAAGATGTGTACAAGGGAAACTTCAAGTCCTTCAAAGCGAAGGAGGTGGAGAAGATCAAGGCCAGCGGAGTTGCTTCCTTCTTCAACCGCAAGATCAAGAAGTGGCGCTGCCCCTACTGCACCACCAAGCAAAAGCCAAAGGATGGCCGCTTCGATCAACTTGTGTCTCATGCAGAGGATGTAGCGAATCGCGGGGAGGACTACATGATTAGGGGGCAGCATGCTGCCTGATGTCTACTATGCAACCTTCTCCTTGTAGACCTTGTTGGGCCTCCAAGTGCAGAGGTTTGTAGGACAGTAGCAATTTTCCCTGAAGTAGGTGACCTAAGGTTTATCAATCCGCGGGAGGCGTAGAATGAAGATGGTCTCCCTCAAGCAACCCTGCAACCAAATAACAAAGAGTCTCTTGTGTCCCCAACACACTGAATACAATGGTAAGTTGTATAGGTGCACTAGTTCGGCGAAGAGATGGTGATACAAGTGCAATATGGATAGTAGATATAGGTTTTTGTAATCTGAAATTATAAAAACAGCAAGGTAATTAATAATAAAAGTGAGCACGAACGGTATTGCAATGCGTGGAAACAAGGCCTAGGGTTCATACTTTCACTAGTGAAGTTCTCTCAACAATCATAACATAATTGGATTATATAACTACCCTTCAACATGCAACAAAGAGTCACTCCAAAGTCACTAATAGCGAAGAACAAACGAAGAGATTATTGTCGGGTACAAAACCACCACAAAGTTATTCTTTCTGATCGATCTATTCAAGAGTCCGTAGTAAAATAACACAAACTTATTCTTTCCGTTCAATCTATCCTAGAGATCGTACTAGAATAACACCTTAAGACACACATCAACCAAGACCCTAATGTCACCTAGATACTCCATTGTAACCTCAAGTATCCGTGGGCATGATTATACGATATGCACCACACAATCTGAGAATCATCTATTCAACCAACACATAGAACTTCAAAGAGTGCCCCAAAGTTTCTACCGGAGAGTCAAAACGTGTGCCAACCCATATGCATAGGTTCCCGATGTCACGAAACCCGCAAGTTGATCACCAAAACATACATCATGTACTCACATGAATATCCCATTGTCACCACAGATAGACACTTGCAGGACATACATCAAGTGTTCTTAAAGACTCAATCCGATAAGATAACTTCAAAGGAGAAACTCAATTCATTACAAGAAGGGAGAGGGGGAAGAACATCATAGGATCCAACTATAGTAGCAAAGCCCGCGGTACATCGAGATCATGACATCTCAAGAACACGAGAGAGAGAGATCAAACACATAGCTACTGGTACATACCCTCAACCCCGAGGGAGAACTACTCCCTCCTCGCCATGGAGATTGCCGGGATGATAAAGATGGCCACCGGTGATGGATTCCCCCTCCGACAGGGTGCCGAAACGGGCCCGGTGGCTACAGAGGCTTGCGGCGGCGGAACTCCCGATCTATGTTTATTTTTGGAGGTTTCTGTATTTATAAGACCACATGGCATCAAGAACAAGTCAGGGGGACCCACGAGGGAGTCACGAGCCCGCCAGGCGCGCCCAGGGGTTACTTTTGGTAAACTGAATGTGGTTGTTTATGATGTGATGAACTGAATCACGGTAGTGATGTATTGGGGTACCCAATGTATTATGGGAACCCATGTATTATGCTATCTATATTTGTCTGTCCTTAAATATGCCTGTGGTGTATGGTTACTTCTGTTTAGATATTTTTTGAATTAATCTTCATATTTTTATATTTTCTTTTGAAAAATATGCTTTAATATAAAACTATTAAAAACACGTTTAAAATATGAAAATGTAAAACTAAGTTCAGATCCTTCTTATTCACCTTGAAATTAAGCTTTGGTGATTTTTTTTGATTTTTTTAGATTTTTCAAAAATAGAAGGTAACCCTAGCTCATATGTGTGAAGGTTTTCTCATGAAAATGACCATAGATGTTGTGTTCTTAAATTTGCTTGTGGTGTATGGTTACTTCTGTTTAGATGTTGTGAGCTATGAGTTTAGGTGGTGCAATGATCACACATGTTGTTTCAGTGTTGCTTCACTGATTAGACATGTTGCAAAAAAAAAAACCTTGGCAAACTATCTAGGGTAACTATCTATGTTTGTATAGGAGATCATGTGTGCAAAATTTGAGGTGATTTAGAGGATGTCAAAGAAATTTCAATTTGAGAAATGTGCTCCAAATGAGCTCCAAGGCTAGGGTAAACAACCCCATTTGTAATCAAGTTTTTCTGGACCTACTCTAAATGAGCCAAATGTTTTATTCAATCTATATACTGTAGATTCGAAGTCTCATTATTTTTTAATTAATCTTCATATTTTTACATTTTCTTTTAAAAATAAGCTTTAATATAAAAACTATTAAAAACATGTTTAAAATATGAAAATGTAAAACTAAGTTCAGATCCTTCTTATTCACTTTGAAATAAAGCTTTGGTGATTTTTTTGATTTTTTAAATTTTTTCAAAAACAAAGGTAGCCCTACCTCATCTCCTTGAAGTCTATGAAATATTGTAGGTGATAGCTCATATGTGTGAAGGTTTTCTCATGAAAATGATCATAGACCAAGTTTATGATTTTTGGTTGGTAACATGTCACATAAGACAACATTGTGTGCAGGTTTCATATTTTTTCATATTTTTTAAATTAATGGTGCTCATTTGACCTCGATCGTGCGAGCTAGAGTTTTTTCATGAAAATGACCATAGATCAAGTTTATTATTTTTCCTCATTAGTGTGTCTTATAAAACAACGAGCCACGAAGGTTTCATATTTTTGCGATTTTTTAAATTAGTTATGCTCAGTCAAAGCTTTGATAACCCCGTTGACCAGCTCAAAACCCTGCAGGGTTTCGCCTAACCCTAGCTCCCACCGTCATCCATCCGATCACACCCTCGCGCCAAGCGACAGCCCTCGGATGTGGTCTTCTAGAAGGAATTCGATGGGCAGGCTGCGTGCAGGCTCCGGGCCGTTGGATCACAAAGACGGCTCCGCATCATTGGATCGTGGGGCGATCCGCGAGAGGCGATCCCGTTGGTTTTGCTCGGCTGCTCGCCCACCACTGACTCCGCATCATTTTTTTGGATCGTTTTTTCGCATCTTTTTTTCATCGCTTTTGCATCGCTTTTTTGCATCGTTTTTTGCGTCGTTTTTTGCATCGTTTTTTGCGTCGTTTTTTTGCATCGTTTTTTCACATTGTTTTTTGCATCGTGTGTGAACGTGTTGGCTCTTTCACATTTGACCCCGATCACAGTCAACTCATCAAACCAACCACAGTTTCCCACGCGTGTACACTCATGATGCCGCGGTGGGTGTGAAAACGGGGCGGTTTAGGGTTTAGGTTACAATGTCTATTTAAGCCGGACGGACACTCCCCTCCCCTGACCGTAGCTCTTCGCCTGCTCCGTT
The DNA here is from genome assembly GCF_904849725.1 of Hordeum vulgare subsp. vulgare. Lineage (NCBI taxonomy): Eukaryota > Viridiplantae > Streptophyta > Magnoliopsida > Poales > Poaceae > Hordeum > Hordeum vulgare. Next base: position 596,125,788 of record NC_058524.1, read on the forward strand.
TTCCCGTCGGGACCCGAGCACTCCCCTCTCCCAGCTCATCAGCCATGCCACCACGCCGCCAGTACTACACGATCGAAGAACGTTGCTATGGCGACAGAGATCTTCTATCATCTCTTGAGCTTGCGTTGGTTTTTCCCTTGAAGAGGAAAGGGCGATGCAGCACAGGAGCAGTAAGTATTTCCCTCAGTTTGAGAACCATGGTATCAATCGAGTAGGAGAATCTCGTCAAGTCCAAAGTACCTGCACAAACACAAAAGAGCTTGCACCCAACGCTATAAAGGGGTTGTCAATCCCTTCAAGATTGATTGCAAAGTGAGATCTGAAGGCGGAAAGTGCAACGAAGTAAAAGTGTAAGGCTGAAAATATGATGTGAAGTAGACCCGGGGGCCATAGTGTTCACTAGAGGCTTCTCTCAAAATAGCAAATAACACACCACAAAAGATGATTACATCGGATAGATCTCCATGAAGATAATGGAGAACTTTGTATATTGAAGATCCAAGAGAGAGAAGAAGCCATCTAGCTACTAGCTATGGACCCATAGGTCTGTGGTGAACTACTCACGCATCATCGGAGAAGTCATGGTGTTAATGAAGAAGCCCTCCGTATCCTAATCCCCCTCCGGCAGGGCACTAGAACGTTCCCCAGATGGGATCTTGCGGAGCCAGAAGCTTGTGGCGGCGGAAAAGTACTTTCGATGATCTCTTGATTTTTTCTGGGATTTTAGCGAATATATAGGCGGAAGATCTAAGGCAGAGGTGGCCCAGGGAGCCCACAAGCCTGGGAGGCGCGGGCCCCCTGGCCGCGGCTAGGGGGCTTGTGGGGTCCCTGCTGGCCCCCTGCCCTGATTCTCACGCTTCTCGATCTTCTTCTGTTTCGGGAAAGATCTTTTTGGCAGTTTCGTTCCGTTTGGACTCCGTTTAAAATCCTCCTCTGAAACGGGTCAAAAACATGGAAAAACAGGAACTGGCACTTGGCACTGAGTTAATAAGTTAGTCAAAAATAACTTATCAAACGTCCAAAGTGTGACAAGATAATAGCATGAAACCATCAAAAATTATAGATACGTTGGAGACACATCAAACGTCTCTACCTCCTTCGGCGAGCCCAATTCCAGAGGCAAGCGGGGCTACCTCTAGAGGATTTCGGGGAGCCGGAGGAGGAGGCGCCGCCGTAGGAGCTGGAGGTGGAGGCATCGCCGGAGGAGGAGGCGGCGCCACAGGAGCCGGAGGTGGAGGCGGCGCCGCAGGAGCCAGACGTGGAGGCGCCGCCGCAGGAGACGGAAGTGGAGGCACCGCCGGTCTACTATGTGTGGCCCGACCAAGTGGCGATCCTCAACTCCATCCGCTCAAAAGCAGCTGCGCAGGCCCGACGTCTTCGTCAGCAGCAGATGCAGGCAGCACGGGTGGCGTAGGAGGAGGCACGGGTGGTGGCCCAGGAGGACCAGGCTCCGGCGCAGGCGGATCAAGACATCTCCGACGACGAAGACGCATAGTGCACTAGGGAGTACGTAGGATACATATCGTAGGCTTCCCTATATTGTATGCTTTCGTTATTATGCTCTCTGAGCTATGTTTGTTGATGCTTCAGCATGTATGCTTTCGTTATTATGCTCTGTGAGCTATGTTTGTTGATGCTTCAAAATGATGATGCTTCAAAAAATATATTACATGTTTTTTGTTGATGCTTCAAAGCCCTAAACCCTAAAATACCTAAGCCCTAACCCTAAACGTAGCACTGCACCCTAGCTTTGGTCTGTGGCACTTGGAAGGTGGAGACGCGTGCGAGAAGAGAGCAACCAGTGGCAGCGCCTTTCGCTGCGTCCGTGACGGTGCGCATGCAGGCAACCTAGCTCGATCACATGGCATGCACAACAGGCTTTGCCGCTTCGGTATCATGGCGGCGCACGTCGATCGGTATGCCCTAGAGTTTAATTGCCATGCCGAATTGATGCTGCGGTGGTCAAAGGCTGAGATGGTGTGAACTGTGAATCGATCGAGGGGGCGACAGACGCTGTGTCCCGTGGTGGCTCACAGGAAGGCTGCATCCATGGCGGGGCGCATCGACGCATGCTGGCAAGCAGGCAGGCGGTTCATGTCGCGCATGCATAGCTTTAATTTCCACGTTGAATAAATGCGAGTGGATCGGGGAGACAAGCGTGTGACATGAGACGAACCAGCAGCAGCGACCGTCCCTACGTCCGTGGCGGCTAGCATGCAGAAAGAGGCCGATCAGCGTACGTGGCGGCTCGTGTGCAGAAACAGGGGAGGTCAGCGCATTGTGGCGGCAGGCATCAGCGCATGGAGGCAGGCTAGCTACGTGCATGCATAGCAGGCTCATGTCATTATGGTGCGCGCAGGGCCCAACAGCGACCGATGGAGGCAGGCTAGCTACGTGCATGCATAGCAGGCTCATGTCGTTACAACGCGCGTAAGGCCCAACAATCTAACCACGGCCCAACAGGCTAACCACGGCACCATCCGCCGCGACCCCACTCATCAGGTCCAACGGGGGACACAGTCAGCACGGCCCCACTCGTCAGAGTTAACGATCAAAGCACTGACCCGACGACATCCACCGTTTATGATCAGTTCTGAGGGTTTCGGCCAATGGAGTGGGGAAAAGTGAGCAAAAGTTAAAAGCGTGGGGATGAATGAGTAGAGCTAACTTTTCTTTGGTGATGTTGACTAGTTGACTCTCCTACACCACTTTTCTTCTCTTGTGCCTTTTGATTTCTCACGTTGGTCAATGACATGAGAGGGTTGCCATATGTATTGTGCGCTTTATAATGCACATTGTAATCTACGGTTAGACCTGCTGTCATAAATTACAAGTGAAATAATTGATTATTCTATATATATGCACGTGTGTTCTTTCTAATATTCCTGCAAAAAAGTGTTTCCTTTATAATATTGGTTCCTTTCTTTGACAGTTTTCTTCTCCAATGCAATGAGAGTGGCATGTTTACTTCTGATGATGCAAAAGCCGAGATATAAGCCCCTCTTTTAATTTTTTTTTTGACGTAATAACTTTATTCCTCATATAATAGCAAGGTCATTTACATAGTCGAAAAGAACAAAGTCAGGGACGGAAGTCTCCCAAACCTTAGAGATGACCACACTTGTCGTGATCTTCTGCATGTGAACAAGCAATGTTTGAATGTCCTCCAGACCCACTTTGCAAATTGGCATTGCGGGATCAAGGGTATATGTCTATCTGCCAGTACATTGTAGCACGGTTGAATTCCCTGAAGAACTTTCCAACCAAAGTGTTTGATCTTTCCCGGTAGTGGAGGTGCCAGAGTTCCTTCAAGACCCCATTAAGTTGAGCATTCCCTCGGTAGTTTGGGTTTGACTTTACATGTTTATTTCAATCGACAAGAAAAAGTATGAGGTTTTTTTTAAGCCTCCGGACCTTAAAATAACATCCCAACAGAAGAAAAAAACCTATAGAATTCACGTTGATAACCCAGGTGTTTTTTCTGCAAAAAAACAGAATATAAACATGGTCTATTTGTGTGGCTATTAATTGTAGCTTTATTTATATGCAGAAAATAAATGCTTTGGTTGAAAAAATGTTTTCCTTAGATTTTTCTTACATATAACACTCAATATATGCTCCTTTCAAAACAATATAATGACCTATAAGCAAATATAAGAACAACTTTAGAAAAATTGGGGACTTCATAATAACTCTCTTTCAAATATTAAACATTATCCATGAAAACGATTGAAGTACTGATAGGTTATTAACCCATTTCCATTTTACGGTCTTTAAATTAGTATACAAGTTTGAGTGATGAATGCCCTTTTTATTTTGCATACAACTTATCAGCAAAAGTTAGAATTTACATGCATATCAATATAGTGGAAGTTAGTTGATAATAGGTGCAATGGAAAATTACAATTTTTTCTTTCAAAAAGGAGGATATCTCCCGACTATGCATCAGAAGGATGCATGCGTCCATATAGTATTAATAATGCAAAATTCTATAGCCAAACAACATTGATCCAAAAGAGCGGAAAAAACCATGAGGCCGCATGACTCACGATAGTAACTGCACCACAAAGTCACTAATCCTATGTTACAAGACACATCAGGAACGAACAAGATACAACTCCTAGGCTACGCCTTAAAAAAGGAATCGCCACACGTGTGTCGATGATGGCCAGTCCTCACCACAAGGTTGAATTCCAGATTCTCGTCCCAAAGCCAAGCTTCAATACATCATCCTCATCAAGGACACGACGCAGGCGTCTGTTGATATAACCCGATCAAAGATCTTGTGTTTCCATCGGAGTTCATAAGCTCATCGTTGAAGGCGTCTATGCTATTTTCCCTTACCCATCTACCGATGCCTCACTAGCCGGACCTCTGAAGAACACAACGGAAGAAAAAGACGTCACATACCGTGTGCCTCCCGCTACTATCACACCACCTTCAATCCAACATCAATAGGCTAAACATGACACCTTTGTCAGAGCCACCATGCAACACCTGCCGGCAGTAGGCATTACTTCACGTCTCTGCATATGACGTCATGCGTAACATTCGCCGCCGGCGATAGTCACTATCCGACAACTCTGAAAGAAGCACATGTGTCACTTGTTGAGCTGCATCAAACATCATCTGTTGATGGAGGGGGTGTCACATACCGCCACCAGCCTTAGGAAGGCCGTCACTACCTTGAGCTCCAGACTCCGAGTTGCCCACATGACCCCAATGTCCGCCGCGTTTGATGAAGAGGGGTTGCCACCCCGACTACATCACGTCAGGGAGCACCAACCGTCATGCGTGCAGTTGTCGTCGCCCATACGACGACAATAGACGCCGCAATCCCGCATCAAGCGCTCGCAACATTGGAGGAAGCTCCGGCTGCCACACTTGTCATGCGACTTCTCCTCGGGAACGGAATCCCAAGATCTACCAACATCGGGCGCCATCACAAGGACCCACCACTTGGCCCATCATCCCGGGCGAAGGGGGCACCGCCACCGCCATGACCGGAGCCGCTGCACCGCTGAGTGGCCACATCCCATCCCAATCAGCCCTCCCCACGAAGCTGTTGGAGCAGCGTCTAGCCGCCGGAATAGACGAACTCCTGATACGTCTCCGTCGTATCTATAATTTTTGATTGTTTCATGCCAATATTCTACAACTTTCATATACTTTTGGCAACTTTTTATACGATTTCTGGGACTAACATATTGATCCAGTGCCGAGTGCGAGTTCCTGTTTGTTGCATGTTTTTTGTTTCGCAAAATATCCATACCAAACGAAGTCCAAACGTAATAAAAACTTTCAGGATTTTTTTTGGAATATTTATGATTTTTGGGAAGAAGAATCAACGCGAGGCGATGCACGGAGTGCCCACAAGCCCTGTCGCCGCGGCCATGGGGTGGGCCGGCGGCAGGGGGGCTTGTGGCCACTCCTTAAGGAGGTTGGAGCCCTTCTTTCGCCGCAAGAAAGATAATATCCGGAAGAAAATCGTGTTAAAATTTTAGCCCAATCGAAGTTACGGATCTCTAGGAATTTAAGAAACGGTGAAACGCAGAATTTGGGAGCGTAGAAACAGAAGGACATAGAGAGAGATCCAATCTCGGAGGGGCTCTCGCCCCTCCGCTGCCATGGAGACCATGGACAGAGGGGAAACCCTTCTCCCATCTAGGGAGGAGGTCAAGGAAGAAGAATAAGGAGGGGGGCTCTCTCCCCCTCACTCCCGGCGGCGCCGGAACGCCGCCCGGGACATCATCGTGTGACGGCGATCTACACCAACACCTCCGTCATCTTCATCAACATCTCCATCATCTTCCCCCATCTATATTCAGCGGTTCACTCTCCCGCAACCCGCTGTACCCTCTACTTGAACATGGTGCTTTATGCTACATATTATTATCCAATGATGTGTTGCTATCCTATGATGTGTGAGTAGATTATCGTTGTCCTATCGGTGATTGATGAATTGCTATGGTTGGTTTAATTTGCTTGTGGTTATGTTGCTATCCTTTGGTGCCCATCATATGATCGCGCGCGTGGATCACACCATAGGGTTAGTTGTATGTTGATAGGACTATGTATTGGCAGGCTAGAGTGACAGAAGCTTCAAACCTAGCATAGAAATTGATGCATATGGGATTGAAGGGGGACCAATATATCTTATTGCTATGGTTGAGTTTTACCTTAATGAACGTTAGTAGTTGCGGACGCTTGCTAATAGTTCCAATCATAAGTGCATAGAATTCCAAGTAAGGGATGACATGCTAGCAGAGGCCTCTCCCACATGATACTTGCTATCGATCTAGTAACGTAGTCAATTGCTTAGGGACAATTCCGCAACTCCTACCACCACTTTTCCACACTCGTTAGGCACTCGTAGTTGTTTCTTTAACTAACCAGCCCCTAGTTTTATTTACGTGTTCTTTACTTTCTTGCAAGCCTATCCTATCACTCCTACAAAGTACTTCTAGTTTCATACTTGTTCTAGGTATAGCGAACGTAAAGTGTGCGTAGAGTTGTATCGGTGGTCGATAGAACTTGAGAGAATATTTGTCCTACCTTTAGCTCCTCGTTGGGTTCGACACTCTTACTTATCGAGAAAGGCTACAATTGATCCCCTATACTTGTGGGTTATCAAGACCTTTTTCTGGCGCCGTTGCCGGGGAGCAATAGCGTGGGGTGAATATCCTCGTGTGTGCTTGTTTGCTTTATTACAAAGTAGATTTATTTGATGTTCTAAGTTGTTCTTTATCTTTCTTTATGGATATGGAACACGAAATACCAAAAAAAATTAGGTGTACTTGCTACTCATGGAGATGGGGAACCTCCTAAAACCCTCGAGGCTCGTTATGTGTAAAATATTATGCACTTCTTTAATAATCATGAGAAAGCCCCATTCAATTATATAATGGGATACACGTTGGATCAACGTGAATACTTTAGGGATTATCGCTTGACTCAAAAGGGGAAACTTTTATGGGATCAAATCCATTTGTTGAAATGGTATGCTTGGGAACTATGCAAGAGATATGGTGTTACTTGTTGCTCTAGGATGAAGGCTCCACACCTTCCCTTTTCTTGTGAATTTAATGATCATAGAACCCCGACTTCTTATGCTAATGGTATATATGATTACTATGATGTGGATCAAATAGAAGAGTTTGTTGCTTTTATGGGTGCTTATGAAATTGAGGCTCTGTTTAAAAGGTGTGATGATAATGATGATGCTCCTTACCGATCTGAAAATTTGGCTATGCTTCCTTATTGTTATACTAATTATGAATATAATGCCCATATTGAACGATTTAAGGAGAAATCCTATGCTGCCCAAGAAGAGACTATTATTTTGCAGGAAACTATGGAAGAAGAAAATGCTGAAATTGTGAGCTCATTAGATGAAAAAGATGAAGAGGAGAGCGAAGAACAAAAGGAGGAAGAGAGGACTAGCTACCCGTGTCCACCTTCTAATGAGAGTAACTCTTCTACTCATACATTATTTAATTTCCCTTCGTTCTTACCGAAGGATGAATGCTATGATCCCTTGGATTCGTTTGAAATATCCCTTTTTGATGAACTTGATGCATGCTATGCTTGTGGCCATGTTGCCAATATGAATGCTGCTTATGAATATGAGCTAGCTATAGTCCCTTATGTTAAACATGATGATTTTGATGAATATAATATGCATGTGCTTGCTGCTCCTACTTGCAGTTATTATGAGAGAGGAACTACATCTCCACCTCACTATGTTTCCAATACGATAAAATTGCAAGGAACTGCTTATGCTATGTATTGGCCTTTACTTGGTGTGCATGAATTGTTCTTTTATGACATGCCAATGCATAGGAAGAGAGTTAGACTTCCTCATTGCTTGATATATGTTACCTTGTGCTCACTACTAAATTTCAAATCACTGCTAATTAAAATTGTCTTTGATATACCTTGGGATCCGGGTGGATCCATTACTTGAGCACTTTATGCCTAGCTTAATGGCTTTAAAGAAAACGCTGCCTGCGAGACAACCCGGAAGTTTTAGAGAGTCATTTATTTCTATTGAGTGCTTTTATTTAGTTTAAAAACAAAAAAAATATAGAAGGGAACTTAAAACTTTTTCAAAAAGAGAAGCGATTGAAAGGTGATGCATTGCGAAAGTGAGGGTCGACCTTGAACACTTGTGTTCATGCTCATGGAAACAATGTAGAATTTTTCATGGAAGTTTCTCACAAAAATAATTATACCCTTGTACAATTCCTTTGTGTTTTTAAAAATAATGTGCCAAGTAAAGCCTTTACGATTAGTTTGGGTGATAGTTGTTTGATCACGCTGAGAAAAGACAGAAACTTTCTGCTCACGAAATTAATTTTCATTTTTATTCTGGAAGAGCTTTTGAGTTGATTCTTTTTGCTGCTGATTGATATGCAAATTTTCCAGACGTTCATAATTGTTCAGATTTTTTGAGATATCAGAAGTATACGGAATATATAGATTGCTACAGACTGTTCTGTTTTGATAGATTCTGTTTTCTATGCATTGTTCTCTTATTTTGATGAATCTATGGATAGTATCTATCGGGGGTATGAACCATGATAAAGTTGGATTATAGTAGATATAATGCTAATATGAATTTAGAATGAGTTCACAACAGTACTTGAAGTGCTGATTTATTTTATTATACTAACGGATCTCACGAAGTTTTGTTGAGTTTTATGTGATTGAAGTTTTCAAGTTTTGGGTGAGAGCACGATGGATGAAGGAATAAGGAGAGGCAAGAGCCTAATCTTGGGGATGCCCGAGGCACCCCAAGGTAATATTCAAGGAAGACTCAAGCATCTAAGCTTGGGGATGCCCCGGAAGGCATCCCCTCTTTCGTCTACAATCTATCGGTAATTTTACTCGGAGCTATATTTTAATTCGTCACATGATATGTGCAAATGCTTGGAGCGTCTTTTGTGTTTATTTTTCCATTTTATTTTATGCACCATGCTGGTATGAGATAGTCCTTGGTTGGCTTTATAGAATGCTTCTTGTGCTTCAGTTCTATCTTTTGAAGTTTGGATTGGATGTTTCCCTACACATAGAAAACCGCCATTTGTATAATGCTCTTTTGCTTCACTTATATTTGTTAGAGCAGGGCATATCTTTTGTAGAAAGAATTAAACTCTCATGCTTCACTTATACCTATTTAGAGAGTTAACAGGAGTTGGTCATTCACATGGTTAGTCATAAAATCCTACATAAAACTTGTAGATCACTGAATATGATATGTTTGATTCCTTGAAACAGTTTTGCGACATGAATATGTGATATTAGAGTCATGCTAGTGAGTAATTGTGTATTTTTAGAAATACTTGTGTTAAGGTTTGTGATTCCCGTAGCATGCACGTATGGTGAACCGTTATGTGATGAAGTCGGAGCATGATTTATTTATTGATTGTCATCCTTTGTGTGGAGGTCGGGATCGCGCGATGGTTAACTCCTACCAACCTTTCCCCTAGGAGCATGCGTGTAGTACCTTGTTTCGATGACTAATAGACTTTTGCAATAAGTGTGTGAGTTCTCTATGACTAATGTTGAGTCCATGGATTATACGCATTCTCACCCTTCCACCATTGCTAGCCTCTCTAGTATCGGGCAACTTTCGCCGGTGCATTACACCCACCATATAGCCTCCCTCAAAACAGCCACCATACCTACCTATTATGGCATTTTCATAGCCATTCCGAGATATATTGCCATGCAACTACCACCGTTCCGTCTCATGACATGTGCCACCACTTCCATATTGCCATTGCATGATCGTAAGATAGCTAGCATGATGTTTCCATGGCTTGTCCGTTTTTTTGATGTCATTGCTATGCTAGATCATTGTCACGGTACACTACCGAAGGCATTTCATATAGAGTCATCATTGCTCTAAGTATTGAGTTGTAAGTGTGATGATCATTATTAATAGAGCATTGTCCCATGTGAGGAAATAAAAGAGGCCAGTGAAGCCCATTTACAAAAAAGAGGCCAAAGATGCCCACCAAAAAAAAGAGAGGCCAAAGAGCCCACAATAAAATGAGAGAAAAGAGAGAAGGGACAATTGCTACTATCCTCTTTCCACACTTGTGCTTAAAATAGCACTATGATCTTCATGATAGAGAGTCTCCTATGTTGTCACTTCCATATACTAGTGGGAAATTATCATTATATAACTTGGCTTGTATATTCCAATGATGGGCTTCCTCAAAATTGCCCTAGGTTTTCGTGAGCAAGCAAGTTGGGTGCACACCCACTAGTTTCTTTTGTGAGCTTTCATACACTTATAAGCTCTAGTGCATCCGTTGCGTGGCAATCCCTACTCACTCACATTGATATCTATTGATGGGCATCTCCATAGCCCGTTGATACGCCTAGTTGATGTGAGACTATCTCCTCCTTTTTTGTCTTCTCCACGACCACCATATTCTATTCCACCTATAGTGCTATGTCCATGGTTCACGCTCATGTATTGAGTGAAAGTTGAAAAAGTTTGAGAACACTGAAGTATGAAACAATTGCTTGGCTAAAACCGGGGTTGTGTATGATTTAAATACGTTGTGTGGGGAAGATGGAGCATAGCCAAACTATATGATTTTGTAGGGATAACTTTCTTTGGCCATGATATTTTGAGAAGACATGATTGCTTTGTTAGTATGCTTGAAATATTATTGTCTTTATGTCAAATGATAGACTATTGCTTCCAATCACTCGTGTTTTAGTATTCATGCCATGATTATATTATATGATCAAGATTATGCTAGGTAGCATTCCACATCAAAAATTATCCATTTTATCATTTACCTACTCGGGGACGAGCAGGAATTAAGCTTGGGGATGCTGATACGTCTCCGGCGTATCTATAATTTTTGATTGTTTCATGCCAATATTCTACAACTTTCATATACTTTTGGCAACTTTTTATACTATTTTTGGGACTAACATATTGATCCAGTGCCCAGTGCCAGTTCCTGTTTGTTGCATGTTTTTTTTGCAGAATATCCATACCACACGAAGTCCAAACATAATAAAAACTTACGGAGATTTTTTTTTGGAATATTTATGATTTTTGGGAAGAAGAATCAACGCGAGGCGATGCACGGAGTGCCCACAAGCCCTGTCGCCGCGGCCAGGGGGTGGGCCCGCGGCAGGGGGGCTTGTAGCCACTCCTTAAGGCGGTTGGAGCCCTTATTTCGCCGCAAGAAAGATAATATACGGAAGAAAATCGTGTTAAAATTTCAGCCCAATTGGAGTTAGGATCTCTGGAAATTTAAGAAACGGTGAAACGCAGAAACAGAAGGACACAAAGAGAGAGATCCAATCTCGGAGGGGCTCTCGCCCCTCCGCCACCATGGAGACCATGGACCAGAGGGGAAACCCTTCTCCCATCTAGGGAGGAGGTCAAGGAAGAATAATAAGGATGGGGCTCTCTCCCCCTCTCTCCCGGCGGCGCTGGAATGCCGCCCGGGACATCATCGTGTGACGACGATCTACACCAATACCTCCGTCATCTTCACCAACATCTCCATCATCTTCCCCCATCTATATTCAGCGGTTCACTCTCTCGCAACCCGCCGTACCCTCTACTTGAACATGGTGCTTTATGCTACATATTATTATCCAATGATGTGTTGCTATCCTATGATGTCTGAGTAGATTATCGTTGTCCTATCGGTGATTGATGAATTGCTATGGTTGGTTTAATTTGCTTGTGGTTATGTTGCTGTCCTTTGGTGCCCATCATATGATCGCGCGCGTGGATCACACCATAGGGTTAGTTGTATGTTGATAGGACTATGTATTATCAGGCTAGAGTGACAGAAGCTTCAAACCTAGCATAGAAATTGATGCATATGAGATTGAAGGGGGACCAATATATCTTATTGCTATGGTTGGATTTTACCTTAATGAACGTTATTAGTTGCGGACGCTTGCTAATAGTTCCAATCATAAGTGTATAGAATTCCAAGTAAGGGATGGCATGCTAGGAGAGGCCTCTCCCAGATGATACCTGCTATCGATCTAGTAACGTAGTCAATTGCTTAGGGACAATTCCGCAACTCCTACCACCACTTTCCACACTCGTTAGACACTCGTAGTTGTTTCTTTATCTAACCAGCCCCTAGTTTTATTTACGTGTTCTTTACTTTCTTGCAAGCCTATCCTATCACTCCTACAAAGTACTTCTAGTTTCATACTTGTTCTAGGTAAAGCGAACGTAAAGTGTGCGTAGAGTTGTATCGGTGGTCGATAGAACTTGAGGGAATATTTGTCCTACCTTTAGCTCCTCGTTGGGTTCGATACTCTTATTTATCGAGAAAGGCTACAATTGATCCCCTATATTGTGGGTTATGAACTCCTAAGGGTGATTTCCCTCCATCTATCCCTCTAGACGATGGTTCTACGGCCTAGATCGCCATCGCTAGCGCATGTCTCTAGGGACGAGGAGGAGGAAGAGAGTAGGGGGAGGAGACGGCGGCCGGGGCTAGAGTTGCCCCCCCAATAATAAGTAGGACATCATTGATATTTTTGTATATATAATGTCCCTTCCTATGGTTGCTCTTGTAAATAAAGCGAGTAATAAGATATTCGTTGTGTTATGATAATCACATAAATCATACAGCTATAGATGGAATTATATGCACTGCATATGAAACAACGTATATACTTCAATATCAAAAGATCGACAAATTGGAAAAATCTAGCTAGTCATGGTTGGAGCTAAAAACATGCTAAGAGCATCTTGAACACCGCCCCTCAAACCGCGTACAACAGTTCGGACCACGCTGACCGAACGTATTTTTCCATCCAACATGGTCCTAGATCGGTCCATAGGTGGATTCACATGTGTTTTTTCTGCAAACCGGTGACAAATAATGTGAAGGAACGGAGGCTTTGCTGGCGTCTGGAGCACTGCCACCCCCTCTCCTCACTACCCTGGCGCACCAAAAATACTCCTGCTTCGTTGGAGCATGTTCGTACACGACACCCGCTGTCCGCATTTATGTCGTTGTAGATAGGCCGCTCTGCATTGACGTCATCCCGAAGCGAACACGACCTCTCACTGTCGGAATTGAAGCGCCACGTCGGCCGAGAGAGCATCGCATGTGCCGCGTCCATGATGTTCGCTCATTTTCAATGCCAGTGAGGTCTCTATTGAATGGGACGAGACATATAATTACTAGACTCGTTGCCCGTCCGTCCAAATGTCATCATTAAGCAGGCTCGACGGTCAAGGAACCAACTCTAGCACATGCACTCACGCATCCGGATGTTTGACCTAACCGGAATCCTCTATTTAAAGGCGGTTACACCCGGTTAACTCCACATCAAAACACATCCACTCCACATCCTCCTGACCTCCTCCCTTCCACAATATCCGCAGCTGCCTAGCAGTCCCGCCGTGATTGAACTACCAACTTCATTCATTTGCCTTATGAAATCATGCTGCGGTAAGTAATGGTGAAATTGACCTTACAACCTACCTAATGACCAGGCCCGGCCTAGGATTCCGGGGGCCCGAGGGGAAACTTGAACACATGCCCTATAATATAATCATCAAAATAATCAATATATATCTGTATAAAATGTATAAATAAGTAATTGATTAATGCATAAAAATTTATATCAATGTTAGGTAATTTATTATAATATTTTAATACAAAATCTAATATTCTTAGATGCAGGGTCACTAATAATGTTGTTATCCATGGGAAGAAAATAAGAATCATACTTTATGTAAATTTTGGCGGTCACAATGACCAATGAACTGTACTTTTGGTATGATGAAACAGGTAGCAAAGAAAATTCCATGACATAAAATGTATAATCAACCAGATAATAAAAATTTGATTAAAAAATACAATGCGCCAACACGAACATATTAAGGCCAAGGTTGGATATGACAAGTTCCTCACTAAATAAAGTTGTTAGGATTATCTACCATCAATTTTTCACATGAAATCATCTATTAAAACTATATGAATTAGTATATATTTTTAGATTCAGTTGATTGCTAATTCCACGTTCTAGAAAAAAAGATTAACTCCAACTCAAAAAAAGGGGATTGCTAATTCTGCTGAATAGGTAATTTTGAATTGGAGTTGATTGTGTGTCCCACGACTATTTTTGAACTAGAGCTGACCGTGTGACCCTCCGCCATTTTCCAACTAATAATGGGGGATTGCTTTTTTTAGGCAAAGGGGTTGCTCCAACGTAAATGTTACAACTAGCATTGGTATGACCCATGGCCAACTTTTTAAAGCTGAACTATGAGGCTACCACACAAGACGAGATAGACATCCAGACGCTACAGAATAATTACGTTTTAGTCTTCTTCTTCCTGAAGACAGATCGAAGAGTTTCCAGAGCTTCATGGCGGGAACTCCTACCTGCCGCAAATTGCGGGAGGGACTCCTGCGCCGCACTGGGCTGGAGCCCTGAGTTATTTTTTTCCTTTTTTGTTTATTTTCTTTTTTTGGTTCGTTTTCCTTTTCTGTTGCCTTTTCTTTTTGTATTTGAAGAAAAACATTTTTCGAATTTAAAGAACAATTTAGAAAAATAGTAAACAAATTTGGAAGCGCGAACACTTTTTTTAAAGCACGATTTTTTTTGAAAAGGAGAACAATTTTGAAAATTACCAAACAAATTTGGAAGCGCAAATGTTTTTTAAAGCATGAACATCTTTTGAATTTTGAGAACAAATTTTGAAACCGAAAATAATTTTGAAAAATCACGAATAAATTTGGAAGCACGAACAATTTTTGAATCTCGAGAACAAAATTTTAAGAAGGAAACCAATTTTGAAAAATCCCGAACAAATTTGAAAGCAAGAACAAATATTTAAAGGGTCTTTTGCATCTGTGTCCCTAACTCGAACTCACTACTCATATTTGCCCCTAATTTTGAAGCCTCCTTTAATTTGCCCCTTTGCCGTCAAGCCCCTTATAGAAGTGCCCTTTTGTGCCATTACCGTCTGGTCAACGGGCTTTGAGCAGCTGATGAACAGTAAATTCGAGAAAAATAGCAGACAAATTCAAAAGATCTGAAATTTTGTGGGATTGAAGATACTCAGGTGCGCAAGGTGCGTGCAAACTTACGTGCTATTTGGGCATTCCACGAGCTCATATCAAAGGAAAAATTAAAATTGTACGCCAATAAACAGTAAATTCGAAAAAAAACAGCAAGAAAATTGAAAAATATATTTTTTTGCCGTCCAAGATGCTTAGGTGCACAAAGTGCGTGAACTTGTTTTTTGTGTTTAGACATTGTAGGAGCTTGTTGAGAAAAAAAACAAATTTTGGCTCGTAAAAAAACTTTAAAAAATGCACTATTTTGTTTTTGTTTGCTAGAGTTCCTTGAATGCCATTTGATCACAAAAGTTTGGATGCACGTTGTGCACCCAAGCATCAAGGACTCTAAAAAATTTCATATTTTGTTGAATTATTTTGCTATTTTTTTGAGTTTACTGTTCATATGCGTATAATTTTAAATTGTTTCCTTTGGTACGAGATCCTAGAATGTCCAAATAGCACGAAACATTGCACGCACCTTACACACCCGAGTATCTTTGATCCCTCAAAATTTCACCGAGTTGTTGTTTACAAAGACACGCAAAGCTAGTTGACCGGACGGTAACGACTGGGAAGAGCATTTCTATAAGGAGACTTGACGAAAGAGGGGTAAATTTGAGTAAAGCTGAAGATTAGGGATAAATCTGAGTAGATGGTTCGAGTTAGGGACATAAATGCAAATGGCCCATATTTAAAGCACGAACATATTTTGAATTTTAGAACAAATTAGTAACCGAGATCAATTTTGAAAAATCGTGACCAAATTTGGAAGCGTGGCCAATTTTTTAAAGCATGAACATTTTTTGAATCTTGAGAACAAAATTTTGACACGGAGAACAAATTTGAAAAACACCAAAAAAAATTCAAAGAACGAACAATTTTTTAAAGCACGAACATTTTATGAATTTTGAGAATAAATTTTGAAACTGAGAACAATTTTGAAAATTCCTGAACAAATTAGGAAGCACGAACAATTTTTTAAAGTACGAACATTTTTTAGTCTTGAGAACAAAGTTTTGAAACGGAGAACAATTTAAAAAAACCCAAATAAATTTGGAAGCACGAACAATATTTAAAGCATGACCATTTTTTGAATCTTAAGAACAAATTTTGAAACCGAGAATGTTTTTGAATCTTTAGAACAAATTTTGAAACGGGGAACACTTTTTGTAAAATAAAAAACATTGTTTTAAAATCAAAAGCATTTTCTAAAATAGAAACAGAAAAGAAAAAAGAAAAAAGAATAGAGAAAAATGAAAAAGAAAAAAACCAGTTCATGGAACTTTCTAGGAGTTTCCCAAAACGGGAAAAAACAGCTAGGAAACTCTAGAAGGTTCCTAAAACCGGGGCGCTGCACCCCCACTAAATGGGCCAGCCCATTTGAAACCGATCCCCCTCCCGCTCTGTGCGAAGCCCCGACACCGCTTCGCACAAAGCGGCGAATAGGGTTTTTCCTTCATGGCGTCCCTAGCGGGCGGTTGCCAATCTTGTAGAATCATAGAACTGGTCACACACACCTGGCCGGGGGCTCCTTGCTTTGGGGGGCCGGGGCGGCCGCCCCTCCCGCCCCCTCAGGGTCGGCCCTGCTAACGACCAAACAACTAAGGGTGGTTGTACGCTCCTTACTGCCATTGGCGGCAATGACTAGCCCATGCCAGAGACGAGGCGGGCGATACAGACGTGGATACGGTCGAAGGGGACTTACAACTCATGGAGTGGAGGAGCAGGGCATAGATTTAAGTGGTCACATCCGCTTCCGATAACTAACGATGGAATCGTCCTATCGCTAGAGGGGAGCAAGTAAAGGGGGGAGGGTGATGCTAAATTTGGTGCCATCCCGCACCGGTTGATTTTTATCTTCCACCATCTCCATGTCGATTCGCCCTTTCACTGTCGCGTACAACACCCCCCCTCTTGCGCTAGACTCTGGCTATCACTATGGAATCGCCGGATATGAGCGTTCCAGTAGGACTGACTTAAGTTTTATGCGTGTGCGAGCCGACACCTAGTGCACGCAATGAAACAGGTTTTTCTTGCCTCTAGAGGAAGGGTGTTGAAGGCACCAATTTGATAATGCGCCCATGTCTAAGTCTGTCGATAAGGAGATAAACTAACAAAAGGTCACAGTATTTTGTAATAATCTAGAAATTGCAGCCGTTTGATTGGTAACTAGGGGTTGGGGCGCCACCCGTGGCGCCTCCTAAGGGAAAGTTCGACGGTCCTTGGTAGGTGGCCGCACCTTTCACTTGCTTTTTGTGGTCTCGCAGCACATGTAATACAATTGTTGTTGAACTGATGAGAGCAGCTAAGTAGCTTTGGTACATGCACATACACCCTATTCACTTCTCTGAGCACATGCCAATGAATAGCAATAAAATAACATTGACCATGCATGTACAACCATGTAAGCTACTCTTGACTTATGAAAAGAGAGCAAATAGCACATCAAAAGCAGATGCCCGAATGAGCTTGTCAATTCCAGGCATGTCAAAAAGCTCGATCAACACAGTGAAGGGCGTCGTCATACCGGCAGCACCATTAATTGTGTGGAGTGATGACCCGCAAGTATAGGGGATCTATCGTAGTTCTTTCGATAAGTAAGAGTGTCGAACCCAACGAGGAGCAGAAGGATCTGACAAGTGCTTTTTAGCAAGGTAATATCTGCAGGCACTGAAATTATCGGTAACAAGTGGTTGTGTGGTGAGATGATTCTTAGCAAGCAACAAGTAAAAAAGTAACAACGGTGCAGCAAAGTGGACCAATCCCTTTTGTAGCAAGGGACAAGCCTGGACAAACTCTTATAGAAGGAAAAACGCTCCCGAGGACACACGGGAATTTCGGTCATGCTAGTTTTCATCATGTTCATATGATTCACGTTCGTTACTTTGATAGTTTGATATGTGGGTGGACCGGTGCGTGGGTACTGCCCTTACTTGGACAAGCATCCCACTTATGATTAACCCCTCTCGCAAGGATCCGCAACTACGAAAGAAGAATTAAGACAAAGTCTAAGCATAGCATTAAACTAGTGGATCCAAATCAGCCCCTTACGAAGCAACGCATAAACTAGGGTTTAAGCTTCTGTCACTCTAGCAACCCATCATCTACTTACTACTTCCCAATGCCTTCCTCTAGGCCCAAATAATGGTGAAGTGTTATGTAGTCGACGTTCACATAACACCACTAGAGGAAAAACAACATACAACACATCAAAATATCGAACGAATACCAAATTCACATGACTACTTATAGCATGACTTATCCCATGTCCTCAGGAACAAAAGTAACTACTCACAAAGCATAATTATATTCATGACCAGAGAGGTAATGAGTAGCATCAAGGATCTGAACATAAACTCTTCCACCAAGTAATCCAACTAGCATCTACTACAAAGAGTAATTAACACTACTAGCAACCTTACAAGTACCAATCGGAGTCGCGAGACGGAGATTGGTTACAAGAGATGAACTAGGGTTTGGAGATGAGATGGTGCTGATGAAGATGTTGATGGTGATGAGTCCCCTCCGATGAGAGGAGTGTTGGTGATGACGATGGCGACGATTTCCCCCTCCAGGAGGGAAGTTTCCCCGGCAGGTTCGTCTTGCCGGAGCTCTAGATTGGTTCTGCTCAAGTTCCGCCTCGTGGCGGCGGTAAATCCTCCGAAAAGCCTCCTCCTATTTTTTTCCGGAACGAAACCCTTCATATAGCAGAAGAGGGGAGCCAGTGGGCCAGCAGGGAGCCCACAAGCGCCCTAGGCGCGACCAGGGGGGTGGCCGTGCCTAGCAGGCTTGTGGCCACCTGCTGACGCCCCTCTGGCACTTCTTTGGCCTAGTATTTTTTATATATTCCCAAAAAAATCTAAGTTGATTTTCACGGCTTTTGGAGTTGTGCAGAATAGGCATCTCAAACTTGCTCCTTTTTCAGGCCAGAATTCCAGCTGCCGGCATTCTCCCTCTTCATGTAAACCCTGCAAAATAAGAGAGAAAAGGCATAAGTATTGTACCGTGAAGTGAAATAACAGCCCCAAAAGCAATAAATATCAACATGAAAGCATGATGCAAAATGGACGTATCAACTCCCCCAAGCTTAGACCTCACTTGTCCTCAAGCGAAACCCGAGCTCAATAAATATGCCCACATGTTTAGGGAGAGAGGTGTCGACAAAACAAGATGCGAATATACGTGCATCATGATCATGATAAGAACAGCAATACCAACATATAATCTCTCATGCTAAAGTGACAATTCCTTCACAAACTAAAGTATGGATCAAGAACCTTACCGAGAATTAGCAACCGATAGCCTTTAGTCATTGAAGCAATTGCAAATTATCACAACATCAGAAAGAGTCAAATAAGAGCTTGTACAGCAAATCCACATACTCAATCATATTTTCGTGCTCTACAATTGCTGCAACTCACGTGGTACTCATGAGATCAAAGTTTCAGCTGAACACACAGAAAGATAGGGACTTATAGTTTTGCCTCCCAACTGCTTACCTCAAGGGTAATGTCAACAATAATAATTCATGAATGCTTACCTCCAAGTTGACATATGAATATAGATCTTTCCCTAGCATATGACGTTATCCAAGATAAAGGCGAAACAAGGAATTGGTGAAGATCACCATGATTCTTTCAAGGGCAAAAAGTAAAGGTACAAGATAGGCCCTTCGCAGAGGGAAGCAGAGGTTGTCATGCGCTTTTGAGGTTTGGATGCGTGTCCTCTTAGTGTGGAGGAACGTCACTTTATATTGCCTGCTGTGATAAAGAACTTTATTATGCAGTCTGTCACTTTTATGTCTTCCTCATCACAGGTTCGTACAAAGCTTATTTTCCACACACTAATAGATCATACATATTAGGGAGCAATTTTTATTGCTTGCACCGATGACAACTTACTTGAGGTATCTTATTCAATCCATAGGTAGGTATGGTGGACTCTCATGGCAAAACTGGGTTGAATGTTTGTGGATGCGCAAGTAGTATCTCTACTTGGTGCGGGAGTTTTGGCTAATATGAGGTGGAAGCAATCGTGACATGCTAAAGGATCTCTAATCATATAACATTGTTCGGAACCAAGCAAACACAATTCATTATGTTGTCTTCCTTGTCCAACATCTACTTCTAAGCATGCATTAGTTTAGTGAGTGTTCACAATCATAGATGCTGTCAAAGATGATGTATTTATATGTGAACCTCACCTTCTTTATCACTTCCTATTAATTGCAACAATGACCAAGGTCTACGTTTGTCTACCCTCAACAAGTTTCAATCAACATTATTTTTATATGTGAAGTCATCACTTCCCATAAGATCATTACATGATCTTTCATGCTTTTGTTATTTTCTCACTCTTTTGATCATGGGAAGAGGCAAAGCCCTCAACTAAGACACTCTTTATTATATGGCTCACGAGCTCGAATACATCGGGGGAGATAATGACCCACAAGTATAGGGGATCAATCGTAGTCCTTTCGATAAGTAAGAGTCTCGAACCCAACGAGGAGGAGAAGGCTGTGATAAACGGTTTTCAGCAAGGTAATAACTAGCACTGAAAGTAGCGGTAACAAGTGATGGTGTAGTGAGGTGAAACGTAGCAAGCGAAAAGTAACAAGTGACAAGTAGTAGCAACGGTGCAACAAAGTGGCCCAATCCCTTTTGTAGCAAGGGAAAAGCCTGAGCAAAGTCTTATAAGAGGAAAAATGCTCCCGAGGACACACGGGAATTTCTGTCATGCTAGTTTCATCATGTTCATATGATTCGCGTTCGTTACTTTGATAGTTTGATATGTGGGTGGACCGGCACTTGGGTACTTCCCTTACTTGGACAAGCATTCCAATTATGATTAACCCCTCTCGCAAGCATCCACAACTATGAAAGAAGAATTAAGACAACGTCTAACCATAGCATTAAACTAGTGGATCCAAATCAGCCCCTTACGAAGCAACGCATAGACTGGGGTTTAAGCTTCTGTCACTCTAGCAACCCATCATCTACTTACTACTCCCCAACGCCTTCCTCTAGGCCCAAATATGGTGAAGTGTTATGTAGTCGACGTTCACATAACACCACTAGAGGAAAAAACATACATCATATCAAAATACCGAACGAATACCAAATTCACATGACTATTATTAGCATGACTTATCCCATGTCCTCAGGAACAAAAGTAACTACTCACAAAGCATAATCAAAATCATGATCAGAGGTGTAATTAATAGCATCAAGGATCTGAACATAAACTCTTCCACCAAGTAATCCAACTTGCATCAACCACAAAGAGTAATCAACACTACTAGCAACCTTACAAGTACCAATCGGAGTCGCGAGACGGAAATTGGTTACAAGAGATGAACTAGGGTTTGGAGAGGAGATGGTGCTGGTGAAGATGTTGATGGAGATGACTCCCCTCCGATGAGAGGAGTGTTGGTGATGATGAAGGCGATGATTTCCCCCTCCGGGAGGGAAGTTTCCCCGGCAGGATCGTCCTGCGGGAGCCCTAGATTGGTTCTGCTCAAGTTCCGCCTCGTGGCGGCGGCGAATCCACGAAAAAGCTCCACCCTCATTTTTTTCTTGGACGAAACCCTTCATATAGCAAAAGAGGGGGGCAAGTGGGCCACCAGGATGCCCACAAGCCCTGTTGCCGCGGCAACCAGGCTTCTGGGCCCCTGGCTGCTCCCCTCTGACACTTCTTTCGCCCAGTATTTTTTATATATTCCCAAAAAAATCCACGTTGATTTTCAGGGCATTTGGAGTTGCGCAGAATAGATGACTCAGGCTTGCTCCTTTTTTAGTCCAGAATTCCAGTTGCCGGTATTCTCCCTCTTCAAATAAACCTTGCAAAATAAGAGAGAAAAGGCATAAGTATGGTTCCACAAAGTATAATAACAGTCCATAAAGCGATAAATATCAACATGAAAGCATGATGCAAAATGGTCGTATCAACTCCCCCAAGCTTAGACCTCGCTTGTCCTCAAACGAAAACCAAGACCCAAAACATGTCCACATGTTTAGGGATGAAGGTGTCAATAAAACATAATACGGACATGAGAGCATCATGATCACACATAAAACAACAATACAACATAGAGATTCTTATGGGAAAGTAACAATTCCTTCACAAAGCAAAGTATGAAACAAAAACCTTACCGAGAAGTAGCCAACAACAGTCCATAGTCATTGAAACAATTGCAATTTATCATAACAACGGAAAGAGTCAAATAAGAGCTTGTAAGGCAAATCCACATACTCAATCATCTCTTTTGTTTTCCAGAATTGTTACAAATCACGTGGTACTCATGGTATCAAAGTTTCAGTTGGACACAAAGAAAGATAGGGGCTTATAGTTTTGCCTCCCAACCATTTACCTCACGGGTAAAGTCAACAATAATAAAGCATAAGTACTCAGCTCCAAGTTGATATATGAATATAGATCTTTCCCAAGCATATGACGTTCACCAAGAAAAAGGCTAAATAAGGAATTGGTGAAGATCACCAAGACTCTTACAAAGGTAAAAAGTAAAGGTACAAGATAGGCCCTTCGCAGAGGGAAGCCGAGGTTGTCATGCGCTTTTGAGGTTTGGTTGCGTGTCCTCTTAGTGTGGAGGAACGTCACTTTATATTGCCTCCTGTGATAAAGAACTTTATTATGCAGTCTGTCACTTTTATGTCTTCCTCATCACAGGTTCGTACAAAGCTTATTTTTCACACACTAATAGATCATACATATTAGAGAGAAATTTTTATTGCTTGCACCGATGACAACTTACTTGAGGGATCTTATTCAATCCATAGGTAGGTATGGTAGACATTCGTGGCAAAACTGGGTTGAAGGTTTATGGATGCACAAGTAGTATCTCTACTTGGTGCCGGAGTTTTGGCTAATATGAGGTGGAAGCAATCGTCACATGCTAAGGGATCTCTAATCATATAACATTGTTTGGAACTAAGCAAACACAATTCATTATGTTGTCTTCCTTGTCCAACATCTACTTCTAAGCATGTAATAGTTTGGTGAGTGCTCACAATTATAGAAAGTGTCTAAGATGATATATTTATATGTGAACCTCTCTTTCCTTATTACTTCTTATTAATTGCAACAATGACTGGGGTCTATGTTGGTCTATTCTCAACAAGTTTCAATCATCATACTTGTTATATGTGAAGCTATCACTTTCCATAAGATCATCTCATGATCTTTCATGCTATCGTTCTTTTCATACTTTTGATCATGGCACAAAGCAAAGCCCTTGACTAAGATACTCTTTATTATATAGCTCGCAAGCTCGAATACATCGGGGGAGACACAAGGCAAAAGACTCAAACTAAACACTAAAGACTTATTCCACTAAGAGAAGAAATAAAACTGAAAAGGAAAGAACTAAAACAAAGGTAAAAGCAAAAGATATAAAGGTGATACGATACCAGGGCAACTCCCCCAAGCTTGGCAAAAGCCAAGGGGATTGCCCATACCAATGCTTAGTTGTCTTCCTTTGGTGGTGAGGGTGGTGGAGTTGCAACACGAGTTTGATCCTCCGTCTTCCAAGGCATAGGTGCTCCATCATGGCAGGATGAACGAGTCGCCGGAATCCTCAAATCTGCAGCCAACCTTATTGATTTAAATCTATACTCATACTCACAGTTTTGGTTCTGCAGGTCATAGATCTGGCCCTGGAGTTGATCAACCCTGTCATAGAGCCTGGAGAGGTGCTTCCCATTGTCAATGGCATCCATCTTGTGATTCTTGGTGAACTCCGTGATCATCATGTGGTTGGCGTTGAGTCCACGCTCCACCATCCCTTGGCACTTGAAGACTTGTTGCTCCATTGCTTCGAGCCTCGTCTCCACACTTCCAGTCTTCTTAGGCCCCTCAACATCACGGATGTGCAATATCCCCTCACTCATCTTGATAGGTTGAGGGTGCTGCAATACCTCCGTGAGGTAGGGATTGATGACCCTGTCGAAGATCTTCTCCTTAGGAGCTTTTGGGGAAGTCATGACGATCTAGATCTGCAACAGAAACAGGCTCGAAACGAAAACACAGGAAAATTGCGTGATACGGAGATCAAAACCCTCGGGCGTATATATAATGATTTTTTCTAGACCATAAGGAGTGGTTCGCAAGAAAACGGAGTCCGGGAGGCACACGAGGTGCCCACAAGCCCTGTTGCCGCGGGCAGGGGGGAGGCCGCGGCAACCAAGCTTGTGGCCGCCTCGTGCGCTCTTCGGACTGCTTTTTTATTTTTCTAATTTTCCATAAATTCGAAAACGGAGAAAATTCCCTATTAGAAAAGTTTCGGAGTCCAATTACTTACCGAAACAGATACCTCTTCGTTTTCAGGGTGTGAAACAGGCTGATAAACATCCCTTATGTACTCCTCTGGAGTTATGATATTGATGATATTGGTCTCAACATTTATGGGAGTACCAGAGATGTAATGCTAGATTCTTTGCCCATTTACCACTCTAGGAAAATTACCTTCCGTGTTATTGATTTTGATGGCACCGGAACGATATGCTTCCTCGACAACGTAGGGACCTTCCCATTTAGAGAGAAGCTTGCCTGCGAAGAATCTTAAACGAGAATTGTATAGCAGGACATAATCACCTACATTGAACTCTCGTTTTTGTATTCTTTTATCGTGCCATCTCTTAACCTTTTCCTTGAACAACTTGGCATTCTCATATGCCTGGGCCCTCCATTCATCTAATGAGCTGATATCAAACAACCACTTCTCACCAACAAGTTTGAAATCGAAGTTGAGCTCTTTGATTGCCCAATAAGCTTTGTGTTCTAGCTCAAGAGGTAAATGACAGGCCTTACCGTAAACCATTTTATACGGCAACATGCCCATGGGATTGTTATAAGCAGTCCTATAAGCCCATAGTGCATCGTCAAGTTTGCTAGACCAATTCTTTCGAGATCTATTGACGGTCTTTTGTAAGATCAATTTGATCTCCCTATTACTCAACTCCACTTGACCACTAGACTGAGGATGATAAGGAGATGCAACTCTATGGTTGACATCATACTTAGCGAGCATCTTGCGGAAAACACCATATATGAAGTGTGAACCGCCATCAGTCATCGGATATCTAGGGACTCCAAATCTTGGGAAAATGACTTCTTTAAGCATCTTAATAGAGGTGTGGTGATCAGCATTTCTAGTGGGGATAGCTTCTACCCACTTAGTGACGTAATCCACAGCAACTAAGATGTGAGTATACCCATTGGAACTCGGGTAATGTCCCATATAATGAAAGCCCCAAACATCAAATGGTTCAATGACAAGTGAATAGTTCATAACCATTTCCTGACACTTACTGATATTCCCTATTCATTGGCACTCGTCACAAGACAAGACAAACTTACGGGCATCCTTGAAAAGAGTGGGACAATAGAACCCTGATTGCAATACCTTATGAGCAGTTCTGTCTCCAGCATAGTGCCCTCCGTAGGCTTCGGAATGACACTTCTGCAGGATCTGTCCATGTTCTTGTTCGGGCACACAACGTCTAATAACACCATCTACTCCTTCCTTATAAAGGCGAGGATCATCCCAAAAGTAGCATCTCAAATCAAAGAATAATTTCTTCTTTTGCTGGTAGGTGAAACTGGGTGGTATGTATTTGGCTACGATATACTTTGCGTAATGAGCATACCACGGTGCACTATGTGAAGTGCGAATGACATTCAATTGCTCATCAGGAAAGTTGTCATCAATAGGTCGTGGGTCATCAAGGACATTCTCTAGCCTAGACAAGTTATCTGCTACAGGGTTAACAGCACCCTTTCGGTCACAACGTGCAAATCAAATTCCTGTAGCAGGAGAACCCATCTGATTAGCGTAGGCTTAGCGTCCTTCTTCTCCATAAGGTACTTAATAGCAGCATGATCAGAGTGAATAGTGACTTTGGAGTCAACTATATATGATCTGAACTTCTCACATGCAAACACGACTGCTAAAAACTCCTTCTCCATAGTGGCGTAGTTTCTTTGGGCACTGTCTAGAGTTTTACTACCGTAGTGGATGACATTCAACTTCTTGTCAACTCTTTGTCCTAGAACAACACCAACAACATAATCACTAGCGTCGCACATGATTTCAAAGGGCAAGTTCCAATCAGGTGGTTGAACAATAGGTGTGGTTATTAAGGCCTTCTTAAGTATTTCGAAAGCTTCCTCACAATCCTCATCAAAAACAAAAGGAACATCCTTCTGCAAGAGGTTGGTAAGAGGCCTAGAAATCTTAGAGAAGTATTTAATGAACCTTCTATAGAAACCAGCATGACCTAGGAAACTTCGTATACCTCTCATATCTATGGGGCAAGGCATTTTATCAATTGCATCTACCTTAGCCTTATCAACTTCAATGCCTTTCTCAGAGATTTTGTGTCCTAAGATGATGCCTTCATTAACCATGAAGTGGCACTTCTCCCAGTTCAAGACGAGGTTGGTATCTTTGCATCTCTGTAAAACTCGATCAAGGTTGCTGAGCCAATCGTCAAAGGAAGAACCGTAAACAGAGAAATCATCCATGAAAACCTCAACAATCTTTTCACAAAAGTTAGAGAATATAGCCATCATACATCTTTGAAAGGTGGCAGGTGCATTGCACAAGCCAAAAGGTATACGTCTATAAGCAAAGGTACCGAAGGGGCAGGTGAAAGTGGTTTTCTCCTGATCAGATTGTGCAACAGGTTTTTGTGAGAAACCTAATAACCGTCTAGAAAGCAGAAGTGTGTGTGTTTAGATAGCCTTTCTAGCATTTGGTCAATAAACGACAAAGGATAATGGCCTTTCCTGGTTGCCTTGTTCAGTTTCCGGAAGTCTATCACCATCCTATAGCCAGTAATAATCCTCTTTGGGATTAGTTCATTCTTATCATTAGGAACGACGGTGATACCTCCCTTCTTAGGTACACAATGTACTGGACTTACCCAATCACTATGAGCAACAGGATAAATGATTCCTGCTTTCAGAAGCTTTAATATTTCTTTTCTCACGACCTCTTTCATCCTAGGATTTAATCTCATTTGATGATCAGCAACTGGCTTAGAATCAGGATCGGTTTTAATCTTGTGCTGACATAGAGTGGGACTAATACCCTTAAGGTCATCAAGAGTATATCCAATAGCAGCACGGTGCTTCCTCAAAGTTTTTAATAACTTCTTCTCTTCATGATTCGAGAGGTGAGAACTAATAATAACAGGATATATCTCCTTCTCATCAAGATAGGCATACTTAAGAGTATCTGGTAACTGTTTTAGCTTGAACACAAGATCACCTTTTGGTGGGGGAGGATCCCCAAGCAGTTCAACAGGCAGATTATTCTTGAGAATAGGATATTGTTCTAAAACAGTTTTATCTATCTCATCTCTTTCATCCATATGCATATCATTTTCATGCTCAAGCAGATATTGCTCTAAAGGATCCGTAGGAGGTACGACAATAGAGGCAAGAGCAATGATTTCATCCCTAACATACGACTCTTTTTCATGGGGTTGTCTTCCAAACTTGGAGAAGTTTAATTCATGAGACACACCCTCGAAACTAACAGCGACAGTCTGTTTAATGCAATCAATGTGAGCATTGAAAGTGTTGAGAAAGGGTCTACCAAATATGATGGGACAAAAGCTATCTTGTGCAGTAGCAAGGACGAGGAAATCAGTAGGATACTTCGTCTTACCTCATAGGACTTCTACGTCTCTCACAATTCCCACAGGGCATATAGTGTCTCTATTAGCTAGCGTAATAGTGACATCAATGGGTTCTAACTCAGCAGGTACAATCTCATCTTTGATTTCATCATATAGGGACCGGGGTATTGCACTAACACTAACACCCATATCACATAAACCATGATAACAGTGATCTCCTATCTTGACAGAAACAATGGGCAGGCCAACTACAAGTCCGTATTTGTCTTTCGCGTGAGGTTTAGCAATTCCAGCGGAGTCCTCACAGAATTTGATAACATGCTCGTCTATGTCTTCGGCTAAGAGATCTTTGATAATAGCAACACTAGGTTCAACTCTAATCTCCTCAGGGGGTGCAAGTGGTCTAATGTAACCCCTACGTATCACAGTTGGAGCTTTAGAATAATCCTTTTTCCTAGTAGGGTAAGGGGGTTTCTCAGCGTAGGCACAAGGAACAATAGGATCACTAAAAGCAATGACTTTCAATTCAACTAGATTGGGTTTAACTATGTTGATTTCTACAGGAGTATGATACTTAAACCACTTCTCTTTGGGGAGATCAACATGAGCAGTAAAAGATTCACATAGAGAAGCTACTATCTCAGAGTCAAGTCCATACTTAGCGCTAAAGTCTCTAGAAGTATTTGTTTCAACAAAAGATTTAATGCAATCAAACTGGAAATTCATACCTGACTCCTTACCTTCTTCAAGCTCCCAATCTTCAGAGTTACGTTTGATTCTTTCCAATAAATTCCACTTGTGGTCAATA
Organism: Hordeum vulgare subsp. vulgare; assembly: GCF_904849725.1. Lineage (NCBI taxonomy): Eukaryota > Viridiplantae > Streptophyta > Magnoliopsida > Poales > Poaceae > Hordeum > Hordeum vulgare. Next base: position 596,154,347 of record NC_058524.1, read on the forward strand.
TCCTTCTTCATAAAATTGTTGGGGAACGTCGCATGGGAAACAAAAATTTTCCTACGAGCACGAAGACCTATCATGGTGATGTCCATCTACGAGAGGGGATGAGTGATCTACGTACCCTTGTAGATCGTACAACAGAAGCGTTAGAGAACGCGGTTGATGTAGTGGAACGTCCTCACGTCCCTCGATCCGCCCCGCGAACAATCCCGCGATCAGTCCCACGATCTAGTACCGAACGGACGGCACCTCCGCGTTCAGCACACGTACACCTGGACGATGATCTCGGCCTTCTTGATCCAGCAAGAGAGACAGAGAGGTAGAAGAGTTCTCCGGCAGCGTGACGGCGCTCCGGAGGTTGGTGATGACCTTGTCTCAGCAGGGCTCCGCCCGAGCTCCGCAGAAACGCGATCTAGAGGAAAAACCGTGGAGGTATGTGGTCGGGCTGCCGTGAAAAAGTCGTCCCAAATCAGCCCTAAAACCTCCGTATATATAGGTGGGAGGGAGGGGGCCTTGCCTTGGGGTCCAAGGACCCTCAAGGGGGTCGTCCGAGCCAAGGGGGAGGACTCTCCCCCCCCAAACCGAGTTGGACTAGGTTTGGTGGGAGGGAGTCCCCTTCCCTTCCCACCTACTCCCTTTTTTTTCTTTCTCTCTTGATTTTCTTCTCCTTGGCGCATAGGGCACTTGTGGGCTGTCCCACCAGCCCACTAAGGGCTGGTGTGTCTCCCCCAAGGCCTATGGGCTTCCCCGGGGTGGGTTGCCCCCCGGTGAACTCCCGGAACCCATTCGTCATTCCCGGTACATTCCCGGTAACTCCGAAAACCTTCCGGTAATCAAATGAGGTCATCCTATATATCAATCTTCGTTTCCGGACCATTCCGGAAACCCTCGTGACGTCCATGATCTCATCCGGGACTCCGAACAACATTCGGTAACCAACCATATAACTCAAATACACATAAAACAACGTCGAACCTTAAGTGTGCAGACCCTGCGGGTTCGAGAACTATGTAGACATGACCCGAGAGACTCCTCGGTCAATATCCAATAGCGGGACCTGGATGCCCATATTGGATCCTACATATTCTACGAAGATCTTATCGTTTGAACCTCAGTGCCAAGGATTCGTATAATCCCGTATGTCATTCCCTTTGTCCTTCGGTATGTTACTTGCCCAAGATTCGATCGTCAGTATCCGCATACGTATTTCAATCTCATTCACCGGCAAGTCTCTTTACTCGTTCCGTAATACAAGATCCCGCAACTTACGCTAAGTTACATTGCTTGCAAGGCTTGTGTGTGATGTTGTATTACCGAGTGGGCCCCGAGATACCTCTCCGTCACACGGAGTGACAAATCCCAGTCTTGATCCATACTAACTCAACTAACGCCTTCGGAGATACCTGTAGAGCATCTTTATAGTCACCCAGTTACGTTGCGACGTTTGATACACACAAAGCATTCCTCCGGTGTCAGTGAGTTATATGATCTCATGGTCATAGGAATAAATACTTGACACGCAGAAAACAGTAGCAACAAAATGACACGATCAACATGCTACGTCTATTAGTTTGGGTCTAGTCCATCACGTGATTCTCCCAATGACGTGATCCAGTTATCAAGCAACAACACCTTGTTCATAATCAGAAGACACTGACTATCATCGATCAACTGGCCAGCCAACTAGAGGCATGCTAGGGACGGTGTTTTGTCTATGTATCCACACATGTAAATGAGTCTTCATTCAATACAATTATAGCATGGATAATAAACTATTACTTGATACAGGAATTATAATAATAACTATATTTATTATTGCCTCTAGGGCATAATTCCAACAGTCTCCCACTTGCACTAGAGTCAATAATCTAGCCCCCACATCACCATGTGAATTACATTGTAATAAATCTAACACCCATACAGTTCTGGTGTTGATCATGCTTTGGCCGTGGAAGAGGTTTAGTCAGTGGGTCTGCTACATTCAGATCCATGCGCACTTTGCATATATTCACGTCCTCTCCCTCGACATAGTCGCGGATGAGGTTGAAGCGTCGTTTGATGTGTCTGGTTTTCTTGTGAAACCGTGGTTCCTTTGCTAAGGCAATGGCACCAGTGTTATCACAGAACAAGGTTATTGGATTCAGTGCGCTTGGCACCACTCCAAGATCCGTCATGAACTGCTTCATCCAGACACCCTCCTTAGCCACCTCCGAGGCAGCCATGTACTCTGCTTCACATGTAGAATCTGCTACGACGCTTTAATTGGAACTACACCAGCTTACTGCACCCCCATTAAGAATAAATACGTATCCGGTTTGCGACTTAGAGTCGTCCGGATCTGTGTCAAAGCTTGCATCGACGTAACCTTTTACGGCGAGCTCTTCGTCACCTCCATACACGAGAAACATCTCCTTAGTCCTTTTCAGGTACTTCAGGATATTCTTGACCGCTGTCCAGTGATCCACTCCTGGATTACTCTGGAACCTACCTGCCATACTTATGGCCAGGTTAACATCCGGTCTAGTGCACAGCATTGCATACATGATAGAACCTATGGCTGAAGCATAGGGGACGGAGCGCATATGCTCTCTATCTTCATCAGTTGCTGGGCACTGAGTCTTACTCAATCTCGTACCTTGCAGAACTGGCAAGAACCCTTTCTTGGACTGTTCCATTTTGAACCTCTTCAAAACTTTATCAAGGTATGTGCTTTGTGAAAGTCCTATCAGGCGTTTTGATCTATCCCTATAGATCTTAATGCCTAGAATGTAAGCAGCTTCTCCTAGGTCCTTCATAGAGAAACTTTTATTCAAGTAATCTTTTACGCTCTCTAAAAACTCCACATTGTTTCCAATCAGCAATATGTCATCCACATATAATATTAGAAACGCCACAGAGCTCCCACTCACTTTCTTGTAAATACAAGATTCTCCAACCACTTGTATAAACCCAAATGCTTTGATCACCTCATCAAAGCGTTTGTTCCAACTCCGAGATGCTTGCACCAGTCCATAAATGGATCGCTGGAGCTTGCACACCTTGTTACCATTCTTAGGATCGACAAAAACCCTCGGGTTGCATCATATACAACTCTTCCTTAAGGAAACCGTTAAGGAACGCCGTTTTGACATCCATCTGCCAGATTTCATAATCGGAAAACGCAGCTATTGCTAACATGATTCTGACGGACTTAAGCATCGCTACGGGTGAGAAAGTCTCATCGTAGTCAACTCCTTGAACTTGTAAAAAACCCTTTGCCACAAGTCGAGCTTTATAAACGGTCACATTACCGTCAGCGTCCGTCTTCCTCTTAAAGATCCATTTGTTCTGAATAGCCTTGCGGCCCTTAGGTAGTACCTCCAAAGTCCACACTTTGTTCTCATACATGGATCCTATCTCGGACTTCATGGCTTCTAGCCATTTGTTGGAATCTGGGCCCACCATTGCTTCTTCATAATTTGCAGGTTCATTGTTGTCTAACAACATGATTGATAAGACGGGATTACCGTACCACTCTGGAGCAGCGCGTGATCTCGTCGACCTGCGTGGTTCAACAGAAACTTGAACTGGAGTTTCATGATCATCATCATTAACTTCCTCCTCAACCGGCATCGCAACGACAGAGGTTTCCCCTTGCCCTGCGCCACCATCCAGAGGGATGAGAGGTTCGACAACCTCGTCAAGTTCTATCTTCCTCCCACTCAATTCTCTCGAGAGAAACTCCTTCTCGAGAAAAGCTCCGTTTTTAGCAACAAACACTTTGCCCTCGGATTTGAGATAGAAGGTGTACCCAACTGTCTCTTTTGGGTAACCTATGAAGACGCACTTTTCCGCTTTGGGTTCCAGCTTTTCAGGCTGAAGCTTTTTGACATAAGCATCACATCCCCAAACTTTAAGAAACGACAACTTTGGCCTTTTGCCATACCACAGTTCGTATGGTGTCGTCTCAACGGATTTTGATGGTGCCCTATTTAAAGTGAATGCATCTGTTTCTAATGCATAACCCCAAAATGATAACGGCAAATCAGTAAGAGACATCATAGATCGCACCATCTCTAACAAAGTACGATTACGACGTTCGGACACACCATTACGCTGTGGTGTTCCAGGCGGTGTCAACTGTGAAACAATTCCACATTTTCTTAAGTGATCACCAAACTCGAAACTCAGATATTCACCCCCACGATCAGACCGTAGGAACTTGATCTTCTTGTTACGATGATTTTCCACTTCACTCTGAAATTGCTTGAACTTTTCAAATGTTTCAGACTTGTGCTTCATCAAGTAGACATAACCATACCTACTCAAATCGTCAGTGAAGGTGAGAAAATAACGATATCCGCCGCGTGCCTCCACGCTCATTGGACCACACACATCGGTATGTATGATTTCCAATAAGTCACTTGCACGCTCCATTGTTCCGGAGAACGGAGTCTTAGTCATCTTGCCCATGAGGCATGGTTCGCACGTGTCAAGTGAATCGAAGTCAAGTGACTCCAAAAGTCCATCAGCATGGAGTTTCTTCATGCGCTTTACACCAATATGACCCAAGCGGCAGTGCCACAAAAATATGGCGCTATCATTGTTTACTCTAACTCTTTTGGTCTCAATGTTATGTATATGCGTATCGCTATCAAGATTCAATATGAACAATCCTCTCACATTCGCTGCATGACCATAGAAGATGTTACTCATAGAAATAGAACAACCATTATTCTCTGACTTAAAAGAGTAACCGTCTCGCAATAAACAAGATCCAGATATAATGTTCATGCTCAACGCAGGCACTAAATAACAATGATTTAAGTTCATCACTAATCCCGACGGTAGCTGAAGTGACACTGTGCCGACGGCGATTGCATCAACCTTGGAACCATTTCCTACGTGCATCGTCACTTCATCTTTTGCCAGCCTTCGTCTATTCTGCATTTCCTGTTTCGAGTTGCAAATATGAGCAACAGAACCGGTATCGAATACCCAGGCACTACTACGAGAGCTGGTTAAGTACACATCAATAACATGTATATCAAATATACCTGATTTTTCTTTGCCCGCCTTCTTATCTGCCAGATACTTGGGGCAATTGCGCTTCCAGTGACCCATACCCTTGCAATAAAAACACTCCGTTTCAGGCTTAGGTCCATCTTTGGGTTTCTTCGTCGGATTGGCAACAGGCTTGCCGCTCTTCTTTGAATTGCCCTTCTTGCCTTTGCCGTTTCTCTTGAAACTAGTGGTCTTGCTCACCATCAACACTTGATGCTCTTTACGGAGTTTAGACTCTGCGACTTTCAGCATCGCAAACAACTCGCCGGGAGACTTGTTCATCCCTTGCATGTTGTAGTTCAACACAAAGCCTTTATAGCTTGGCGGCAGTGATTGAAGGATTCTGTCAGTGATAGCCTCTTGCGGGAGTTCAATCCCCAGCTCAGCTAGACGGTTTGAGTACCCAGACATTTTGAGCACATGTTCACTGACAGACGAGTTTTCCTCCATCTTGCAAGCATAGAATTTATCGAAGGTCTCATACCTCTCGATCCGGGCGTTCTTCTGAAAGATAAACTTCAAATCCTGGAACATCTCAAATGCTCCATGACGCTCAAAGCGACGTTGAAGTCCCGGTTCTAAGCCATACAAGACTGCACATTGAACTATTGAGTAGTCCTCCTTATGCGCTAACCAAGCGTTCTTAACATCCTGATCGGCCGTAGCGGGTGGTTCATCTCCTAACGCAGCATTAAGGACATAATCCTTCTTCCCAGCTTGTAAGATTAGTTTAAGATTACGAGCCCAGTCTACAAAGTTGCTTCCATCATCTTTCAACTTAGCTTTCTCTAGGAACGTATTAAAATTCAGGATGATAGTCGCGTGAGCCATGATCTACAACACAAATATATTCAAAGTGGACTTAGACTATGTTCAAGATAATCAGAGTTCAACTTAATCAAATTATATGCTAAACTCCCACTCAAAAAGTACATCTCTCTGGTCATTTGAGTGGTTCATGATCCACTTACACTATCCCAAGTCCGATCATCACGTGAGTTGAGTATAGTTTCAGTGGTAAGCATCCCTATGCTAATCATATCAACTATATGATTCATGATCGACCTTTCGGTCTCATGTGTTCCGAGGCCATGTCTGCACATGCTAGGCTCGTCAAGCTTAACCCGAGTGTTCCGCATGCGCAACTGTTTTGCACCCGTTGTATGTGAACGTTGAGTCTATCACACCCGATCATCACGTGGTGTCTCGAAACGACGAACTGTAGCAACGGTGCACAGTCGGGGAGAACACAATTTCGTCTTGAAATTTTAGTGAGAGATCACCTCATAATGCTACCGTCGTTCTAAGCAAAATAAGGCGCATAAAAGGATTAACATCACATGCAATTCATAAGTGACATGATATGGCCATCATCACGTGCTTCTTGATCTCCATCACCAAAGCACCGGCAAGATCTTCTTGTCACCGGCGCCACACCATGATCATCCATCAACGTGTTGCCATCGGAGTTGTCGTGCTACTCATGCTATTACTACCAAAGATACATCCTAGCAAAATAGTAAACGCATCTGCAAGCACAAACGTTAGTATAAAGACAACCCTATGGCTCCTGCCGGTTGCCGTACCATCGACGTGCAAGTCGATATTTCTATTACAACATGATCATCTCATACATCCAATATATCACATCACATCGTTGGCCATATCACATCAGAAGCATACCCTGCAAAAACAAGTTAGACGTCCTCTAATTTTGTTGTTGCATGTTTTACGTGGTGACCAAGGGCATCTAGTAGGATCGCATCTTACTTACGCAAACACCACAACGGAGATATATGAGTTGCTATTTAACCTCATCCAAGGACCTCCTCGGTCAAATCCGATTCAACTAAAGTTGGAGAAACCGTCACTTGCCAGTCATCTTTGAGCAAAGGGGGTTACTCGTAACGATGAAACCAGTCTCTCGTAAGCGTACGAGTAATGTCGGTCCAAGCCGCTTCAATCCAACAATACCGCGGAATCAAGAAAAGACTAAGGAGGGCAGCAACACACACATCACCGCCCACAAAAACTTTTGTGTTCTACTCGAGAAGACATCTACGCATGAACCTAGCTCATGATGCCACTGTTGGGGAACGTCGCATGGGAAACAAAAATTTTCCTACGCGCACGAAGACCTATCATGGTGATGTCCATCTACGAGAGGGGATGAGTGATCTACGTACCCTTGTAGACCGTACAGCAGAAGCGTTAGAGAACGCGGTTGATGTAGTGGAACGTCCTCACGTCCCTCGATCCGCCCCGCGAACAATCCCGCGATCAGTCCCACGATCTAGTACCGAACGGACGGCACCTCCGCGTTCAGCACACGTACAGCTTGACGATGATCTCGGCCTTCTTGATCCAGCAAGAGAGACGGAGAGGTAGAAGAGTTCTCTGGCAGCGTGACGGCGCTCCGGAGGTTGGTGATGACCTTGTCTCAGCAGGGCTCCGCCCGAGCTCCGCAGAAACGCGATCTAGAGGAAAAACCGTGGAAGTATGTGGTCGGGCTGCCGTGGAAAAGTCGTCCTAAATCAGCCCTAAAACCTCCGTATATATAGGTGGGAGGGAGGGGGCCTTGCCTTGGGGTCCAAGGACCCTCAAGGGGGTCGGCCGAGCCAAGGGGGAGGACTCTCCCCCCCCAAACCGAGTTGGACTAGGTTTGGTGGGAGGGAGTCCCCTTCCCTTCCCACCTCCTCCCTTTTTTTTTCTTTCTCTCTTGATTTTCTTCTCCTTGGCGCATAGGGCACTTGTGGGCTGTCCCACCAGCCCACTAAGGGCTGGTGTGTCTCCCCCAAGGCCTATGGGCTTCCCCGGGGTGGGTTGCCCCCCCGGTGAACTCCCGGAACCCATTCGTCATTCCCGGTACATTCCCGGTAACTCCGAAAACCTTCCGGTAATCAAATGAGGTCATCCTATATATCAATCTTCGTTTCCGGACCATTCCGGAAACCCTCGTGATGTCCGTGATCTCATCCGGGACTCCGAGCAACATTCGGTAACCAACCATATAACTCAAATACACATAAAACAACGTCGAACCTTAAGTGTGCAGACCCTGCGGGTTCGAGAACTATGTAGACATGACCCGAGAGACTCCTCGGTCAATATCCAATAGCGGGACCTGGATGCCCATATTGGATCCTACATATTCTACGAAGATCTTATCGTTTGAACCTCAGTGCCAAGGATTCGTATAATCCCGTATGTCATTCCCTTTGTCCTTCGGTATGTTACTTGCCCAAGATTCGATCGTCAGTATCCGCATACCTATTTCAATCTCGTTCACCGGCAAGTCTCTTTACTCGTTCCGTAATACAAGATCCCGCAACTTACGCTAAGTTACATTGCTTGCAAGGCTTGTGTGTGATGTTGTATTACCGAGTGGGCCCCGAGATACCTCTCCGTCACACGGAGTGACAAATCCCAGTCTTGATCCATACTAACTCAACTAACGCCTTCGGAGATACCTGTAGAGCATCTTTATAGTCACCCAGTTACGTTGCGACATTTGATACACACAAAGCATTCCTCCGGTGTCAGTGAGTTATATGATCTCATGGTCATAGGAATAAATACTTGACACGCAGAAAACAGTAGCAACAAAATGACACGATCAACATGCTACGTCTATTAGTTTGGGTCTAGTCCATCACGTGATTCTCCCAATGACGTGATCCAGTTATCAAGCAACAACACCTTGTTCATAATCAGAAGACACTGACTATCATCGATCAACTGGCCAGCCAACTAGAGGCATGCTAGGGACGGTGTTTTGTCTATGTATCCACACATGTAAATGAGTCTTCATTCAATACAATTATAGCATGGATAATAAACTATTATCTTGATACATGAATTATAATAATAACTATATTTATTATTGCCTCTAGGGCATAATTCCAACAAAAATAACCAGTACAAGAAGTGTCAAGCATGGTACGATCTTCATGAGAAAGCCGAGCATAAAAGTTTTGAGTGATAATTTATCTCGAGAGCTCGTGATTGGGGCATGAATATAGCATTGATTTAAGCCTTATCCTTCAAAGATAAAGGAAAGACTTTCTTATTTACCTCATCCTCGGGAAAACCTGCAAGCTTAAATAAACCACAAACTTCATCTACATAGATTAGATGCAAGTCTGTATGTGAAGATCCATCTCCTGTAAAAGGATTAGCCAGCAGTTTCTCAAGCATACCCGAAGGAATTTCATAAAATATATTTTTAGTAGGTACCTCGGGTTGAGTAACAACTCCTCGTGCTTCCGTTCGTGGTGAAGATACCCCGAACAAATTCCTCAAAGGAACAGTTTCCACAGTGACAATGAATTTCAGCACAGTATATGTCATGGTTTTGTCACGGCACATGTCATCATGAAAGGACTTAGTGTTGGAGCCATCGCACCTTGGTGGCGACTCAAAGGGGTTATGTGGGAACGAGACAGATTTACCCAGGTTCGGCCCCTCGTCAAGAGGTAAAAGTCTACGTCTTGCTTGGAGTTTGTATTGATGATGTTTCGATTACAAGGGGGCGTAACTCCCGTGACCTAGCACTCGATGATTTCTAACCTCCCCTCTCCTTCCCGGGGACTCGCCTTTATATACAAGTCGACTCCTTAGGGTTTACAAGGGTCCTTTCCTTTACACAAATCGTGATTCTTCCGATCTCTAAATCGCCGTATTTCCAAGACTCGGAGATCTTCTCTACTATGGACTTCTCCCAAAGGTCCTGAACCGCCATACGACTCCCGGCCTTGCTGGACCAAGGCCGGAACCACTCGGAGATGAGTCGCCAACTTGGGTGACCCGGCCCAACTAGGGCGGGTTACCCAACAGATAATATCCCCAACATTAGGCCCCAGATTGACTTGAATTTTTTTCACTCCAATATCCTTACTCAGTCAGGGGCGATTCATCTCACTCTTTTTGTGCACCATGCATTTAAACCGCCATTTGTTGCGGAAAACTCAAGTCGCCGAACCACTTCTTGTCGGCGCCTTCTTATCCCTTTAATCCCGGAAGAGATGATGACATAATCTCCAACGGATCCTTCGGTATCGCTATCCCGAAAATTTTGGGGCGCCATCACGGCAAATCTTTATCTTTTTGGCAGTTCCCGCTCGTGGCGCCTCAATCATGGCACTCGACCTGATAAATAGGCGGGAGGAGGGGACATGGCACATTTCCACCTACCCATCTTGTCACCCTCTTCTTCCTCGCCGTCGCACCGAGAGCCTTGTCGCCGCCCGAGAGTTCCGTCGCCGCCTGAGAGTTCCGTCGCCGCCCGAGAGCTCCGTCGCCGCCCGAGAGCTCCACCGTCGCTCGAGAACCTCGTCACCGCCCGAAGGCTTCACCGTCGTCCGAGCACTTCGTCGCTGCCGGAGATCTTCGCCGCCGCTTCGAGATCTTCGTGGCCGTCCGAGATCTTCATCGCCGTCCGGGAACTTCCGAACGCGCGACACTCGCCGCCAATCTCTCTTCGGACACCCCCAGCCGCACTTACCAGGTCAGCCTCCTGCCATTGTAGGCAGATCTAAGCTTTTCGAAGTTCATGTCCACTGTTCCTTTTAGAACATCACGAATAGCTTCGTAGTTCCCGGCTAGTTGGTGGTGACGATAGGCGAACACAACAACATTCTCCATATCCCCAGTTGTTTAGCCTTGATCGCAAACTTAAAAAGGGTTCTCACCGGATCAACCACACTGTTTTTCACCCTAGTCACAGGCCGTTTTATCCAGACCTTTTCGCATTCATTTCTGTCTACCCGGTAGATCCATATATTATTGCTTGTCGCGTGGAACCTATTTATAGTTTCATACTTCACCATCTTGGCAAACCCTACTGAAGCTCTGAGAAACCTCTCCTTTAAGTAGTAAGAATTTCATAAGTCGCCCTGGTACCGTGACCCGGACCTTTATCGGCGAATCAAAAAACTCTTTCAGTTATCAGGCAGACTGTTTTGGCGAGTCAAATGATCTGTTTCACCAATTAGTAGATATTTGGCGAGTTAATTTACCCGTAATTTTGTCCCTTTGTAGCATGGGCACTGTTTTCAAAAGTGATTGGCTCCCTACCAAGGTTGACGATAGTCTCCTTAATAACTATGTGCAAACGGGGAATCTGGACCCTCAAGAGGTAATCGGTTGGCGCTCCGGGTTAGGAGAGGAGATCCCCAACCTGAAAGAAGGGGAGATTGTTGTTTTTGTTGAACACCATGAACGAGGTTTTAAGCCACCCGGATCAAAATTCCACAGAGATGCCATGACCTTTATGAATGTACACCTTCAGGACTTAGGACCCAACTCGATGAGCAATTTATGCCAGTTCCAGGTGTTCTGTGAGGCCTACTTGCGGATGGAACCCTCAGTTCCTTTATTCTGGTACTTCTTTCATTTGAATCGCCAGACAGAATTTTCCAACGGCCCTAGTTTGGAGCTTGGAGGTGTCAATGTTCAACGCCGTAGGGATAGTTCATTCCCGTCACTCGCCATGCTAAGGCATCCCAAAGGCTGGGGCGAGTCTTGGTTTTACTGCCATGAGACTTCGCCTGAGGGTGAGAACAAGCTTCTTGGTTATAGGAAGGATCGCCTTCCAACAAATTTCAAACTCCCGGACAAGCTCATCGAAGAAGAGGAGTCAGACTTTATCCCAGTACTGTCCGAGTTAATATCTCTCACAAACAACGGCCTTACTGGGGTTGACTTAAACCGCCGCTGGGTCGAATGGCGTATCCTCCCTTTAAGTCGTTGGGACGTCTTAATGTGTGATTTTGATGGTACCCTGGATCACCCTTAGTGCTACTTCCACACAGCACTGACAGAAAATGATATTGTAACCATTATCAAAAAATTGACTGGCGAGCCAGCAGCCAAGTGCGGTCAAATAGGTCTTAAACCGTTCTGCAAGATCAACCCGACACCAAAGGTAAATAACTTAACCCGCCACTTGTTTTTATTCCTTCCGTCTGACTTGAGCTAAGACCTCTTAGAAATAAAAAATATTGTTCAGAAAGGTGACAAATTCTGGTCCAAGAGGCCAAAAAAGATGGCCATGAAGCAAGCCAGGCCACCCCCGAAGAAGAAGTCCAAGGGCAAAGGCAAAGCCGCCGTCACTGAGACATCTGACGCTGATGAATCCCAAGTCGGCGACGTACTTTCAGAGGTAAAAATCCATCATCTTTCAACTCGCCATTCATTGTTGACAGTTTTGTATTTACGCCTCTGTAACTCTTGTGTAGAATGAGGAAAATGAAAGCCAGGAAGACTCCATAGAGGTAATTTCTGTTTCCTCCGACTCATCTTCTCCTCCACCTAAGCCGGTCAGGCGAATTTGTGGAAAAGTTCCCTTCTCACACCCAAATGCTTGTTTGGATCCAAATTTCCTTCTGAAGAAAGCGCAACATGCCTCAAATCGGAAAACTCGGAGTCATTCTGGAAACTTGGTGTCCGGGTTACCAACAAGAACCAAGAAAAGGCAAAATGAGGTATCTTTTAATAGCACCTCTTCATTTCCTTTTGGATCGTGTTTATAACTCGCTCACATCTTGAAGTGTTATTTTTGTAGAGTTCTCCTCCTTCATCCGGCGACTCAGTGATATCAGCACTCCCACCGATGATCCGCGTCCCAGGGTAAGTCTTTTATTACTTTTACCTTGTCCTGATGGTGGTAATGTCTGTTTCTTTAAGCACACCCTCTTCTCCCCTTAGGGCACAGTCGAATAAAAGGAAAACTGGCGGGTCAACTCCCATTACAACTTCGGAGCCTATTGAAAAATCGGCGCCGATCCAGGATAACCTCGACCAAGACAAACCTGAAGATCAAGTGGATCTCCCAAGCTCGCCCAAGGAAACCATGGAAACGCCTAACCCGCCGAGTCCATTGAAAACATCAGAAGACCCAGACGTTGTAGTCATCATCGTCACTCGCTTCTCTAAGCCGGCCACAACAGTTTTATCGAAGCATGTATCATCATCAGCTCAACCTGCTTTTGAGCATGAAATTTCCAAGGCTAAGCTCTCCCAGTATGAGAATCTTGAATTCAAAGAACTTTGCTCTGGCTTTGCAAGTCGCCTGGAGGCGAGTGATGAGATGGAAAAAAAGTCTGCTTCTTATGCTGAAGAACAAACATGAGGTATGTCTTATTGCACACTGTATTATCCTCATTAAACCCCAAGGGTCGGGTCATCAGTAAAAAGATGAGCCGGGTCTTGATAGTAAAAATGAATCTGTGGACCTGTAACCCCAAGGGCCGGGTCATCTGTAAAAAGATGAGCCGGGTCTTGATAATTGAAGAAAAACTTTCGACCTGTAACCCCCAAGGGCCGGGTCATCTGTAAAAAGATGAGCCGGGTCTTGATAATTGAAGAAAGCTTTCGACCTGTAACCCCCAAGGGTCGGGTCATCTGTAAAAAGATGAGCCGGGTCTTGATAATTGAAGAAAACTTTCGACCTGTAACCCCCTAGGGTCGGGTCATCTGTAAAAAGATGAGCCAGGTCTTGATACTGTATAATTTGTCTAAAAAATTATACATTAGCCCCCAAGTGTCAGGGATGTTGCTTGCAATAATTCTGAGACTTGCCCCTTGACTATATATTTCGACAGGAATCACTTACCCAAACTGAATCAGCATTTGGCGACTTGAAGAAAAATTTAACCGATCAGTAGGATGCCCGGGCAAAATCAGAAGAGAAGTGTCAACTGATCTTATCTGAGATGGAGAAGCTAAAAGCCGACTTAAAAAAGGCTCAAGCTGATCAAGATGCCTTAATAAAGCGAGCAGAAAAAGCTGAAGCTAAATTGGATACTGTGCAACAAGAGCTGGCCGGCTTAAAGCGACATATCTCCAACATGGCGCAAGCCGTCTTTGGTAAAAACCAACCCTTGACCTTGCACTTTGTAAATAAATAGCTTGTAGAAATCGCTTGCCATCATTACCTCTTATACAGGTCCGAGAGCCGCCAATCTTCAGAATGATTGTGTCCTGATGCTGAAGGCGATTTATACGTTGGCGGAGCAACTGTATACCGGAAGTGTGCTGACCGTGAAAGCAGTGACGGGTGCCAAGGAACCCATAACATCAATAAAGAAGATGCTTGGCTGCTTATCTACTCTTCCTCATCAAACTGGTGAGCGAACTCGGTCTGCCGCCCGAAAAGGAGCACTGACTACGCTGAGTCGGTGTTTGGCGTATGCTCCAGAAATAAACTCGGAAGAAGTGGCGGCGGGCTTTCCCCAGCTCAAGGATGACGGGTCAGAATTTGTTAAAGAAGATTACCAGCGTGTTGTCAAAGAATCCCGTTTGGCAGCGACTCAACTTGCTGCAAGCTTGGATTTATCAAAATACCAAGCCGCCTATGACAAGAAGAACAAGAAAGTTAACCCGCCAACCTTTGTAACGACCAGCTTAACTCCGTGTCGACCCAAGAATCCTTTCGACTTGGAGGTGGATCTCTCATCAGTGCTGAACGATGAAGATGAATTCGCCGCGTTATCCAAGTGTAACTCGGTACTGGGCGACTTGCAAATTGAAATCGGCCAGAGCTCGCAGCAGGCTGATCCGAGGACATCAGCAGAATAAAACTTCATAGATTTGGCCATAAGAGCCATGTTATAAGTCTTTTTAGAGATCAAACTGCTTCTGTGATGTCTTGAAAAACCCTTATGTCGCCCTTAAGGCGCTTTAAAATGCTTGACCCGCCGTCGAGGCGTTTTTATGATGCTTGACCCGCCATGGCTAGAATGATTTTGAGCATCAACCTGTTAGGCTTGAAAACATATATCAAACCATCTCGGTGAGTAATGGATGATAATAAATAATAATCGACCCAAGATATTTGAGGCGAGTCAGAAAAAAGTTTGAAAGACCTTGTGGCATCGCCAGGAAGGTAAAAAAAATAGCAATTTCGTCGGCTCATCATGTCGCGACAGGATAGAACGAGTTAAATAAACTCAAGTGCTACCCGAGGGAGACTTTTGTATCAAAAGCTCAAGTATTTAGACCGGCTAATCAGGCACGAGTCAAGCTTTAGTGAAGAGGGTTCAATGAACCAATGGTTTCTCTATTTTCCATGTGAGGCGCTAGCCGGTACCAGACATGTGTTAACCAAGGTGAGTTCAGGGTCCATGAGCGGAGTAACTCGCCAAGAGTTCCCGGGTCCATATGGTGATTCGGCCAACACACAGTCCAGTATAACCATTTGTAATGCGGTAATTTTTCGCAGGCCAAATGGGTAGTAAGGCTGACCTCAGTGAGAGGAAGCCCCCAAGTGACCTATGATTAAGGGAAAGACCGTCATAGGATTGTAGAAGCGTATACGCTATTACCACAAAACGACTTGAGAACAAACTGCCCTCAAGTAAGTCGGCCTAATCCACAGAATCATATAAGGCGCCTATGTTTGAATCGCGCGCTTGTGGCGACTTCGAGCCTCTTTGGCTTATCGATACCCAGTTTTGTAATAAGCGCATCGTGGCGACTTAAGCTCTTTGGTATGGATAGCGTCCATGTTTGGGCGACTTGTTGATGAATAAAAATAAAGATCCATACCTTTCAATAAGATGAATTAGCAGGAAAGCCCCCAAGCTAGGAGGCGTTAATTTTATTGCTTTATAAGAAATGATAAACTTACAAAATGTAGAGCTAATAGCTCAAGTGTAATAAGGCCGCAAGTGGGCTATGTTTCAGGGGCGAGTTGACTCAGCCTCCGTGGTTGGCCGATCAGGCCGTAGATCCACCAGATAGTAGGACCCGTTGCGAAGGTTTTTGCTGACGACGAACGATCCTTCCCATGGTGGTGATAACTTATGCATGCCAGTACGATCTTGTATTAGTCGAAGCACTAAGTCGCCCTCCTGAAAAGTTCGGCTCTTGACCCGGCGGCTGTGATAACGCCGTAAGTCCTGCTGATAAATGGCCGATCGGGCTGCAGCCAAATCGCGTGCTTCCTCCAAGGCGTCCAAAGAGTCTTGACACGCCAACTCGTTGTCCTGTTCCACATAAGCGGCGACTCTGGGCGAGTCATGCCTAATGTCAATGGGGAGAACGGCTTCTGCTCCATATACCAGAAAGAAGGGAGTAAAACCCGTAGAACGGTTCGGGGTGGTCCGGATGCTCCATAGTACTGAAGGCAACTCCTCAACCCAACACCCCAGGGTACGTTCCAAGGGAACCATGTGTCGGGGTTTGATTCCTTGCAAAACTTCCTGATTCGCCTGCTCCGCCTGTCCATTAGATTGCGGGTGAGCTACCGCAGAAACATCAAGCCGGACGTGCTCATGATGGCAAAACTCATGCATCGCTCCTTGAGACGGATTAGTGCCATTATCAGTAATAATGTTGTGTGGATATCCGAACCGGAAGATCAATTTTTTCAAGAATTTGACTGCTGTCTCCGCATCACAAGCTCCAACAGGTTCTGCTCCAACCCACTTGGTGAACTTATCAACCGCCACCAGCAGATGAGTTTTCTTGTTGGACGACATCTTAATGGGGCCAACCATGTCTAACCCCCAGAACGCGAAAGGCCAAGTGATGGGTATCATCCTTAGTTCTTGAGCTGGCACATGGGCCTGTCGTCCATAACGCTGGCATCCATCACATCGACGAACTATCTCCTCTGCGTCTGCATGGGAAGTCAACCAGAAGAAACCATGGCGGAACGCTTTTGAAACCAAGGAGCGTTACCCGGCGTGATGCCCACAATCTCCGGAATGAATGTCATTTAGAATTATGCACCCTGCTTCGGAGGAAACACATCTTTGGAAAACCCCGGAAGTGCTTCGTTTATATAATTCGCCATTGATGATCACCATGGATTTGCTTCGCCGAACGATTTGGCGAGCCAATACTTCATCCGTAGGTAACTCACCTCGGGCGAGATAGGCCAGATATGGAAGAACCCAATCCGGCGTAACATGGAGAGCCGCCACGAACTGAGACTCAGGGTCTGGTATTGCCAACTCCTCCTCCGAGGGCAACCTTACGGAAGGATTATGTAGAGTATCTAGAAAAACATTGGGGGGAACCGGCTTACGCTGGGAACCGAGACGTGAAAGGGCATCAGTTGCTTCGTTAAGGCGCCGGTCGATGTGATCGACCTGATAGCCATGGAAGTGACCCGCCACATCAGACACAGCCCTCCCGTAAGCCGCCATCAAGGGGTCCTGAGAATCCCAAGTACTTGAAACTTGCTGGGCCACCAAATCAGAATCGCCAAAACATCTGACCCGCGTAAGGTTCATCTCCTTGGCGAGTCGCAAGCCATGAAGCAAAGCTTTGTATTCCGCAGCGTTGTTGGTACATGGAAACATGAGTCGGAGGACATAGCAGAATTTGTCTCCTTGAGGCGATATCAGCACCACGCCAGCCCCCGAGCCTTCCAACTGTCTAGATCCATCAAAATAAATAGTCCAGTATGTAAGGTCAGGCCTGTCTTCCGGGATCTGTAACTCGGTCCAATCATTGATGAAATCAACCAAGGCCTGAGACTTGATAGCCGTGGGAGGGGTGTATCGCACGTGGTGCGGCCCAAGTTCGATCGCCCACTTGGCGATTCGCCCTGTTGCCTCCCGATTCTGGATGATGTCCCCGAGGGGGGCGGAGCTAACCACCGTGATGGGATGCTCTTGGAAATAATGTTTGAGCTTCCAGCTCGCCATAAAGACCCCATAAACTAACTTCTGCCAGTGTGGGTACCGCTGTTTGGAAAGAGTTAGCACCTCGCTGATGAAATACACCGGGCGCTGCACAGGATATTCCTTCCCTTCCTCCTTCCTTTCGAGGACCACCGCCACACTCACCGCTTTGGAGTTTGTCGCAATGTATAAAAGCATGGGCTCTTTCTCAGTCGGGGCATCCAAGACCGGCGGGTTGACAAGCTGCCGTTTTAAGGCTTCAAAAGCTACATTGGTTTCGTCTGTCCAAACAAAATGGTCAGATTTCCTAAGCAATTGATAAAGGGGAATAGTTTTTTCTCCCAGACGGCTTATGAAGCGACTTAAGGCCGCAATACGACCCGCCATCCGTTGGACTTGATTAATATTCACTGGTTTCCCAAGGGAAATAACCGCCTCGATCTTGTCCGGGTTAGCTTCAATGTCGCGCTCAGACACCAAAAAACCCAACAATTTCCCTGCAGGAACACCAAAGACACACTTGGTGGGATTAAAGTTCATCTGATATACCCGCAGATTATCAAAAGTTTCCTTGAGATCTCCATGTAGCGTTTCCTTCCTGTGAGTTTTAACCACAATGTCATCAACATAGGCATGGACGTTGCGTCCGATTTGGCCACGGAGGCAATTTGGGATGCAGCGCTGATAAGTCGCCCCTACACTCTTGAGTCCAAATGGCATGGACACATAGCAAAAGGCCCCGAAGGGGGTTATAAAAGCTGTTTTCTCCTGATCTTCCACGACCATCTTGATTTGGTGATATCCGGAATAAGCGTCCAGGAAGCACAAACGTTCGCATCCCGCCACTGAATCAATAATTTGATCGATGCGAGGAAGGGCGAAAGGATCCTTTGGACAAGCTCTGTTAAGATCCGTGT
Organism: Hordeum vulgare subsp. vulgare; assembly: GCF_904849725.1. Taxonomy (NCBI): domain Eukaryota; kingdom Viridiplantae; phylum Streptophyta; class Magnoliopsida; order Poales; family Poaceae; genus Hordeum; species Hordeum vulgare. The sequence continues at coordinate 596,172,936 of NC_058524.1, forward strand.
AATCAATGCACATACGGAAGGTACCGTTCTTCTTGAGCACCAGGACCGGGTTAGCCAACCATTTGGGGTGGAAGACCTCTACGATGAATCCGGCGGCCAAGAGACGGGCAACTTCCTCCCCGATTGCCTTGCGTCGTTCCTCATTGAACCTACGAAGATATTGCTGAATCGGTTTTGCTTTTGGGTCAACATTAAGATGGTGCTTAGCGAATTCTCTTGGCACACCGGGCATGTCGGAAGGTTTCCATGCGAAGATGTCCCGATTCTCACGGATGAATTCGGTGAGCGCGCTTTCCTATTTGGGGTCCAGACCCGTCCCAATAGTGAACTTCTTGGTTGAGTCGCCAGGGACGAAATCCACTGTCTTAGTGTCATTTGTTGGTTTGAACTTGAGGGGCGGCTCAGCGTCTGTCGTTGGCTTCTTTAAAGGTGACATATCAGCTGGATCAACATTGGCCTGGTGATATTTAAGCTCTTCCGCAGCACAGGCGACTTCTGCGTAAGCCGCATCCCCTTCTTCACACTCTCTTGCAATCCTCCTATCACCATCAACCGTGATGGGTCCTTTAGGACCACGCATCTTGAGTTTAAGGTAAACATAGCAGGGGCGAGCCATGAACTGGGCATAAGCCGGTCGCCCAAACAGTGCATGATAAGGGCTCTTTAACTTGACCACCTCAAACATAAGTGACTCACTCCTGTAGTTAGACGCTGTTCCAAACGCAACTGTGAGCCTAACTCAGCCTATGGGATACGCCGATTTACTTGGGACAATCCCGTGGAATACCGTGGTTGAGCGCATCAAATCTTTCTCCAACAGGTTCATCCTTTGGAAGGTTTCGAAGTATAATATGTTGATGCTGCTGCCACCATCCGTCAGTACCTTCGATAAAGTATATCCTCCAACTTGGGGAGCCACGACCAACGCTAAGTCGCCGGGATTGTCAACTCTTGGCGGGTGATCCTCCCTACTCCATGATATAGTCTGCTCGGACCAGCGGAGGTATCTAGGGAGTGCCGGCTCAGGTACACTATACGCTCGGTGACTCACCTTTTTATCACGCCTGCAGGCATTGGTGGTGAAAACATGGTACTGCCCATTGCTTAACTGCTTGGGGTTGTTGCGGAAGCCGCCATTGTCGTCCTGCCCCTGCGAAGCCCCCTGTGGGGGTGGTTGTTGAAAAACTCCAGGCGGGTTATACCGTCGTTGGTGATGCACCGGATACTGGCCACTGCTTGGCTGCGAGCCATCCTGAGCCGCGGGTTCGGGGAAGCCGCCGAAGGGGTTCTGGCATTGATTAGGTGCGCCAAACTGTTCCTGCCGTTGGTCCGGGTCACCGCCTTGCCCTTTTTTGATCGCCTCCGCCCGAAACACCCGCATCACGCAACAGTCCTCCCAGGAATGAGTCGCCGGTCCGTCTGCCATGGCGTGGTGCAGGCAGGGGCCCTTGAGTAACTCATTATAGTTGTGCGGCTTTTTTCCACTGTAACCCCTATTCTTTTTTTGGCGCTGGTTGCCATTATTGGTGTTGGTGTTGGCGACTAAGTCCGAAGACTCTTCCTGCTGCCTTCTCTTGCTATTCGCTCCATGATTATGGCGGGCGCGTCCCTGGAACCGGGTATGATTTTTGGATGACTCGCCTTTCCTTGGCGAATTGGCTTTACCACCATCCTCTCCGGGATCTTTGGTGTCGTCCGCCTCAGCATACCTAGTGAGGGTGTCCATTAGCTGCCCCATGTCTTGGACCTTTCGCTTGAGTCGCCCCAACTTCTGCACCAAGGGCTCATAGTGGCAATTCTGCTCTAGGATCAGCACAGCCTGAGCCGCAATAATACCGTCCGACGAGTGAATGATTTCCGCGACCCGCCGCGACCAGTGGTGGGCTGACTCATCCGGGCGTTGAACGTAGTGCTGTAAATCGACTATTGTCATCGGGTGTTTGCAGGTTCCTCGGAAGTTTTTGACGAAACGCTCTTTTAATTCAGCCCAAGTCTAGATGGAGTTGGGGGGCAAGTTCTTTAACCAAGTACGCGCCGTCCCTTCGAGCATCATTGTGAAGTATCTGGCGCAGACTGCTTCACTTACATCGAGCATATCCATGGCGATTTCGTAACTCTCAACCCACGACGCCGGCTCAAGGTCCGAAGTGTAGTTAGGCACCTTTCTTGACCCTTTAAAATCCTTGGGCATTCGCTCATTGCGAAGGGCGGGGGCCAAACACGGCACCCCCACTTGTCTGCCACTTCCAACAAGAGGCGCTGGGGCGACTTGGATGTCCGGGTGATCCCGACCTGGCGGGTCTCGATGATCAGGTGAGTTGACCTGGGGAAAGGGTCGCGGTCCACTGGTTATAGCGGGCTGGTCCTCTGGCCGACTCCTGGTGCGGCTTGCCTGGGGAGTGGAGTGCAGCCGATCTAGGCTGTGTGAGAACTGGGCGTTTTGAACCACCGCCGTCTTCAACATCTCAATGGCGTTCCTTGCCTCTATCTCGGCTGGAGTGTTGCCGTGCATCGGAAGGGATTCTAAATGGCGAGTTGCGGCAAGGACGTTGTCCACCGGGTTGGGAAAGTGACCTTGAGGTGTCTGGAATCGGGGAACGCGATCCACAGCTGGCTGAAACGGCGGGTTCGGTGGCTGGCCCGGCCCTCCCCCCGGGGCGGCTCCTGCCCCGGGAGTTCGTGGAGTGTCGAACAGGCGGGTCGGGTTGCAATCAGGGGGCAAACGACCCTGATGCCTCCGCTGATGGACGGCGTCAGATGCACGCTGATGCCTTTCGAGCCGCTAGTTTTCGGTATTCAAGCGAGCTACCTCAGCGGTAATTTGAGCCTGCCAGGTCTCGATCCTGGCAGCCCCCACCTTAGCGTCCCACTGATCCTTTGCCACCCCCTCTCTTAGCTTCGTCAATTCCGTGTTTACCGCGTCCTAGTTTTTCGGTGTTATGGGGGTCGCCATGAGCCTTGTTATTTCCGCTGCTAACTCCACCAAGATCGCGACCAGGCTTCTAGACGTTTCGCCAGTTCCATCTACGCCTGCCGGGTTTGGCGAGGGTTGAGTCGCCCCTGCCATGTAAATGGCGATCTAACGGCGAGTCCGGTCAAGAACTTCGGGGTCCATGGCCAGTTACAAGCCCCCAAGGCAGCCCCCGTGTAGAGACTGGATTGAATCTGAATCGCCCATGGACGATTCGTCATTAGTGTTGACCGGCGTGGTCTCCTGGGTCACTGATTGTTTTGGTTCCTCAGATCCCTGCGTGAACCGAACAAAGACCGGAAGGGTTAGATTTGGCGTCATGACAGGGCAGACGTACCTGGCTGGCTCGACGATGTCGTAGGAGGTGTCCGGCTCAGGCATGGGCGATCCAATCATGCCGACGAAGACGCTGATCTTGCCGAAGGGGACCCTGTAACCGGATTCGATCGAATCGGCCTCGGGCCCCCATAGCAAGTTGTTGATGTAGTACTTCCCGCGGCGGCTCCGAGTCATGAGCCCCGCTGCGTAGCTCCCAGACCCTGGTAGGGCTCCCTTTGAGAACTCAACTCCACCGTGCGCACGCCTCACGGTGGGCGCCAACTGTCGTGGTTTTGTCACGGCAGATGTGCTCGTGAAAGGACTTAGTGTTGGAGCCATCGCACCTTGGTGGTGACTCAAAGGGGTTATGTGGGAACGAGATAGATTTACCCAGGTTCGGCCCCTCGTCAAGAGGTAAAAGCCTACGTCTTGCTTGGAGTTTGTATTGATGATGTTTCGATTACAAGGGGGCGTAACTCGCCTGACCTAGCACTCGATGATTTCTAACCTCCCCTCTCCTTCCCGGGGACTCGCCTTTATATACAGGTCGAGTCCTTAGGGTTTACAAGGGTCTTTTCCTTTACACAAATTGTGATTCTTCCGATCTCTAAATCGCCATCTTTCCAAGACTCGGAGATCTTCTCTACTATGGACTTCTCCCAAAGGTCCTGAACAGCCATACGACTCCCGGCCTTGCTGGACCAAGGCCGGAACCACTCGGAGATGAGTCGCCAACTTGGGTGACCCGGCCCAACTAGGGCGGGTTACCCAAAAGATAATATCCCCAACAGTATATAAATGTTTCCTTACCAAATTCCACTTACCAAAGGCGCTTAACTCCCCGACAACGGCGCCAGAAAAGAGTCTTGATGACCCACAAGTATAGGGGATCAATCGTAGTCCTTTAGATAAGTAAGAGTGTCGAACCCAACGAGGAGGAGAAGGCTCTGATAAACGGTTTTCAGCAAGTTAATAACTACAAGCACTGAAAGTAGGGGTAACAAGTGATGGTGTAGTGAGGTGAAACATCGCAAGCGAAAAGTAACAAGTGACAAGTAGTAGCAACGGTGCAGCTAAGTGGCCCAATCCCTTTTGTAGCAAGGTACAAGCCTGAGCAAAGTCTTATAAGAGGAAAAACGCTCCCAAGGACACACGGGAATTTCTGTCATGCTAGTTTCATCATGTTCATATGATTCGCGTTCGTTACTTTGATAGTTTGATATGTGGCTGGACCGACGCTTGGGTACTGCCCTTACTTGGACAAGCATCCCACTTATGATTAACCTCTCTCGCAAGCATCCACAACTACGAAAGAAGAATTAAAACAATGTCTAACCGTAGCATTAAACTAGTGGATCCAAATCAGCCCCTTACGAAGCAACGCATAGACCGGGGTTTAAGCTTCTGTCACTCTAGCAACCCATCATCTACTTACTACTCCCCAATGCCTTCCTCTAGGACCAAATATGGTGAAGTGTTATGTAGTCGACGTTCACATAACACCACTAGAGGAAAAACAACATACAGCATATCAAAATACCGAACGAATACTAAATTCACATGACTATTATTAGCATGACTTATCCCATGTCCTCATGAACAAAAGTAACTACTCACAAAGCATAATCATAATCATGATCAGAGGTGTAATGAATAGCATCAAGGATCTGAACATAACTCTTCCACCAAGTAATCCAACTAGCATCAACTACAAAGAGTAATCAACACTACTAGCAACCTTACAAGTACCAATCGGAGTCGCGAGACGGAGATTGGTTACAAGAGATGAACTAGGGTTTGGAGAGGAGATGGTGCTGACGAAGATGTTGATGGAGATGACTCCCCTCCGACGAGAGGAGTGTTGGTGATGACGAAGGCGACGATTTCCCCCTCCGGGAGGGAAGTTTCCCCGGCAGGATCGTCCTGCCGGAGCCCTAGATTGGTTCTGCTCAAGTTCCGCCTCGTGGCGGCGGCGAATCCACGAAAAAGCTCCACCCTCATTTTTTCTCGGAAGAAACCCTTCATATAGAAAAATAGGGGGGCTAGTGGGCCACCAGGGTGCCCACAAGCCCTGTTGCCGCGGCCAGGGGGTAGGCCGCGACAACCATGCTTGTGGGCCCCTGACTGCTCCTCTCTGACACTTCTTTCGCCCAGTGTTTTTTATATATTCCCAAAAAAATCCACGTTGATTTTCAGGGCATTTGGAGTTGCGTAGAATAGAGGACTCAGACTTGCTCCTTTTCCAGTCCAGAATCCAGTTGCCGGTATTCTCCCTCTTCAGATAAACCTTGCAAAATAAGAGAGAAAAGGCATAAGTATGGTTCCACAAAGTATAATAACAGTCCATAAAGCGATAAATATCAACATGAAAGCATGATGCAAAAGGACGTATGAGGAGACACAAAGCAAAACTCACGACTAAAACACTAAGACTTTTAATCTACTAGAGAAAAAGAAAACTGAAAAGGAACAAACTAAAACAAAGGTAAAGGTAAAAGATGTGATGGTGATACGATACCGCGGCAATTCCCCCAAGCTTGGCACAAGCCAAGGGGCTTGCCCATACCCATGCTTAGTTGTCTTCCTTTGGAGGTGATGGTGGTGGAGTTGTTGCGACACGGGTTTGATCCTCCGTCTTCCAAGGCATAGGTGCTCCATCATGGAAAGATGAACGAGTCTCCGGAATCCTCAAATCTGCAGCCAACCGTATTGATTTAAATCTATACTCATACTCACAGTTTTGGTTCTACACGTCATAGATCTGGGCTTGGAGGTGATCAATCCTGTCGTAGAGCCTGGAGAGGTGCTTCCCGATGTTATTGGCATCGATCCTGTGCTCGCTGGTGAACTCCGTGATCATCATGTGGTTGGCGTTGAGTCCACGCTCCACCATCCCTTGGCACTTGAAGACCTGTTGCTCCATTGCTTCGAGCCTCGCCTCCATGCTTCCGGTCTTCTTGGGCCCCTCAACATCACGGATGTGCAACATCCCCTCACGCATCTCGGTAGATTGAGGGTGTTGCAGCACTCCCGTGAGGTAGGGATTGATGACCTTCTCGAAGATCTTGTCATTCGGAGCTTTTGGGGACGTCATAGCAATCTAGATCTGCAACAGAAACAGGCTCGAAACGAAAACAAAGGAAATTCGCATGATTCGAGGGTCAGACCTTACGGGAGAATATATAATGATTTTTCCAGACCTGAACGAGTACTCCGCATGAAAACGGAGTCCGGGAGGCACACGAGGTGGCCACAAGCCCCCCAGGCACGGCCAGGGGGTAGGCCCGCGCCTGGCAGGCTTGTCGCCTCCTCGTGCGCTTTCCGGACTACTTCCAAATTTTCTATTTTTTCAAAAATTCCAAAATGGAGAAAAATTCCTACTCGAAAAGTTTTGGAGTTTGTTTTCTTACCGAATCACATACCTCTTCGTTTTCGGAGTCTGAAACAAGCTGATAAATATCCCTTAGGTATTCTTCCGGAGTTATGGTATTGATGATATTGCTTTCAACATTTATGGGAGTACCTGAGATATAGTGCTTGATTCTCTTTCCATTTACAACTCTCGGACAATTACTTTTCGTGTTGTCGATCTTGATAGCACCGGAACGATATACTTCCTCAACAATACAAGGACCTTCCCATTTAGAGAGAAGCTTGCGTGCAAAAAATCTTAAACGAGAATTATATAGCAAGACATAATCACCTACATTGAACTCATGCTTTTGTATCCTCTTATCATGCCACCTCTTAACCTTTTCTTTCAACAACTTGGCATTTTCATATGCCCGAGCTCTCCATTCATCAAGCGAGATAATGTCAAATAACCTCTTCTCACCAGCAAGTTTGAAATCAAAGTTGAGCTCTTTGATTGCCCAATAAGCTTTATGCTCTAGCTCAAGAGGTAAATGACATGCTTTACCGTACACCATTTTGTACGGAGACATGCCCATGGGACTCTTATAGGTAGTTCTATAAGCCCACAGTGCATCATCGAGCTTCTTAGACCAATTCTTTCTAGACCTGTTGACAGTCTTTGGTAGAATTAGTCTAATTTCTCTATTGCTTAGCTCCACTTGACCACTGGACTGAGGGTGATAGGGGGACGCAATCCTATGGTTGACATCGTACTTAGCAAGCATTTTACGGAAAGCACCATGAATGAAATGTGAACTACCGTCGGTCATTAGATATCTAGGGACTCCAAATCTAGGGAAGATAACTTCTTTAAGCATCCTAATAGATGTGTTGTGATCAACACTACTAGTGGGGATAGCTTCTACCCACTTAGTGACGTAGTCAACAACAACTAGGATATGAGTATACCCGTTGGATTTTGGAAAAGGTCCCATATTATCAAAGCCCCAAACATCAAATGGTTCAATGACAATGGAGTAGTTCATAGGCATTTCCTGACGTTTACCCATATTACCTACTCTTTGACATTCGTCACAAGACAAGACAAACTTACGGGCATCCTTGAAGAGAGTGGGCCAATAGAAATCTGATTGCAATACCTTGTGTGCAGTTCTATCTCCCGCATGGTGTCCTCCGTAGGCCTTGGAGTGACACTTCTGTAGGATCTGTCCCTGTTCATGTTCAGGTACACAACGTCTAATAACACTATCTACTCCTTCCTTATAAAGGTGAGGATCATCCCAAAAGTAATGTCTCATGTCAAAGAAGAATTTCTTCTTTTGCCGGTATGTGAAACTAGGTGGTATATATTTGGCAACGATATAGTTTGCATAATCGGCATACCACGGTGCACTATGTGAAGTATTGATGACATTCAGTTGCTCATCAGGAAAGCTATCATCAATAGGTTGTGGGTCATCAAGAACGTTCTCTAACCTAGACAAGTTATCTGCTATGGGGTTATCAGCACCCTTACTGTCGACAACGTGCAAATCAAATTCTTGTAGCAAGAGAACCCATCTGATAAGTCTAGGTTTAGCATCCTTGTTCTCCATGAGGTGCTTAATAGCAGCGTGATCAGTGTGAATAGTGACTTTGGAGTCAACTATGTAAGACCTGAACTTTTCACATGCAAACACGACTGCTAAAAACTCCTTTTCCGTAGTAGCATAGTTTCTTTGGGCACTGTTTAGAGTTCTACTAGCATAGTGAATAACATTCAACTTCTTATCAACTCTTTGCCCTAGGACATCACCAACAGCATAATCACTAGCATCACACATGATTTCAAAAGGTAAGTTCCAATCAGGTGGTTGAACAATGGGTGTAGTTATCAAAGCCTTCTTAAGTATTTCAAAGGCTTCCTCACAATCATCATCAAAAACAAAAGGAATATCCTTTTGCAAGAGATTGGTAAGAGGCCTAGAAATCTTATAGAAGTCTTTAATGAACCTCCTATAGAAAACAGCATGACCAAGGAAACTTCTTATACCTTTGATATCTGTGGGGTATGGCATTTTCTTGATCGCATCAACCTTAGCCTTATCGACTTCAATACCTCTTTCAGAAATTTTATGTCCTAAGACGAGCCTTCATTAACCATAAATTGGCACTTCTCCCAATTCAAGACAAGATTGGTGTCTTTACATCTCTGCAAGACTCAATCAAGGTTGCTGAGGCAATCATGAAAGGAAGACCCGTAAACGGAGAAGTCATCCATGAAAACCTCAACAATCTTTTCACAAAAGTCAGAGAATATAACCATCATACATCTTTGAAAGGTGGCAGGTGCATTACATAAGACAAAAGGCATACGTCTATAAGCAAAGGTACCGAAAGCACTAGTGGGGACGGGGCCTTTAGCCCCGGCCCCTAAGGGGCTTTAGTCCCGGGTCACCAACCGGGACTAAAGGGGCGGGACTAAAGGCCTAACCGTTAGTCCCGGCCCTGTTACAAGCCGGGACTAATGGTGCTCCACGTGGGTGCCTCGTTGCGCCCCAGGGTCAGGTCCTTTAGTCCCGGTTCGTTACACGGACCGGGAGTAAAGAGTTTCAGATTTTGCTTATTTTTGGGTTTTTTTTTGAATGAAATTTTTTTTGGGTTTTAGGGTTTTAGGGTTTAGGTGTTCGGGAGATTAACGTGATGCCTCGTTTGGTGTTCGGGAATTAGTTTTCATATAATTTAAATAGAAATAATTATGCATATATATATAAGATTAACTTATCTTACAAGTGAGCATATATATATATATACAATTATGTGGAGATCTGAATTATCGGGACTAGAGCCCGTCTATTCGATTACATGGACGAACATCAGTAATGGCCCCTAGCTACACTAAATCGTCCTTTGTCATCTATAGCTTCCGTCCTCAGAAATCCCGCAAGCTCCTCTACAACAGCAATCGCGCGTTGCTCTGGTAGGACCTTCGTCGTCATGGCCGTGTGCTATATAAGAAGAGGAGATGAATATGAATATCAATCATGTTAACAAAGAATGACGGGTAAAAATAGAGGTGTGAATGTTCATTGCTTACGTCGAATCTGTGATCCTTGTGCTCAGAGGTAAACGTGCGAATGGTCTCGCAAACATAGTATCCGCATAGATGCGTTCCCCGTGGCTGCTGGTTGCACTTTACGAGAATAGAATATATATAATCAAAATAATAATCTAGCATCATAAATGTATTGAAAATAGAAGTATATCATACTACTACTTACCTCAGCCGCTCTAAAGGTCAGCTTCTCAGGAAAGTTACGGGGAGTCACGCACTTGAACCGCTTCCAAACCCTGCCCGACAAGGATAATGATTTGCTAAGTTTTTCATTAATTGATATATCAGAAAATCATCGAAAGAGACCGATAGAGCGCAAGAATGATTGAAATTACCCTTGGAGCATGTCCTACAGGCTTTGGAACTGTTCTAAGGGTCTCGATAATGGGTCGAAGGCATCAACTCTTCCCTTATCAATTTGAATGTCCAACAGAATCCAATGGAAGCTACACATGTATATATATATGTATGTGTCAGTAACTTATCAATTACACTTATAAGTGAATGGACACAACAGAGTAAAGACCCTCACCTGAAGTTGTATGGAAACAGTATGTGGTCACAGAAATTTTGATCTGTTAGAAACCTTAGAAGGGTTTCCTCTGTCTCCTTGGGATAATCAGTTAGCGTCGCTATTTGTATTTTATCTGAGTCAATAAACCCAATATTTAGGACGTTCTTACTTTTACAATCCAGAATCTTCATTCTGCATAATAGAGTACAAGTTATATATAGATAATGAATTGAAATAACTAAACAAGTTATATGTAGACAACAAATTGAAAAACTTACAGACAATAGCAACTCATAAGCGATTTGTCGAGGGCGTCGCCATTGTACATCTGGAAGAGTTCATCAAAGTCGATATGGATTTGTTCGGGGCGGCTGTAGTACTCCCGTGGGACACTCAGCACGATCATCGTTCTCCCATTCTTTGATTCACTTAAGTACCATTGATGCAAGTAACGCATATTTGTTGGGAGATCATCTTTGCTGACCAAAGGCTCACCCATGACAAACTGTGGCTTAGGGGCTACCATAGCCTTGGGTATCCTGTCATCTTGGGAAGCCAGCAAATCTTCAACCGAGACACCACATTCAGCCGCCAACTCCTTTGCTATTTCAAAAGCTAGCCCCTGCACAGGAGGGGGAACATTCTCGGTTAACACCTTGAGGGGTGGGATCGACTGTTTGGCCTGTTGTCCAAGTTGAGGAACGTCTGATTTTTTCTTGCTTGTAGTTGAACTTGATTTGCTCCCACGTGCACTTGCACGTGATCTCCTCTTTTTCACTTCCTTCTGCAATGTGCGTGTATAGTCATCAGGCTTATGGTGTAAGTCATACTGTGATGGAAGGGTCGTGAAGTATTTTGCAAATGCTATTTGCTTCTCGGTGTATTCCGGGCGGGGCTCGGGTTCCTTCTTTTTCATCTGTGCATCATGATGTTCCTTTGCTATCTTGGCGTTTTCCTCAGGGGTACGATCATAAGGTCTGATAGGAAGATTAGCATGACGTACCTTTGGGAGGGGCGGCCGTTTGCGCTTTGGGGGGCTCCGTCGCTTAGAAATCATCGGCGGAGCGTTCTTGGTGGCACGCTCCCGCTTAGTATCCGGAGCGGGCGGCGGCGGAGACGGACGACCCAAGTCCGGCGGCGGTGATCGAGATGGACTCGTGTTGTGCTGGCTGACGTCATGTGGAGGGCTTGGAGGTGATCTGCTCTTTTTCACTTCCTTCTGCAATGTGCGTGTATAGTCATCAGGCTTATGGTGTAAGTCATACTGTGATGGAAGGGTCGTGAAGTATTTTGCAAATGCTATTTTCTTCTCGGTGTATTCCGGGCGGGGCTCGGGTTCCTTCTTTTTCATCTGCGCAACATGATGTTCCTTTGCTATCCTGGCGTTTTCCTCGGGGGTACGATCATAAGGTCTGATAGGAAGATTAGCATGACGTACCTTTGGGAGGGGCGACCGTTTGCGCTTTGGGGGGCTCCGTCGCTTAGGAATCGTCGGCGGAGCGTTCTTGGTGGCACGCTCCCGCTTAGTATCCGGAGCGGGCGACGGCGGAGACGGACGACCCAAGTCCGGCGGCGGTGATCGAGATGGACTCGTGTTGTGCTGGCCGACGTCATGTGGAGGGCTTGGAGGTAATGGAGGTGTAGGTGATCTGCGACGACTCGGAGGCGGTGTTGTCCTTCGGGCCGAGCCTGGAAGCTTGATGTAGTTCTTGTCCCATAGGATGACTCCACCCAGTACTTCTCCGAGTGTCCTCTCATCTTCGGGTCCAGCTATGTCGAGCTCCATATCATGAAACCCCGTCAGGATTTCATCCACCCCGACTTTAGCAAAGCCAGCTGGAATCTCACGGCCATGCCTGCGTGCATCAGGGCCAGAAGGTAAAGCTTGTCCGACGGCCACCTTCATCGATATGTTCTTGAATTTCTGATGGAGTTCACATGATGTTGACTCCTTGATTCCATCCACGGGGTAGCCGGGACCGCCCTCTATCATTCTTCGTGCATCGTTGGGCGGGGCCTCAGATTCAGCCACGCTGCTTTTCCGCTTAGATGGGGCGCCGGTAATATCAAGTGCAGGATCTTCCTGGAGCGCTACTCCTCTAAGCTCATCAATCTGCTTCTGTTGCTCGTTAATCCTGGCAAGCAACTGGTTGAACTTGTCATTCTCCTCATCCTGCTGCCGCTTCTTTGCTCTCTCTCAGCTTCTGTAAGTGTCTTGGTCTCTGGCAAACGCAAGCGACCACAGGTAAGAAGGACCGAAGCCTCGCGTTTGTCCTCCATGTTCGTCATTGCCGAGGACCAGTGTGAGCAAATCGTTCTCTCTATCTGCAGTGAACTTTCTTTTTCCCTCCTTAATTTCTTTCACTATCCTTTTCCAATTCTCCCTGGGTATCCTAAGACCGTCACTGCAGATGAGGTCCCTTGTTTTTTTGTCGTACGAACCACCATGCGCAAGGAACCAATTTCTTGCTCTCAATTCCCACTCATCACGGAGTGGTTCAGGTACAATGCCTTTATCTAGCAGATCTTGCTCTTTCTTGTCCCACTTTGGGATGGCAGTCTCATAGCCCCCTGGCCCCAGCTTGTGGTGATATTTCTTCTTGTCGGCATTTATCTTGTTCTTTTCTGATAATGCCTGGGCATCTTCTGACTCTTTGTACTCTTGAAATGCCTTCCAGTGATTCGCCTGCTTGGCTAGATACCCCTCGAATACTGGCACTTTGTTTGTCTTCAGATAGTTTTTCCATAGCTTCTTCTTCCAGCTACGGAACAGTTCGGCCATCTTCTTTAGAGTCCACTGCTTGACTTTGGCCCTCAGTTTGTCTGCGTCGTCTTCATTCTCACATTCTGGCAGGTTGAAATGTGACATGAGATCATTCCAAAGATTATCTTTGTACCTTTCGGCGACATAGTCACTATCCGCTGCCCCTTTGCGCTTGTTCCACTCCCGAACGCTGATCGGGACGTGATCCCTAACGAGAACTCCGCATTGCTTCTTGAATGTGTCAGCAGCATTCTTAGGAAGCTTGGGTTCGCCCGTAGGCAATATCACCTCAAAGGTGTAATGCGTCCGTGCATCCAACTTTCTAGTCGGGCCTCATTTCGTAGCTTTGCTCGATGTGGAGGCCTAAGAGGGAGAAACATTCTTCAAATGAATGTATATGTATACAATATAGAGCTATCTCCAATTTTTTCACATATTAAAAGTGATTGTCGAACTTCATATGTATAGCTCGCCGGACTTTATTATTTCTTCACCGGCTTCTCCATCAGTGGAGCTATCACCTTCTCTGTCATTGGACCTATCTCCTGCCCAATCGGCTTCATCTTCGTATTGCTCGACCTCCATTTCATATCCGAAGGCGTTTAGATATGACGACGGAGATTCAGCTGGTTCAACGTCGGGGCCGTCTTTGATTATATCTTCGAGAAGTTCTTCCTCTTCGAGGTTCCTGTTATGTGGATCCATAGTTCTGCAAAAAACGGACATTTGATTAACTAATAAACTAACAAACTATATAAGAGGGGTTGGAAACTTCGAAGTGTCATTTTATATAGGAGGACCTTTAGTCCCGGGTCTTGGCTAGAACCTAAACTCTAAAATACCAGCCGGGCCGAGCCCAGTCCCGGACACTTAAGCATATACAATAGCAAAATTAAACTAGTTCTATTAATTTTATTGCTAAAAATAAACTATTAACACTTAAGCATATTGTCGTGGGTATAAGCCTGACAGTAGATGTGTAGGGTACGGATGAGATGGGCAGAGTCCTAGCTACGGCAAGGTTGTATGAGTTCAGGCCCCTCTGCAGTGGAGGTAACAACCCTACGTCTCAGTGCTCTCGGAGCTTGTTGTCGAGTGGAATATGGAATACAATGATTTTCTAACCCCTCTACCAGTGGGGGAGGGCGGCTTATATAGAGTGTGCTGCCCTCCACAACGGTTCCGGTACAGGGGTGGAGTAGTGGGGATTGAATGCATACGTTACAGGTAACGTATGCTCTAAATACTAATAAATGCACCCGGAAACGTACGGACGTTTCCCTCCACAGAGGTTACGATGTACCGAGTGTATCCAGTCGGTTAGCTTGGTATCCTCCGAATGCTAGTCTCCGACTGGATGATTGAGGACCTGTTACCGACTGGATGATGGGGACTCCTTAATTCAGTCAGGACTGACTAAGGGCCCTGTCCTTTGTGAGGGGTAGTCCTTGGGTAGGACCTGCATGGCAGGCCTATGACCCTACCCTAGGACTATGATCCCATCATTAGTCCCCGAATGGATTGGGGTTGGAACGACGAAGTGATGCTTGAAGTTTGGATCCGACTGGATTAGATTTGGCTTGGGTGTTGCTTGCCTCGATCCATTTTATCTTTTCTGACCAACGATCCGAGTGGAAGCGCCCGTGAAACAGACTGTCGGAAGCCGAGTGCTTCCGCGGCATCTTTTGACGCGACTGGTCAACTGACAGCGGCGGATTTTCCAGGATCTCAAATTTCGGGTTCCGCGCGCTCAGCGGGGAAGACGCTAGCGCACTCGAGTAGCGCCTGACGCCTCGATTCTCGCGCCTTCAACTCCTCCACTGATATCGCCGCTGCCGGTCGGGCGGATAAGGTTTCGGGGCCATCCGCCAGTGACCTAGTCGGAACCCTATTTAAATCTGGGCGGCGAGGCTTCTTCGTTACGCTCGCCGAATCTTTCGCACTCGCCTGCTTCGTCTTCCTCGCAACCTCCAGCGCTCCTACACTCCTTCCTTCTCCTTCCTCCCGAGGGTTCGCCATCGCCTCCATGACCAAGGGTCAGACCAGCAAGATGGAGGCGAGGAAGAAGAAGGGCAAGGCGGCGGCGCCTGCTCAGCGGCGGCAGCGGCCGCTGCCGGCGGGGTGGATTCAAGGTGATTTGCTCCCCTCCACTGTGACGGAGGGGGATCTGTTGCAGCTGGTGGAGCACGGAATGATCGTGCATAAGTCCTGGATGCTGCCGGCGGAGAATGAGGTCGAGCCGGCGCCCCGGGAGGGGGAGCGCGTCTTGCTTCTCAGCCACGTCCATCGAGGTTTTTCTTTACCCCCGCATCCTTTCTTCAAGGGTATCATGAATCACTTCGGTACCCAACTTCACCATTTCCCTCCGAATGCCATCGCCCACCTTTCTGCCTTTATAGTCTTGTGCGAGTGTTTCATTGGCTGTCCCCCCCCCATTGGGGGCTGTTCAAGCACATATTTTCTGCTAGATCCCAGACCATCAAACGACTTAGCCAGTCGGATGATAAAACACATCTTCTCCAGCTCTGCGGGGGTGTAGGTTTCCAGAAAAAGAGTCGGAGCAGTTATCCTGCTCTCCAGTTATGTGAGTCGGTTAGGAACTGGCAGTCGACGTGGTTCTACTGCCAGGATATCGCCTGTCCGAATGCTTCGACAGGGCTGCCTCCCTTCAGTCTGGATCGGCCTGCCCCACCTAAGCAACTCGCGCTCACGAGGGCGGAGAAGAACGACGTCCAGCCCTTGGTTGAGGCACTCGTGGACGTCGTCAGGATGGGGGTCACCGGCATAGACTTGCTGGAGGTCTTTCTTGGTCGACGGATCCAGCCTCTGCAGGCTCGCGACCATGCCATGTGGCATTACACAGGCCCCGAGGACTCTACTCGGACCTACGTGGTGGCCGTGACTGACGAGAGGGTGACCTCGTGGGTGCTCCAAATCACGGGCCCCTGCGAGAATCCCAAAGGATCTCGGCGAGTGAGGCCTTACAGCGCGGATCATCCTCCACCGAATCAGGTGAGTGACATTGTCGAGTGCACTGAACTGTCCCAATTCTTGTCGTTTGTCTATATCTCTGTGTGATGTCTGATATTGCCGACTGAAATTTATGCAGGAGTGGACCAACTGGTTCTCCCCCGTCTCGAACGGGAATCCGGCGGAGGAAGAGGAGGAAGGCAGCCAAGAGGGCAGCGTGGAGAGCGCCAAATACGTCTCCGACAGCGGGGAATCGAAGGAGGAGACCAGCGAGGAGGAGGAAGAAGACGAAGAGCAAGACTCGCCACCTTCGAACCCAGAGCATCGGACCAAGCGCCGACACGAGCCCGCCGTCCCCTCGGCTCATCCCGCGTCTTCGAGTGCTCCGCCTGCTGCTCCGGCGGTCCCGAGTGTTCGAAGCACTAAGAGGACCAAGGATGCCGCCGCTGAGCCCGCGGGTCAGTCTTCTAAGGTGGCCAAGCCGAGTGGGCCTAAGCCTCGGAAGGCTCTGCCGTGAATGAGGGTTGCTGTCCCCGTCACCTCTATGTAAGTGTACACAGTTTTCAATTCTTTCTGATATCCGAGTGAACTTCTGTTTACTGGCCGAATGGGTCTCACTGGACAGGGTCGTTACTTCTGCCACCTCTCCGGCGTGTCAGGAAGACGACCCCATGGACACGGACAACATCGTCTCATCCCATCCAGGTGCGTTGTAGGGACGTCGAATGTTTTATACTATCGTGTCCCAGTCAGGTGCTTCTTTCTTTTTCTGAGACCTCGTGTCATTCGGTCTGTCAGGGGCGATTTGTCTGGGTGAGGGCGACCAGGGGAGAGCCGACCCAACTGTGGAGCCTGTTCTCGAGGCTGCTCCTCCTGCTGCCGCTCTTGCCGCTGACGTGCTGCCGACTGAGGTGCTGCCACAGACTGAACGAGTGCTGGTGGGTGAGGAGCCGACTGGGGCGGACCTTGGGATGCCTCAGGAACCTCCGACGATTCCAGGTTCGTCGAATGCTGAATTCAGCATCCAGCGTCTTCCGGAGGAGCAGGTGAGAGCGGCCAAGGGGGCTATGGTGCAGGCGGAGTTGATGGCTGGAGAAGCCAAGAGGGCCTACGACTCCGTTGTGGCCTTGTACCAGCGGAGCTTGGAGCTGCGCGATGATATCCGAGTAAGTGGTCTAGTAAGTATTTACTTTTCTCCTGTGACCCACTGGGTGTTCTTGAATAGCAGTTGTTGTTTGCAATGTGTTCACTCTTAGTGAACCCAGTGGGTGTAGTCCCCGAGACTTCTGTCGAGTGCTTGCACCGACAGTTGTCTTTATACATATTGTCTTTGCTTTGGTCGTGTCTGTAAATAATATAACTGGCTGCTAGCAGTTGTGGCACTCGGAGTGCACTTACTGTAAGAGTCTCCGAGAGTAAGTTGTACTCAGGTCGGGTAACATTTGCCTCGTAGGCGTAGGTGATAACATGCATCTCAATAGGGCAGGCCTGCTTGAGATGCATGCCACTGGGGTCACTCTCAGTGAACCCACTGGGTGTAGTCCCCGAGACCGCTGTCGACTGCTTGCGTCGGCAGGGGTCTGAAGAACTTAGACTTTTAACTGTTGAACTTTCTGATTGTCTCTTGGTGTTTGGTGGCAGAAAACCTGTGAAATGGGATCAGCCTATGAGACTCTCAAGGCGGAGAGGAATCACTTCGCTGGTGAACTTGATGCGGCCATGCTTGCAATGGCCGGCATGAAGGATGCTCCGGCGGAACGGGAGAAGTCATTGGAGCAGGCACGTGAAGTGAACAAGGTGTTGACTAAGGAAGTGGAAAAGATGGGGAAACAGAGGACTGCGCTGATGAGTCAGATGGATGTGCTGAACAAACGATGCAGGGCGCAAGAGAAATAAGTCAGCGACTGGGCTCGGCAGATGATGACGCGTCTGGCTGGTAAGTCCTGCTTTTTTCCGAGTGGTTGTGCTATGCGCGTAACACTCGGCGCTTATTGTCTGTTTGTCCTATTGTCGCAGATTTTTGTTTTGATGCCGAAGCTGAAGCAGCTGACGTGGAGCGTTCGATTCTTGAGAACGTTCCACTCGGCGACGACGCCAATCGGAATCTGCTCCGTGCGCACATCCGCGTGGGCAAAGTTGGTCCTTTCATCGGTCGACTGAGAGAAGTCGTCGGCCGAATCGACAAGGAGCTTTGGCCAGAAGATGAGTCGCGGCAGGAGATGGAGAACCTGATGACCCGACTGGAGGAGATTCCCAACAGAGTGCAGTCGTGGAAGAAATCTGCAGCTCATTGCGGTGCAGATGTTGCTCTGTCCTTGGTCCGAGTCCATTGCAAGGAGGTGCGTGAGGAAAAGCTGAAGACACTGAAGGTCGCCAACACGAAGAAGCTTCGATTCGAAGACTTCATGGAGACGTTCCTTGAGAGTGCTACCCGCATCGCCGATGGAATCGACTTGGACACCTTCGTTGAGCCCTCTAGTCCTGGCGCTGACCCTGCTGACGCGTAAGAAAACTTTATCCTCGGTATGCCGAGTGTTTTATCTGTAAGGTACTTTGGCCACTTCTGTTGGCTGTCACACTTTTAAATCGGTGCGGGTAAGCTTGATCCGCACCGAGTTAGCTATCTTTGCAAGAATTTTGGAATCCGTTTTTTTGCTCTTCTGTTGCAATGTTGATTCGAGTTTTTGTTTGGCGTTTCTTGGTGAAGCCAAAGGCAAACAGTCGATGCTGGATCGCGGCTAAGCCCCCGAGTGTGACGTGAAGTGCACACTCGGAGAAGGTTAATACTTAGGCGATGCTGGATCGTAGCTAAGCCCCCGAGTGTGACGTGTAGTGCACACTCGGAGAAGGTTAGTACGTGGGCGATTCTGGATCGCAGCTAAGCCTCCGAGTGTGACGTTAAGTGCACACTCGGAGAAGTTTAATACTTAGGCGATGATGGATCGCAGCTAAGCCCCCGAGTGTGACGTGAAGTGCACACTCGAAGAAAGTTAACACTTAGGCGATGCTGGATCGCAGCTAAGCCCCCGAGTGTGACGTTAAGTGCACACTCGAAGAAAGTTAATACTTAGGCGATGCTGGATCACAGCTAAGCCCCCGAGTGTGACATTAAGTGCACACTCGGAGAAAGTTAATACTTAGGCGATGCTGGATCGCAGCTAAGCCCCCGAGTGTGACGTTAAGTGCACACTCGGAGAAAGTTAACACTTAGGCGATGCTGGATCGCAGCTAAGCCCCCGAGTGTGATGTTAAGTGCACACTCGAAGAAAGTTAATACTTAGGCGATGCTGGATCGCAGCTAAGCCCCCGAGTGTGACGTTAAGTGCACACTCGGAGAAAGTTAATACTTAGGCGATGCTGGATCGCAGCTAAGCCCCCGAGTGTGGCGTTAAGTGCACACTCGGAGAAAGTTAATACTTAGGCGATGTTGGATCGCAGCTAAGCCCCCGAGTGTGACGTTAAGTGCACACTCGAAGAAAGTTAATACTTAGGCGATGCTGGATCGCAGCTAAGCCCCCGAGTGTGACGTTAAGTGCGCACTCGGAGAAAGTTAATACTTAGGCGATTCTGGATCGCAGCTATGTTTTTTTTAGACCGGAGTCTGCGACCGCAGAAGAACTTTGAACCTGCAAAAAACTCAATCTGCTTTATATTATTTCGCCAATACTTGTTCTTTACATCGCTTCAGTCGATGGTCACGTGTAGAAGCGCTTCAGGAGATCTCCGTTCCATGCGCGTGGCTCGTCTGTCTCCCTCTCGATGTTGTAGAGTCTATATGCCCCGTTGTTCAACACCTTGGAGATGATGAAGGGTCCTTCCCAGGCCGGAGCCAACTTGTGAGGTCTTTGTTGATCCACTCGGAGCACCAGGTTGCCTGCTTGGAACGTCCGACTTCTGACGTGGCGTGCATGAAAACGCCGCAGATTTTGTTGATTAATGGTCGAGCGAGTTAATGCCATCTTGCGCTCCTCTTCCAGAAGATCCACTCCGTCTTGCCTTGCTTGTTATGCTTCGGCTTCGGAGAAGAGTTCGACTCGTGGCGCATTGTGAAGCAAGTCACTCGGAAGGACCGCTTCTGCTCCATAAACGAGGAAGAACGGTGATCGCCCTGTAGATCTGTTCGGGGTTGTGCGAAGTCCCCAAAGCACTGAAGGTAGCTCGGTAACCCAAGCGCCAGCGGCATGTCCTATCTCTCTCAGGAGTCGGGGCTTCAATCCTTGCAAAATAAGCCCGTTTGCCCGCTCTGCTTGTCCATTGGACTGATGATGTGCTACGGAAGCAAAATCCACTCGGATGCCTTGGCTTGTATAGAAACCTTTGAATCTGTCCGAGTCAAAGTTTGTCTCGTTGTCCGTAATTATGCTGTGAGGTACACCGAATCTGAAGATGATGTCCCTGACAAACTTGACGGCTGTCGAGGCGTCGAGCTTCTTGATGGGCTTCTCTTCGATCCATTTGGTGAACTTGTCGACTGCCACCAACAGATGTGTGTATCCACCTTGGCCTGTCTTGAATGGGCCGACTGTATCTAATCCCCACACTACAAACGGCCACACCAGAGGGATCGTCTTTAACGCAGACGTTGGCTTGTGGGACTTGTTGGAGTAGAACTGGCAGCCCTCACATCGATCAACCATATCCTTAGCCATCTCGTTAGCCTGCAGCCAAAAGAAGCCAGCCCTGAATGCCTTGGCGACGATTGCTCTCGAAGAAGCGTGATGACCGCAAGTCCCCGAGTGAATATCCTCCAGAATCAGCTGCCCCTCCTCCGGGGAGATGCATCGTTGAAGAACGCCTGAGATACTTTCCTTGTACAATTGGCCATCAATGACAGTGAATGACTTCGACCTGCGGACTATCTGCCTGGCTTGTACTTCGTCTTCTGGAAGTTCTTGCCTCAAGATATATGCCATGATCGGCACAGTCCAATCGGGAATGACAGCCAGAATCTCCATGACCAGATCAACCACAGCAGGTACATCGACTTCAGTCGGATCTGTTGTGCTCTTGGGTTGTACTGGTTCCTCTATGAAAGGATCTTCTTTGACTGAGGGGAGGTGGAGGTGCTCGAGGCAGACGTCACTCGGGACTGGTCTCCGAGTGGATCCGAGTTTTGCTAACTCGTCAGCCGCTTGGTTCTTCAGTCTTGGAACATGGTGTAGTTCTAGGCCTTCAAACTTCTTCTCAAGCTTCCTCACTGCATTGCAGTATGTAGTCATGGTGGGGTTTCTGACGTCCCACTCTTTCATCACTTGATTGACCACCAGATCTGAATCGCTGTAGACCATCAGGCGACGGACGCCGAGTGAGATGGCCATACGCAACCCATAGAGGAGAGCTTCATACTCCGCCTCGTTGTTGGAGGAATCGAAGTGTATCTGTAGCGTGTACTTGAGCTTGTCGCCCTATGGTGATATGATCACAACGCCAGCGCCGGAGCCATTCAACATCTTGGACCCATCGAAGAACATTGTCCAATGGGCCGAGCAGATGTGGGTCGGTTGCTGTTCTTCTATCCATTCTGCTATGAAGTCAGCCAGAGCTTGAGACATAATAGCTTTCTTGGCCTCGAACTTGATGTCACAGTACATCATCTCCATTGCCCACTTCGCCACTCGGCCTGACGCATCTCGATTGTGGAGAATTTCCGACAATGGAGCATCAGAAACGACAGACACCGAGTGGTCTTGGAAATAGTGAGCCACCTTCTTCGCAGTCATGTAAATCCCGTAGATAAGTTTTGGATAGTGGGGATACCTCTGCTTGGAAGGAGTCAGGACTTCAGAGACGTAGTACACTGGCCGCTGAACTTTGTATGCTTTGCCTTCTTCTTCTCGTTCGACCGTAAGAACAGTACTGACGAATTGATTTGTAGCCGCGATATACAGAAGAAGGGGCTCTTTACTGAGTGGAGCAGTAAGAACCGGCTGGGTGGAAAGTAGGACTTTGAGGTCGTCGAATGCGACTTGGGCTTCATCTGTCCACTCGAAAGTATCTGATTTCTTCATGAGTCGGTACAGAGGAAGTGCTTTTTCGCCGAGTCGACTGATGAACCTGCTCAAAGCTGCTAGGCAACCTGTGAGCCGTTGAACATCGTGTATTCTGACTGGCCTCTCCATTCGGACGATGGTCCCGATCTTTTCGGGGTTGACATCGATCCCTCGTTCGGAAACGAAGAAACCGAGTAACTTTCCGCTCGGAACGCCGAACGAACATTTGGCGGGGTTGAGCTTGATATCGTACCTACGAAGGTTGGCGAATGTTTCTGCCAAGTCAGTCAGCAGGTCGGAACCTTTGCGTGACTTGACTATGATATCATCCATATATGCCTCCACATTCCGACCGATCTGATCGAGGAAACATTTTTGGATCATGCGCATAAAGGTAGCTCCTGCATTCTACAGACCGAATGGCATAGTGATGTAGCAGAAGTACCCGAATGGGGTGATGAAGGCTGTTTTTAATTCATTGGGACCATACAGACGGATCTGATGATAGCCCGAGTAGGCATCGAGAAATGACAGACGCTCGCAGCCCGCAGTCGAATCGACAATTTGATCTATGCGGGGGAGCGGAAAATGGTCTTTCGGCAGACCTTATTGAGATGCTTGAAGTCGATGCACATTCGGAGCGACTTGTCCTTCTTGGGCACCATGACAACATTGGCGAGCCACTCGGAGTGGTGAACCTCGCGAATGAAGTTGGCTGCCAGCAGCTGTTGGAATTATGCCCTAGAGGCAATAATAAATATAGTTATTATTATAATTTCTGTATCAAGATAATAGTTTATTATTCATGCTATAATTGTATTGAATGAAGACTCATTTACATGTGTGGATACATAGACAAAACACCGTCCCTAGCATGCCTCTAGTTGGCTAGCCAGTTGGTCAATGATAGTCAGTGTCTTCTGATTATGAACAAGGTGTTGTTGCTTGATAACTGGATCACGTCATTGGGAGAATCACGTGATGGACTAGACCCAAACTAATAGACGTAGCATGTTGATCGTGTCATTTTGTTGCTACTGTTTTCTGCGTGTCAAGTATTTATTCCTATGACCATGAGATCATATAACTCACTGACACCGGAGGAATGCTTTGTGTGTATCAAACGTCGCAACGTAACTGGGTGACTATAAAGATGCTCTACAGGTATCTCCGAAGGTGTTAGTTGAGTTAGTATGGATCAAGACTGGGATTTGTCACTCCGTGTGACGGAGAGGTATCTCGGGGCCCACTCGGTAATACAACATCACACACAAGCCTTGCAAGCAATGTAACTTAGTGTAAGTTGCGGGATCTTGTATTACGGAACGAGTAAAGAGACTTGCCGATAAACGAGATTGAAATAGGTATGCGGATACTGACGATCGAATCTCGGGCAAGTAACATACCGAAGGACAAAGGGAATGACATACGGGATTATACGAATCCTTGGCACTGAGGTTCAAACGATAAGATCTTCGTAGAATATGTAGGATCCAATATGGGCATCCAGGTCCCGCTATTGGATATTGACCGAGGAGTCTCTCGGGTCATGTCTACGTAGTTCTCGAACCCGCAGGGTCTGCACACTTAAGGTTCGACATTGTTTTATGCGTATTTGAGTTATATGGTTGGTTACCGAATGTTGTTCGGAGTCCCGGATGAGATCACGGACGTCATGAGGGTTTCCGGAATGGTCCGGAAATGAAGATTGATATATAGGATGACCTCATTTGATTACCGGAAGGTTTTCGGAGTTACCGGGAATGTACCTGGAATGACGAATGGGTTCCGGGAGTTCACCGGGGGGGGGGGGGGGCAACCCACCCCGGGGAAGCCCATAGGCCATAAGGGTGGCGCACCAGCCCTTAGTGGGCTGGTGGGACAGCCCAAAAGGGCCCTATGCGCCAAGGATAAGAAATCAAAGGAAAAAGGAAAAAAAAGGAGGAGGTGGGAAGGGAGGGGGACTCCCTCCCACCAAACCTAGTCCAACTCGGTTTGGGGGGGAGAGTCCTCCCCCTTGGCTCGGCCGACTCCTTGAGGGTCCTTGGACCCCAAGGCAAGGCCCCCCTCCCTCCCACCTATATATACGGAGGTTTTAGAGCTGATTTGAGACGACTTTTCCACGGCAGCCCGACCACATACCTCCACGGTTTTTCCTCTAGATCGCGTTTCTGCGGAGCTCGGGCGGAGCCCTGCTGAGACAAGATCATCACCAACCTCCGGAGCGCCGTCACGCTGCCGGAGAACTCTTCTACCTCTCTGTCTTTCTTGCTGGATCAAGAAGGCCGAGATCATCGTCGAGCTGTACGTGTGCTGAACGCGGAGGTGCCGTCCGTTCGGTACTAGATCGTGGGACTGATCGCGGGATTGTTCGCGTGGCAGATCGAGGGACGTGAGGACGTTCCACTACATCAACCGCGTTCTCTAACACTTCTGCTGTACGGTCTACAAGGGTATGTAGATCACTCATCCCCTCTCGTAGATGGACATCACCATGATAGGTCTTCGTGCGCGTAGGAAATTTTTTGTTTCCCATGCGACGTTCACCTACAGTGGTATCACAGCTAGGTTCATGCGTAGATGTCTTCTCGAGTAGAACACAAAAGTTTTTGTGGGCGGTGATGTGCGCTTTGCTGCCCTCCTTAGTCCTTTCTTGATTCCGCGGTATTGTTGGATTGAAGCGGCTTGGACCGACATTACTTGTACGCTTACGAGAGACTGGTTTCATCGTTACGAGTAACCCCCTTTGCTCAAAGATGACTGGCAAGTGACGGTTTCTCCAACTTTAGTTGAATCGGATTTGACCGAGGAGGTCCTTGGATGAGGTTAAATAGCAACTCATATATCTCCGTTGTGGTGTTTGAGTAAGTAAGATGCGATCCTACTAGATACCCTTGGTCACCACGTAAAACATGCAACAACAAAATTAGAGGACGTCTAACTTGTTTTTGCAGGGTATGATTGTGATGTGATATGGCCAACGATGTGATGTGATATATTGGATGTATGAGATGATCATGTTGTAATAGAAATATCGACTTGCACGTCGATGGTACGGCAACCGGCAGGAGCCATAGGGTTGTCTTTATACTAACGTTTGTGCTTGCAGATGCGTTTACTATTTTGCTAGGATGTAGCTTCAGTAGTAATAGCATAAGTAGCACGACAACCCCGATGGCAACACGTTGATGTACGATCATGGTGTAGCGCCGGTGACAAGAAGATCGTGCCGGTGCTTTGGTGATGGAGATCAAGAAGCACGTGATGATGGCCATATCATGTCACTTATGAATTGCATGTGATGTTAATCCTTTCATGCACCTTATTTTGCTTAGAACGACGGTAGCATTATGAGGTGATCTCTCACTAAAATTTCAAGACGAAATTGTGTTCTCCCCGACTGTGCACCGTTGCTACAGTTCGTCGTTTCGAGACACCACGTGATGATCGGGTGTGATAGACTCAACTTTCACATACAACGGGTGCAAAACAGTTGTGCACGCGGAACACTCGGGTTAAGCTTGACGAGCCTAGCATGTGCAGACATGGCCTCGGAACACATGAGACCGAAAGGTCGATCATGAATCATATAGTTGATATGATTAGCATAAGGATGCTTACCACTGAAACTATACTCAACTCACGTGATGATCGGACTTGGGATAGTGTAAGTGGATCATGAACCACTCAAATGACTAGAGAGATGTACTTTTTGAGTGGGAGTTTAGCATATAATTTGATTAAGTTGAACTCTAATTATCTTGAACATAGTCTAAGTCCACTTTGAATATATTTGTGTTGTAGATCATGGCTCACGCGACAGTCATCCTGAATTTTAACACGTTCCTAGAGAAAGCTAAGTTGAAAGATGATGGAAGCAACTTTGTAGACTGGGCTCGTAATCTTAAGCTGATCTTACAAGCTGGGAAGAAGGATTATGTCCTTAATGCTGTGCTAGGAGATGAACCACCCGCTACGGCTGATCAGGATGTTAAGAACGCTTGGTTAGCACGTAAGGAGGACTACTCAATAGTTCGATGTGCAGTCTTGTATGGCTTAGAACCGGGACTTCAACGTCGCTTTGAGCGTCATGGAGCATTTGAGATGTTCCAGGAGTTGGAGTTTATCTTTCAGAAGAACGCCCGGATCGAGAGGTATGAGACCTCCGATAAATTATATGCTTGCAAGATGGAGGAAAACTCGTCTGTCAGTGAACATGTGCTCAAAATGTCTGGGTACTCAAACCGTCTAGCTGAGCTGGGGATTGAACTCCCGCAAGAAGCTATCACTGACAGAATCCTTCAATCACTGCCGCCAAGCTATAAAGGCTTAGTGTTGAACTACAACATGCAAGGGATGAACAAGTCTCCCGGCGAGTTGTTTGCGATGCTGAAAGTCGCAGAGTCTGAACTCCGTAAAGAGCATCAAGTGTTGATGGTGAGCAAGACCACTAGTTTCAAGAGAAACGGCAAAGGCAAGAAGGGCAATTCGAAGAAGAGCGGCAAGCCTGTTGCCAATCCGCCGAAGAAACCCAAGGCTGGACCTAAGCCTGAAACAGAGTGCTTCTATTGCAAGGGTATGGGTCACTGGAAGCGCAATTGCCCCAAGTATCTGGCAGATAAGAAGGCGGGCAAAGAAAAATCAGGTATATTTGATATACATGTTATTGATGTGTACTTAACCGGCTCTCGTAGTAGTGCCTGGGTATTCGATACCAGTTCTGTTGCTCACATTTGCAACTCGAAAGAGGAACTGCAGAATAGACGAAGGCTGGCGAAAGACGAAGTGACGATGCGCGTAGGAAATGGTTCCAAGGTTGATGCAATCGCCGTCGGCACAGTGTCACTTTAGCTACCATCGGGATTAGTGATGAACTTAAATCATTGTTATTTAGTGCCTGCGTTGAGCATGAACATTATCTCTGGATCTTGTTTATTGCGAGACGGTTACTCTTTTAAGTCTGAGAATAATGGTTGTTCTATTTCTATGAGTAACATCTTTTATGGTCATGCACCGAATGTGAGAGGATTGTTCATATTGAATCTTGATAGCGATACGCATATACATAACATTGAGACCAAAAGAGTTAGAGTAAACAATGATAGCGCCATATTTTTGTGGCACTGCCGCTTGGGTCATATTGGTGTAAAGCGCATGAAGAAACTCCATGCTGATGGACTTTTGGAGTCACTTGACTTTGATTCACTTGACACGTGCGAACCATGCCTCATGGGCAAGATGACTAAGACTCCGTTCTCCGGAACAATGGAGCGTGCAAGTGACTTATTGGAAATCATACATACCGATGTGTGTGGTCCAATGAGCGTGGAGGCACGCGGCGGATATCGTTATTTTCTCACCTTCACTAACGATTTAAGTAGATATGGTTATGTCTACTTGATGAAGCACAAGTCTGAAACATTTGAAAAGTTCAAGCAATTTCAGAGTGAAGTGGAAAATCATCGTAACAAGAAGATCAAGTTCCTACGGTCTGATCGTGGGGGTGAATATCTGAGTTTCGAGTTTGGTGCTCACTTAAGACAATGTGGAATTGTTTCGCAGTTAACACCGCCTGGAACACCACAGCGTAATGGTGTGTCCGAACGTCGTAATCGTACTTTGTTAGAGATGGTGCGATCTATGATGTCTCTTACTGATTTGCCGTTATCATTTTGGAGTTATGCATTAGAAACAGCTACATTCACTTTAAATAGGGCACCATCAAAATCCGTTGAGACGACACCATACGAACTGTGGTATGGCAAAAAGCCAAAGTTGTCGTTTCTTAAAGTTTGGGGATGTGATGCTTATGTCAAAAAGCTTCAGCCTGAAAAGCTGGAACCCAAAGCGGAAAAGTGCGTCTTCATAGGTTACCCAAAAGAGACAGTTGGGTACACCTTCTATCTCAAATCCGAGGGCAAAGTGTTTGTTGCTAAAAACGGAGCTTTTCTCGAGAAGGAGTTTCTCTCGAGAGAATTGAGTGGGAGGAAGATAGAACTTGACGAGGTTGTCGAACCTCTCATCCCTCTGGATGGTGGCGCAGGGCAAGGGGAAACCTCTGTCGTTGCGACGCCGGTTGAGGAGGAAGTTAATGATGATGATCATGAAACTCCAGTTCAAGTTTCTGTTGAACCACGCAGGTCGACGAGATCACGCGCTGCTCCAGAGTGGTACGGTAATCCCGTCTTATCAATCATGTTGTTAGACAACAATGAACCTGCAAATTATGAAGAAGCAATGGTGGGCCCAGATTCCAACAAATGGCTAGAAGCCATGAAATACGAGATAGGATCCATGTATGAGAACAAAGTGTGGACTTTGGAGATACTACCTTAGGGCCGCAAGGCTATTCAGAACAAATGGATCTTTAAGAAGAAGACGGACGCTGACGGTAATGTGACCGTTTATAAAGCTCGACTTGTGGCAAAGGGTTTTTCACAAGTTCCAGGAGTTGACTACGATGAGACTTTCTCACCCGTAGCGATGCTTAAGTCCGTCAGAATCATGTTAGCAATAGCTGCATTTTTCGATTATGAAATCTGGCAGATGGATGTCAAAACGGCGTTCCTTAACGGTTTCCTTAAGGAAGAGTTGTATATGATGCAACCCGAAGGTTTTGTCGATCCTAAAAATGCTGACAAGGTGTGCAAGCTCCAGCGATCCATTTATGGACTGGTGCAAGCATCTCGGAGTTGGAACAAACGCTTTGATGAGGTGATCAAAGCATTTGGGTTTATACAAGTGGTTGGAGAATCTTGTATTTACAAGAAAGTGAGTGGGAGCTCTGTGGCGTTTCTAATATTATATGTGGATGACATATTACTGATTGGAAACAACGTAGAGCTTTTGGAGAGCATAAAAGGTTACTTGAATAAAAGTTTCTCTATGAAGGACCTAGGAGAAGCTGCTTACATTCTAGGCATTAAGATCTATAGGGATAGATCAAAACGCCTGATAGGACTTTCACAAAGCACATACCTTGATAAAGTTTTGAAGAGGTTCAAAATGGAACAGTCCAAGAAAGGGTTCTTGCCAGTTTTACAAGGTACGAGATTGAGTAAGACTCAGTGCCCAGCAACTGATGAAGATAGAGAGCATATGCGCTGCGTCCCCTATGCTTCAGCCATAGGTTCTATCATGTATGCGATGCTGTGCACTAGACCGGATGTTAGCCTGGCCATAAGTATGGCAAGTAGGTTCCAGAGTAATCCAGGAGTGGATCACTGGACAGCGGTCAAGAATATCCTGAAGTACCTGAAAAGGACTAAGGAGATGTTTCTCGTGTATGGAGGTGACGAAGAGCTCGCCGTAAAAGGTTACGTCGATGCAAGCTTTGACACAGATCCGGACTACTCTAAGTCGCAAACCGGATACGTATTTATTCTTAATGGGGGTGCAGTAAGCTGGTGCAGTTCCAAGCAAAGCGTCATAGCAGATTCTACATGTGAAGCGGAGTACATGGCTGCATCGGAGGCAGCTAAGGAGGGTGTCTGGATGAAGAAGTTCATGACGGATCTTGGAGTGGTGCCAAGCGCACTGGATCCAATAACCTTGTTTTGTGACAACACTGGTGCCATTGCCTTAGCAAAGGAACCACGGTTTCACAAGAAGACCAGACACATCAAACGACGCTTCGACCGCATCCGCGACTACGTCGAGGAAGAGGACGTAAATATATGCAAAGTGCACACGGATTTGAATGGAGCAGACCCGCTGACTAAACCTCTTCCACGGCCAAAACATGATCGACACCAGAACTGTATGGGTGTTAGATTTATTACAATGTAATTCACATGCTGATGTGAGGGCTAGATTATTGACTCTAGTGCAAGTGGGAGACTGTTGGAATTATGCCCTAGAGGCAATAATAAATATAGTTATTATTATAATTTCTGTATCAAGATAATAGTTTATTATTCATGCTATAATTGTATTGAATGAAGACTCATTTACATGTGTGGATACATAGACAAAACACCGTCCCTAGCATGCCTCTAGTTGGCTAGCCAGTTGGTCAATGATAGTCAGTGTCTTCTAATTATGAACAAGGTGTTGTTGCTTGATAACTGGATCACGTCATTGGGAGAATCACGTGATGGACTAGACCCAAACTAATAGACGTAGCATGTTGATCGTGTCATTTTGTTGCTACTGTTTTCTGCGTGTCAAGTATTTATTCCTATGACCATGAGATCATATAACTCACTGACACCGGAGGAATGCTTTGTGTGTATCAAACGTCGCAACGTAACTGGGTGACTATAAAGATGCTCTACAGGTATCTCCGAAGGTGTTAGTTGAGTTAGTATGGATCAAGACTGGGATTTGTCACTCCGTGTGACGGAGAGGTATCTCGGGGCCCACTCGGTAATACAACATCACACACAAGCCTTGCAAGCAATGTAACTTAGTGTAAGTTGCGGGATCTTGTATTACGGAACAAGTAAAGAGACTTGCCAGTAAACGAGATTGAAATAGGTATGCGGATACTAACGATCGAATCTTGGGCAAGTAACATACCGAAGGACAAAGGGAATGACATACGGGATTATACGAATCCTTGGCACTGAGGTTCAAACGATAAGATCTTCATAGAATATGTAGGATCCAATATGGGCATCCAGGTCCCGCTATTGGATATTGACCGAGGAGTCTCCCGGGTCATGTCTACATAGTTCTCGAACCCGCAGGGTCTGCACACTTAAGGTTCAACGTTGTTTTATGCGTATTTGAGTTATATGGTTGGTTACCGAATGTTGTTCGGAGTCCCGAATGAGATCACGGACGTCAGGAGGGTTTCCGGAATGGTCCGGAAACGAAGATTGATATATAGGATGACCTCATTTGATTACCGGAAGGTTTTCGGAGTTACTGGGAATGTACCGGGAATGACGAATGGATTCCGGGAGTTCACCGGGGGGGGGGGGGGGCAACCCACCCCGGGGAAGCCCATAGGCCATAAGGGTGGCGCACCAGCCCTTAGTGGGCTGGTGGGACAGCCCAAAAGGGCCCTATGCGCCAAGGCTAAGAAATCAAAGGAAAAAGGAAAAAAAAGGAGGAGGTGGGAAGGGAGGGGGACTCCCTCCCACCAAACCTAGTCCAACTCAGTTTGGGGGGGAGAGTCCTCCCCCTTGGCTCGGCCGACTCCTTGAGGGTCCTTGGACCCCAAGATAAGGCCCCCCTCCCTCCCACCTATATATACGGAGGTTTTAGGGCTGATTTGAGACGACTTTTCCACGGCAGCCCGACCACATACCTCCACGGTTTTTCCTCTAGATCGCGTTTCTGCGGAGCTCGGGCGGAGCCCTGCTGAGACAAGATCATCACCAACCACCGGAGCGTCGTCACACTGCCGTAGAACTCTTCTACCTCTCCGTCTCTCTTGCTGGATCAAGAAGGCCGAGATCATCGTCGAGCCGTACGTGTGCTGAACGCGGAGGTGCCGTCCGCTCGGTACTAGATCGTGGGACTGATCGCGGGATTGTTCGCGGGGCGGATCGAGGGACGTGAGGACGTTCCACTACATCAACCGCGTTCTCTAACGCTTCTGCTGTACGGTCTACAAGGGTATGTAGATCACTCATCCCCTCTCGTAGATGGACATCACCATGATAGGTCTTCGTGCGCGTAGGAAATTTTTTGTTTCCCATGCGACGTTCCCCTACAGCAGCTTGGCCACCTCTTCCCCGATTGCCTTCCTCTTGTGCGCGGCGGACCGGCGCAGGCGCTCTCGGACAGGCCGAGCCGTGGAATCCACGTGTAGTCGGTGCTCAGCCAACTCCCTGGGTACACCTGGCATGTCAGAGGGTTTCCATCCGAAGATGTCCCAGTTCTCACGGAGGAATTAGGTGAGCTCGGCTTCCTATTTAGGATCGAGGGTGGTGGAGATGTTCATCGGGGCAGCAGTGGCGTCCGTTGGGTGGATGCTGACCTTCTTCGTCTCTCCCGCCGACTGAAATGCAGACTCTGAAGCTGGCTTCTTCGAGCGCATCAGGTCGGCGGGGTCGACTGTTTTCTTGTATTCGTCCAGCTCGAGGACGGCCATCTGCTGGTCGACGATCCTTGATCCCTGCTGCAGACACTCTTCAGCCCGCTGCCAATTGCCTGTGATGGCGATCACACCTTTCGCGCCAGGCATCTTCAACTTCAGGTACACGTAACATGGACGGGCCATGAAGTGCGCATACGCTGGGCGACCCAGAATTGCGTGATAAGCGCTCTGGAAGTCAACAACTTTGAACGTCAGCTTTTCCTTGCGGAAGTTCTTGTCGGAGCCGAAAACAACGTCCAACGCGATCTGGCCGAGTGACTTGGCCTTCCGTCCAGGGACGACTCCGTGGAACTGCATGCTGCTCTCGCTGAGTTTGGACATCGGGATGCCCATCCCCTTGAGGGTGTCGGCGTACATGATGTTCAAACCGCTGCCGCCATCCATGAGGACTTTGCGCAGTCGGACTCCTTCTACCACCGGGTCGACGACCAAGGCCTGTCTCCCCGGGGTGGGTACATGTGCCGGATGATCCGACTGGTCGAAGGTGCTCGCAGTTTGAGACCATTTGAGGAACTTGGGGTTGGAAGGGGTGGCCATGTTCACCTCTCTGTTAACCAGCTTCAGTTGGCTCTTTCTCTCGACGTCAGCAAAAATCATCAGGGTTGCATGGACTTGGGGGGAACGGATCCTCCTTATCCTCCTCATCCTGTTCATGGTCCTTCTCACTCAGTTGCCCTTCGCTGAACCCCTGGATCAGGAGGCGACACTGTCGAGTGGTATGCTTCGCATATATGGGGTTTCCTTCTTCGTCCATCTTCGTATGAACCGGACATGGCTGGTCCAGGATGGGGTTATTGAACTGCTTCTTCTTTGGGGTGAACTGAGCCTTCCCTTTACCCTTGAACTTGGCACTGGTTACGGCTGCAGCCTCCGCTTGCGGAGCGATCGGAACTTTCTGCTTCTGCTTCCGAGTGTTGCCCCCATCGCCATCAGCGACTGTTTTGTGCTTGCCGCTCCGGATGCGGTCCTCTTCTTCGCCATTTGCATAGCGTGTTGCTATCTCCATCATCTTGCTCATGGAATGTCGCCTGTTCGGCCGAACTTCAGGTACAGATCCCTGTACCGCACGCCTGCCTTGAAAGCGCGGACTGCTTGATGCTCGGTGACGTTCTCCACCGTGTGATAGAGAGTTGTCCAGCTCTGGATGAAGTCATGCAGGGGCTCATTCTGCTTCTGTACGCAGTGTTGGAGCTCCACAAGGCCAGCAGGGCGCTTGCATGTCCCTTCGAAGGTCCTGATGAACACTCGGGCCAAATCTGCCCAACTGTAGATGCTTGAGGGGGCCAACTGGTTTAGCCACGCTCACGCCGAGACGTCGAGCATCAGAGGGAGGTGCTTCATGGCGACATGGTCGTCCCCTCCTCCGATCTGGACCGCCACTCGGTAGTCATCTAGCCACGTCTCTGGCTTGGACTCTCCTGTGAACTTGCTAATTCCCGTCGCCAATCGGAAGTTGGGAGGGATGTCAGCCGAACGGATGGCTCGACTGAAACAGTCGGGCCCAGACACGGTGGCCCTGCTTCCACTCGGACGGTCGGTGTCGCGACCATCGTGGTGGGCTCGACCTCTTTCAACTCTTCGCTGGGCGATATGTCCTCTTGCGTCGGGTCTTGGGTCGTAAGTGTCGCCGACTGAACGCCGATCATCATGATGTCGGGACCCATATGGCCCACCCCGCGGAGGGGTGCGTGAGCGGCGGCGATCTTCATGAATCATGGAACGACTGCCTCCCCTGTGGAACTGATGGGAACCAGGGTTGTGAACCGACCGATGCGTATTCGCGTGGACGGAACTGTTATAGATCCGGTTGTGCGACTGGGAGACTGCCGAATTCTGCTGCTGCGCCGTGTGCAACAGGGCTCGGATCTGCTCGATCCCTCTACCAGCCTCTGAATCAGTCGGCTGGAGGGAATCGGCTATCTTGGCAGCTGCAGCCAAGTTGAGGAGGGGTGTGCGGAACAGCTCCACGTTGCTCCGCCGAGTGTGCCGACTAGCAGAACGGCGAGGTGGACGACGTGCGCCAGACGCTTCGCCGATCTCGTGCTCATTCCGGCCAGCCTGACGGGGATCTTCATGGGAGTTGGCCATGTGTACTTCTGCTGCGGGCCCGTGACCCGCATACTCGGAAGGAAACTCAGTCGGAACCGAGTCCGAGTGCTGGGCCGAAGGGGCAACCACAACGGACTCAAGAACCGCCACTTGCGAAGATGCGTTCTGGCGCGCCTGGGCGTGTTGCACCCAACGCTGGAGCCGCGGACGGCGGGACCGCTTGACGCGACGCGTGACGGCGGTGTAGGTCGACACGGGAGCCGACCGGTGGAGAAGAAGAATGCCGCGGGCGCCGGCACGGAAGTGCGTAGCCCCGCGACGGGGAAGCTCCTCGATGTCGAGGGGCGCATCCCGAAGCCACGCCGAGTCGTCGACGATGAAGGAGAGAGCGCCGAAGAAGATCTGGTGACCCATGCTCGAATCTCCACCGGACGACATGACGAAAAGAAGTAGTCGCAAACTCGCCGGAAGTCGCTTAGACGCCTGCCCCACGGTGGGCGCCAACTGTTGTGCGTATAAGCCTGACAGTAGATGTGTAGGGTACGGATGAGATGGGCAGAGTCCTAGCTACGGCAAGGTTGTATGAGTTCAGGCCCCTCTGCAGTGGAGGTAACAACCCTACGTCTCAGTGCTCTCGGAGCTTGTTGTCGAGTGGAATATGGAATACAATGATTTTCTAACCCCTCTACCAGTGGGGGAGGGTGGCTTATATAGAGTGCGCTGCCCTCCACAACGGTTCCGGTACAGGGGTGGAGTAGTGGGGATGGAATGCGTACGTTACAGGTAACGTATGCTCTAAATACTAATAAATGCACCCGGAAACGTACGGCCGTTTCCCTCCACAGAGGTTACGATGTACCGAGTGTATCCAGTCGGTTAGCTTGGTATCCTCCGAATGCTAGTCTCCGACTGGATGATTGAGGACGTGTTACCGACTGGACGATGGGGACTCCTTAATTCAGTCAGGACTGACTAAGGACCATGTCCTTTGTGAGGGGTAGTCCTTGGGTAGGACCTGCATGGCAGGCCTATGACCCTATCCTAGGACTATGACCCCATCACATATACAATAGCAAAATTAAACTATTAACACTTAAGCATATACAATAGCAAAATTAAGCAATAATCTAAGAAACACTATTAACACTTAAGCATATACACTATACAATAGCAAAATTAAATGACAAAAAAATATTTCTTCTTCTTGTAACCCTAAACTATTTTTTCCTCTTCTTCTATTTCTCCTCTTCTTCTACTTCTTCTTCTACTTCTACTTCTCCTCTTCTTCTACTACTTCTCCTCTTCTCTTCTTCTACTTCTCCTCTCCTCCTCTTCTAATTTTTTCTCTTCTTCTACTTCTCCTCTTCTTCTATTTTTCCTCTTCTTCTCCTCTCCTCCTCTTCTTATTCTCCTTTTTCTTCTTTTCTTCTCCTCCTCTTCTTATTTTCCTTTTTCCTAATTCTACATATTACTAA
Source organism: Hordeum vulgare subsp. vulgare (assembly GCF_904849725.1). Lineage (NCBI taxonomy): Eukaryota > Viridiplantae > Streptophyta > Magnoliopsida > Poales > Poaceae > Hordeum > Hordeum vulgare. Next base: position 596,208,507 of record NC_058524.1, read on the forward strand.
CCCTAATAATCTAGCACAAACCTAATAACAATAGGAATTAAGTGACAAAAAAATCTTTGTCTTCTTTTCTTCCCTTTTTCTTCCTTTCTTCTCCTTTTTCTTCCTTTCTTCTCCTTTTTCTTCCTTTCTTCCCTTTTTCATCTTTTCTTCTCCTTTTTCTTCTTTTCTTCTCCTTCCCCTTTTCTTCCTTTCTTCTCCTTTTTCTTCCTTTCTTCTCCTTTTTCTTCCGTTCTTCTCCTTTTTTGCCTTTCTTCTCCTTTTTCTTCTTTTCTTCTCCTTTTTCTTCCTTTCTTCTCCTTTTTCTTCTTTTCTTCTCCTTTTTCTTCTTTTCTTCTACTGGTCGGAGTGCTGGGGAGGAGGGGCGGGGGGCTTACCGGCCGTAGGTGTCGACGGCGCGCGGCGAGGAGGACGGCGGCGCACGGCGAGGAGGGCGGTGCGCGGCGAGGAGGACGACGGCGACGGCAGGCGGCGGCTAGCAGGACGGCGGGCAGCCTGGCAGCGTCGAGTTCGTCGGTGCCGCGCCGGGTAGGAGAGTCCGAGGAAGAAGAACGAAATGGCGATTTGGGTTGGAAATTTCCAACTCCCGCTTATACAGTAGGATCTTTGGTCCCGGTTCGGGGCTCGAACCGGGACTAAAGACACCCTTTAGTCCCGGGTAGAGACACGACCCGGGACTAAAGGCCTTTTTCGGCAGACCAGAAGGCGGGAAGCAGGGGCCTTTAGTCCCGGGTGGAGCCACGACCCGGAACTAAAGGCCCTTTTTCGGCAGACCAGAAGGCGGGAAGCAGGGTCCTTTAGTCCCGGGGTGTGGCAAGAACCGGGACTAAAGGTTAGGCTATTAGTCCCGGTTTTAGACAAAAGCCGGGACTAAAGTGTTGCCTATATAAACCCTCGCCCCTGCCCACCATATCCCCTGTTTTTTGGTTGTTAAAGTGTGACCATGCCATGCTCTTGCCACTCTAGTTCATGCACATGACGTGTTCGATGAAATGCCCGAGCCACTCTGCTTAATCTTTCTCCTCTCCAAGCTCGACCTCCAAGCTCCATTTTCCTTAATATTTGTCTAGGTTTGGCCGTGCACCAACTGCACAAGTGTTTTAAAAGGTTAGCTACTTCATCCTTTCATTTGTCACTGCTAGTGTTGCTCATTTCAAATGCTCAAATTAACTTCTTAGAGTCTGCACATGCGTAGGGTGTCGTCCTGTGCCCGTCCTCACCATTGTCGATCGCCCCGTGCCGATCTCGTCGCGAGCACCACCGTGGTGAGCCTCTTGTTCTTATCTTCTTTTTAAAAGAAAAAGAATCTTACTTGTATGGTTTAGATACATACTTGTATAAATTACTCACTTTCATTATTTTTTGTTATTATATAGTGCGATGGTTTTGGTATCCTCCTCCGTCGGCCCTCGTCCTGTCTATGATTCGGATGTGGTATATATTATCTTTTATAACTATTTGTTTTATTTAGAGTTTATGACAATTATGACGACCAACGTGACATATATATTTTTAATCTAGGAGGTATGTGAACCGGAAATTCCAACCCACATAAAAATTCTTGTCGAGAAGTTAAATTTGGTTGAAAAATAAAACAAATACTTGAAGAAAAAATTGAATATAATTGAGGATAAGAATATGGAACTAGAGTTGCATGTCACCGATGTCATCGATGATCGCAAGATGAAGATGGATGCGATGCGGTTGAAGATGGATGCAATGCGGTTGAAGATGGATGAAATGCGCTTGAAGATTAGGAATATTAGAAAATATGCCATTGATAAAGAGGCTTGGTATCATTATGCTGTTGGGTCAATTGTTACCTTAGTTGCGATTTTGATCGCGTTTGTTGTTGCATTTAAATGTTTTACATAGTTGTATGTTGTTTTATGAGAGAACTTTATGTATTTATTTTTTGCAATAATAACATTTGATCACTACTGTTCTTTGGCTTTAATGTGATGATGAACTTGTATGAATTTGGTCATATGTTCTGCAATGGTTTTTTGATATATTTAATTTCATAATAGAGATGAATCGCCAATGATAATATTTATTTCATAATATGGTTTTTTGAACTTATTTGAACTCCATACTTTTTGTGTGTTCAAAATGCACCATTCAAAGGCACATCACAAAATTTCAACAATTTATGACTTCATTTGGTATATTTCGTGCATTTACTTTTTTTTTTAGCTAGTTGACCCTGAAATTGAAAAGCACTACAAATGAACTCTGAAAATGTTGAAAGTTGGCATGCTATCATCATTTCACCCACATAGCATGTGTTAAAAAGTTGAGAGGGCTACGACAAAAACTGGATGCACTTCGTGTACAAAACGGACAATCTCTCTCGAAGTATCAGGGTTTTGAACGTGAACTCATCTCTTACATGGATACTATGAAAATGAAAAGTGTTTGAAATTTAGTACATTCCATACATGCATTACATAAAAGGTTTAATACATTATTACATTATTGCACCAATATTCCTATCTATTATTTCTGTTTTCTTCTGGGTCGTAGCCATGGAGAATCTTCATCATTCAGTAGGATGCTTGGGTCAGTTTTCACTTTGAAGGGCGGAATTTCATGAAACTTATTATAATCTTCTGACATGTCTGTCTTGTCATCTACTCCCACGATGTTTCTTTTCCCTGAAAGAACTATGTGGCGTTTTGGCTCATCGGACAATATCTTCTTTTGCTGATTTCTTTTTCTCGTTTTTGTAGACATGTCCTTCACATAGAAAACCTGAGCGACATCATTGGCTAGGACAAATGGTTCGTCCATGTACGCAAGATTGTTGAGATCCACTGTTGGCATGCCGTACTTTTGGTCTACAACTACCACGCCTCCTGTCAGCTTCACCCATTTGCACCAAAACAAAGGGATCTTAAAAGTAGGTCTATAGTCAAGTTCCCATATCTCCTCTATGTACCCGTAATATATTTCCAAACAGTGCCCATTTTCGTCTGTTGCATCAAAGCGAACACCACTATTTTGGTTGGTGCTCTTTTTATCTTGGGCAACCGTGTAAAATATATTCCCATTTATGTCATACCCTTGGAAAGTACATATTGTCGAAGATGGTGGCCTGGCCAAACAGTACAGCTCATCTCCAACGGCGTCGTCATTCATGAGATGTGTCTGCAACCAACTGCCGAAAGTCTTCTCGTGTTCCCCTTTAATCCAAGAGTCAGCCTTCCCCGGGTTTTCGGAGCGTAGAATATTCTTGTGTCTCACGATATACGGAGCCACCACGGTGGAATTGTGTAGAACTGTGTAGTGTGCTTGAGAGAAAGAATGCCCGTCCATACATACTTTTGCTTTTCTTCCTAGTGTGCCTTTTCCTGTCAGCCTACCCTCATACCGAGATTCAGGAACACCAATCGGCTTAAGGTCAGGAAGAAAGTCCACACAAAACTCAATGACCTCCTCTGTTCCATAGCCCTTGGAGATGCTTCCTTCTAGCCTAGCACGGTTACGAACATATTTCCTTAAGACTCCCATGAACCTCTCGAAGGGGAACATATTGTGTAGAAACACAGGACCGAGAATTCTAATCTCTTCGACTAGGTGAACTTGGAGGTGTGTCATTATATTGAAGAAGGATTGCGGGAACAACAACTCAAAGCTGACCAGACATTGGACCACATCAATCTGTAACCCTGATAGAATTTCTCGATCGATTACCTTCTGAGAAATTGCATTGAGGAATGCACATACCTTCACAATTGCCAGGCGAACATTTTCCGGTAGAATTCCCCTCAATGCAACCGGAAGCAATTGCGTCATAAGCACGTGGCAGTCATGAGACTTTAGGTTTTGGAATTTTTTGTCTTTCCTATTTACGATTCCCTTTATATTCGACGAGAAGCCAGTCGGGACCTTGATACTGAAAAGGACTTCAAAGAAGATTTCCTTCTCTTCCTTAGTAAGAGCGTAGCTAGCACGCCCTTGAAACTGCCCTGGATGCATGCCATCTCTTCCTTTATGACGTTCCTGGTCCTCCCGTGCTTCCGGTGTATCTTTTGACTTCCCATACAAGCCCAGGAAGCCTAGAATATTCACGCAGAGATTCTTCGTCAGGTGCATCACGTCGATTGCCGAGCGGACCTCATGGACTTCCCAGTAGGGTAGCTCCCAAAATATAGATTTCTTCTTCCACATGGGTACGCGCTTATCACGGCTGTTAGGAACAGGTTGGCTGCCATGACCCTTTCCAAAGATTACTTTTAAATCTTTGACCATATCAAATACTTCAGCACCAGTACGGATGACAGGCTTCCCCCGGGGTTCTGCCTTGCCATTGAAATGCTTGCCTTTTTTCTTTAAGGGATGCTTGGGCGGAAGAAAACGACTATTGTACGGGTACACATTCTTCCTACATTTGTCCAGATATATACTTTTTGTCTGATCCAAACAGTGTGTGCATGCATTGTATCCCTTGTTTGACTGTCCTGAAATGTTACTAAGAGCAGGCCAATCATTGATGGTTACGAAAAGCAACGTCTTCATTGTCTTCCATTGCGGTATCAGCATACTCAGGGAACATAGATCGGTAGTTGTCATCATCGTTCTCTTCTTCTTCATCGTCGTCTTCCATCATAACCCCTCTTTCTCCGTGCTTGGTCCAAATATTATAGCCCGACATAAAACCGGACCGAAGCAGGTGGCTCTGAATGACTCTTGAGGAAGTGTAATCCTTCTCATTCTGACATTCAACACATGGACAAAACATATAGCCACCACCATGCTTGTTCGCATCGGCTGCATCTCGAAAAGAATGCACGCCTTCTCTGTAAGCGGCTGTGCGTCGATCACCGTACATTCATGGATGGCTCATCTGTGTTATACGACAGTATATCAAATACAATCACGATCCTAAAAATTAGTACCGCACGGTCTAAACGAGGAAATATAGTTGCTAACCTTCTAGAATAAGTAGAAATAAAGAGGAAGAGGTTTAAGCGTGGCTCAGGCATCTCATATCGTAGTTGTGTTCGGTGAACTAAAGCGGCATCGCTCTAACACACATTTCAACAAACACCTCTGGTGCATAAAAAAAGTGGAGAGCTAGCACACACCCACAATCCTCCATCCAAGAAAAATGCAAGGAAGAGGGGAGAGGGGGGTTGTGCTATATATAGGCAGAGGACTTTAGTCCCGGTTTGAGACACAAACCGAGACTAAAGGTGGCGCACATGCGGGCTGCCCATCGCGTAGCCCTTTAGTCCCGGTTTGGGACACGAACCGGGACTAAAGGTTCCTTACGGGTCGGGACTGAAGCCTCGAGGGAGGCATTGCGAATTGGGGCGACGTGGCCGGGCCTTTAGTCCCGGCCCAAAGGCAGGCCAGGACTAAAGGGTCCCGGCCAAAGGCCCGTTTTCCACTAGTGAAGGGCAGGTGAAAGTGGTTTTCTCCTCATGAGATTGTGCACCTGGTATTTGGGAGAAACCAGAATAACCGTCTAGAAAGCAGAAGTGTGTGTGTTTAGACAGTCTTTCTAGCATTTGGTCGATAAAAGCCAAAGGGTAATGATCTTTCCTAGTGGCTTTATTCAATTTCCTAAAATCGATCACCATCCTATAGCAAGTAATAATCCTCTACGGGATCAATTCATCCTTATCATTAGGGACAATGGTAACGTCTCCCTTCTTAGGGACGCAATGCACCAGACTCACACAATCACTATGAGCAACAGGATAGATGATACCCGCTTCCAAGAGCTTTAGTATTTCTTTTCTCACTACTCCTTTCATCTTAGGATTTAATCTCCTTTGATGATCAACAGCTGGTTTGGAATCAGGATGAGTTTTAATCTTGTGATGGCATAGAGTGGGACTAATACCCTTAAGATCATCAAGAGTATATCCAATAGCAGCACGATGCTTTCTTAGAGTTTTTAGTAACTTCTTTTCTTCATGCTCTGAGAGGCTGCTAGCACTAATAATAATAGGATATATCTCTTTTTCATCAAGATAAGCATACTTAAGAGTATCAAGCAACTGTTTAAGCTCGAACACAGGATCACCCTTTGGTGGGGGTAGATCCCCAAGCAGTTCAACAAGCAAATTATTCTTAAGGATAGGGTATTGTTCTAAGACATCCCTATCTATCTCATCTCTTTCATCCATATGCATATCATTTTCATGCTCAAGCAAGTATTGCTCTAAGGGATCAGTAGGAGCCACGGCAATAGAAGCCAAGGAAATAGTTTCATCCTTACTGGGCAACTCTTTTTCATGAGGTTGTCTACCAAACTTGGAGAAATTGAACTCATGTGGCACACCTTCAAAGCCAACAGTGACAATTTGCTTCTCACAGTCAATATGAGCATTGACAGTATTGAGAAAAGGTCTACCAAATATGATGGGACAAAAGCTATCTTGAGTGGTAGCAAGAACGAGGAAATCAGCAGGATACTTCGTTTTACCACACAAGACTTCAACATCCCTAACAATTCCCACAGGACAGATAGTATCTCTATTGGCAAGCTGAATAGTGACATCAATAGGTTCTATCTCAGCAGGTGCAATCTCGTCTTTAATTTCATCATATAAGGATTGAGGTATTGCACTAACACTAGCACCCACGTCACATAAACCATGATAGCAATGATCTCCTATCTTAACACAAACAACAGGCGTGCCAACAACAGGCCTATGTTTATCTCTAGCGGGAGGTTTAGCAATTCTAGCAGCATCTTCACAAAAGTGAATATTATGTCCCTCAACATCATCGGACAGGAGATCTTTGATAATAGTAATGCTAGGTTCAACTCTAATTTTCTCAGGGGGTGTAGGTGTTTTAATGTAGCCTCTACGTATCAAAGTTGAAGCTTTAGAATGATGCTTTATCCTAACAGGGAAAGGTGGTTTCTCAATGTAAGCACTGGGAACAATAGGATCATTATAGGCAATGACTTTCTCTTCAACTGGATTGGGTTTAACTACATTGACTTCTAAAGGAGGATGATATTTAAACCACTTCTCTTTGGGGAGATCAATATGAGCAGCAAATGATTCACACAATGAAGCTACTATCTCAGAGTCAAGTCCATACTTAGCGCCAAAATCACAAAAAGTGTTTGTTTCAACAAAGGATTTAACGCAATCAAACTTGAAATTCATACCTGACTCCTTACCTTCTTCAAGCTCCCAATCTTCAGAGTTGCATTTAATTCTCTCCAATAAATTCCATTTGAAGTCAATATCTCTCTTCATAAAAGAACCGGTACAAGAAGTGTCAAGCATGGTGCGATCATCATGAGAAAGCCGAGCATAGAAGTTCTGAATGATAATTTCTCTTGAGAGCTCATGGTTGGGGCATGAATATAACATTGATTTAAGCCTCCCCCAAGCTTGAGCGATGCTTTCTCTGTCACGAGGCCAAAAATTATAAATATAATTCCGATCACGGTGTAATAGATGCATAGGATAAATTTTTGATGAAATTCCAATTTCAACCGATTGTAGTTCCATGATCCAGTATCGTCACATATCCTATACCATGTCAACGCCTTATCCCACAAAGATAAGGGAAAGACCTTATTCTTGACCTCATCCTCGGGCAAACCTGCAAGCTTAAATAAACCACAAACTTCATCTACATAGATTAGATTTAAGTCTGGATGTGATGTTCCATCTCGTGTAAAAGGATTAGCCAGCAGTTTCTCAAGCATACTGATACGTCCATTTTGCATCATGCTTTCATGTTGATATTTATCGCTTTATGGACTGTTATTATACTTTGTGGAACCATACTTATGCCTTTTCTCTCTTATTTTGCAAGGTTTATTTGAAGAGGGAGAATACCGGCAACTAGAATTCTGGAGTGGAAAAGGAGCAAGTATGAGTCCTCTATTCTACGCAACTCCAAATGCCCTGAAAATCAACGTGGATTTTTTTGGGAATATATAAAAAATACTGGGCGAAAGAAGTGTCAGAGGGGAGCAGCCAGGGCCCACAAGCCTGGTTGCCGCGGCCTACCCCCCTAGCTGCGGCAACAGGGCTGGTGGGCACCCTGGTGGCCCACTGGCCCCCCTCTTTTGCTATATAAGGGTTTCGTCCGAGAATAAATCAGGGTGGAGCTTTTTCGTGCATTCGCCGCCGCCACGAGGCGGAACTTGAGCAGAACCAATCTAGAGCTCCTGCAGGACGATTCTGCCGGGGAAACTTCCCTCCCGGAGGGGGAAATCGTCGCCTTGGTCATCACCAACACTCCTCTCGTCGGAGGGGAGTCATCTCCATCAACATCTTCATCAACACCATCTCCTCTCCAAACCCTAGTTCATCTCTTGTAACCAATCTCCGTCTCGCGACTCCGATTGGTACTTGTAAGGTTGCTAGTAGTGTTGATTACTCTTTGTAGTTGATGCTAGTTGGATTACTTGGTGGAATATTTTATGTTCAGATCCTTAATGTTATTCATTAAACCTCTGATCATGATTATGATTATGCTTTGTGAGTAGTTACTTTTGTTCCTGAGGACATGGGATAAGTCATGTGAATTTGCTATTCGTACGGTATTTTGATATGTTGTATGTTGTTTTTCCTCTAGTGGTGTTATGTCCACGTCGACTACATAACACTTCACCATATTTGGGCCTAGAGGAAGGCATTGAGGAGTAGTAAGTAGATGATGGGTTGCTAGAATGATAGAAGCTTAAACCCCAGTCTATGCGTTGCTTCGTAAGGGGCTGATTTGGATCCACTAGTTTAATGCTATGGTTAGACGTTGTCTTAATTCTTCTTTCGTAGTTGCGGATGCTTGCGAGAGGGGTTAATCATAAGTGGGATGCTTGTCCAAGTAAGGGCAGTACCCAAGCGCCGGTCCACCCACATATAAAATTATCAAAGTAACGAACGCGAATGATATGAACATGATGAAACTAGCATGACAGATATTCCCGTGTGTCCTCGGGAGTGTTTTTCCTCTTATAAGACTTTGCCCAGGCTTGTCCCTTGCTACAAAAGGGATTGGGCCACTTTGCTGCACCGTTGCTACTACTTGCCACTTGTTACTTTTCGCTTACTACGTTTGACCTCACTACACCATCACTTGTTACCGCTACTTTCAGTGCTTGCAGTTATTACCTTGCTGAAAACCGTTTATCAGAGCCTTCTCCTCCTCGTTGGGTTTGACACTCTTACTTATCGAAAGGACTATGATTGATCCCCTATACTTGTGGGTCATCAAGACTCTTTTCTGGCGCCGTTGCCGGGGAGGGAAGCGCCTTTGGTAAGTGGAATTTGGTAAGGAAACATTTATATACTGTGCTGAAATTTATTGTCACTTGTCACTATGGAAACTGTTCCTTTGAGGAATTGTTTCGGGGTATCTTCACCACGAACGGAAGCACGAGGAGTTGTTCCTCAACCTGAGGTACCTACTGAAAATATCTTTTATGAAATTCCTTCGGGTATGCTTGAGAAACTGCTGGCTAATCCTTTTACAGGAGATGGATCTTCACATCTAGACTTGCATCTAATCTATGTAGATGAAGTTTGTGGTTTATTTAAGCTTGCAGGTTTGCCCGAGGATGAGGTAAAGAAGAAATTCCTTCCTTTATATTTGAAGGATAAGGCGTTGACATGGTATAGGCTATGTGATGATACTGGATCATGGGACTACAATCGGTTGAAATTGGAATTTCATCAAAAGTTTTATCCTATGCATTTAGTACATCATGCTCGGAATTATATTTATAACTTTTGGCCTCGTGATAGGGAAAGCATAGCTCAAGCTTGGGGGAGGATTAAATCAGTGGTATATTCATGCCCCAATCATGAGCTCTCGAGAGAAATTATCACTCAAAACTTTTATGCTCGGCTTTCTCATGAAGATCGTACCATGCTTGACACTTCTTGTACCGGTTCTTTTATGAAGAAGGATATTGACCACAAGTGGAATTTATTGGATAGAATCAAATGTAACTCTGAAGATTGGGAGCTTCAAGAAGGTAAGAAGTCAGGAGAGTAAGCAGGAACTTTGCCATAGAGTGTTGAAACTTGAGAAGGAAAATGAAGATCTGAGGGAGGAGAACTTTATGCTCAAGTGGAAACTAGACAAGCTCAAGACTGCTTCAACAACTCCACCACCATGACCACCAAAGGAAGACAATAAGCATTGGTATGGGCAATACCCTTGGCTTTTGCCAAGCTTGGGGGAGTTGCCCTGGTATCGTATCACCTTTATATCTTTTGCTTTTACCTTTGTTTTAGTTCTTTCCTTTTCAGTTTTATTTCTTCTCTTAGTGGAATAAGTCTTTAGTGTTTAGTTCGAGTCTTTTGCCTTGTGTCTCCCCCGATGTATTCGAGCTTGCGAGCTATATAATAAAGAGTATCTTAGTCAAGGGCTTTGCTTTTTGCCGTGATCAAAAGTATGAAAAGAACGATAGCATGAAAGATCATGAGATGATCTTATGGAAAGTGCTAGCTTCACGTATAACAAGTATGATGATTGAAACTTGTTGAGAATAACCAACATAGACCCCAGTCATTGTTGCAATTAATAAGAAGTAATAAGGAAAGAGAGGTTCACATATAAATATATCATCTTGGACACTTTCTATAATTGTGAGCACTCACCAAACTATTACATGCTTAGAAGTAGATGTTGGGCAAGGAAGACAACATAATGAATTGTGTTTGCTTAGTTCCAAACAATGTTATATGATTAGAGATCCCTTAGCATGTGACGATTGCTTCCACCTCATATTAGCCAAAACTCCCGTACCAAGTAGAGATACTACTTGTGCATCCATAAACCTTCAACCCAGTTTTGCCATGAGTGTCCACCATACCTACATATGGATTGAATAAGATCCCTCAAGTAAGTTTCATCGGTGCAAGTAATAAAAATTGCTCTCTAATATGTATGATCTATTAGTGTGTGGAAAATAAGCTTTGTACGAACCTGTGATGAGGAAGACATAAAAGCGACAGACTGCATAATAAAGTTCTTTATCACAGGAGGCAATATAAAGTGACGCTCCTCCACACTAAGAGGACACGCATCTAAACCTCAAAAGCGCATAACAACCTCTTCTTCCCTCTGCGAAGGGCCTATCTTGTACCTTTACTTTTTACCTTTGTAAAGAGTCATGGTGATCTTCACCAATTCCTTATTTAGCCTTTTTCTTGGTGAACGTCATATGCTTGGGAAAGATCTATATTCATATATCAACTTGGAGCTGAGTACTTATGCTTTATTATTGTTGACTCTACCCATGAGGTAAATGGTTGGGAGGCAAAACTATAAGCCCCTATCTTTCTCTGTGTCCAACTGAAACTTTGATACCATGAGTACCACGTGAGTTGTAACAGTTGTGGAAAACAAAAGAGATGATTGAGTATGTGGATTTGCCTTACAAGCTCTTATTTGACTCTTTCCGTTGTTATGATAAATTGCAATTGCTTCAATGACTATGGACTGTTGTTGGCTACTTCTCGGTAAGGTTTTTGTTTCATACTTTGCTTTGTGAAGGAATTGTTACTTTCCCATAAGAATCTCTATGATGTATTGTTGTTCTATGTGTGATCACGATGCCCTCATGTCCGTATTATGTTTTATAGACACCTTCATCCCTAAACATCTGGACATGTTTTGGGTCTTGGTTTCCGCTTGAGGACAAGCGAGGTCTAAGCTTGGGGGAGTTGATACGTCCATTTTGCATCATGCTTTCATGTTGATATTTATCGCTTTATGGACTGTTATTATACTTTGTGGAACCATACTTATGCCTTTTCTTTCTTATTTTGCAAGGTTTATTTGAAGAGGGAGAATACCGGCAACTGGAATTCTGGACTGGAAAAGGAGCAAGTCTGAGTCCTCTATTCTGCGCAACTCCAAATGCCCTGAAAATCGACGTGGATTTTTTTGGGAATATATAAAAAATACTGGGCGAAAGAAGTATCAGAGGGGAGCAGCCAGGGGCCCACAAGCCTGGTTGCCGCGGCCTACCCCCCTGGCCGCGACAACAAGGCTTGTGGGCACCCTGGTGGCCCACTAGCCCCCCTCTTTTTCTATATGAAGGGTTTCGTCTGAGAAAAAATCAAGGTGGAGCTTTTTCGTGGATTCGCCGCCGCCACGAGGCGGAACTTGAGCAGAACCAATCTAGGGCTCCGGCAGGACGATCCTGCCGGGGAAACTTCCCTCCCGGAGGGGGAAATCGTCGCCTTCGTCATCACCAACACTCCTCTCATCAGAAGGGAGTCATCCCCATCAACATCTTCATCAGCACCATCTCCTCTCCAAACCCTAGTTCATCTCTTGTAACCAATCTCCGTCTCGCGACTCCGATTGGTACTTGTAAGGTTGCTAGTAGTGTTGATTACTCTTTGTAGTTGATGCTAGTTGGATTACTTGGTGGAAGAGTTTATGTTCATATCCTTGATTCTATTTATTACACCTCTGATCATGATTATGATTATGCTTTGTGAGTAGTTACTTTTTTCATGAGGACATGGGATAAGTCATGCTAATAATAGTCATGTGAATTTGGTATTCGTTCGGTATTTTGATATGTTGTATGTTGTTTTTCCTCTAGTGGTGTTATGTGAACGTCGACTACATAAAACTTCACCATATTTGGGCCTAGAGGAAGGCATTGGGGAGTAGTGAGTAGATGATGGGTTGGTAGAGTGACAAAAGCTTAAACCCGAGTCTATGCGTTGCTTTGTAAGGGGCTGATTTGGATCCACTAGTTTAATGCTATGGTTAGACGTTGTCTTAATTCTTCTTTCGTAGTTGCGGATGCTTGCGAGAGGGGTTAATCATAAGTGGGGTGCTTATCCAAGTAAGGGCAGTACCCAAGTGCCGGTCCACCCACATATCAAACTATCAAAGTAACGAACGTGAATCATATGACCATGATGAAACTAGCATGACAGAAATTCCCGTGTGTCCTCGGGAGCGTTTTTCCTCTTATAAGACTTTGCTCAGGCTTGTCCCTTGCTACAAAAGGGATTGGGCCACTTTGCTGCACCATTGCTACTTCTTGTCACTTGTTACTTTTCGCTTGCTACGTTTCACCTCACTACACCATCACTTGTTACCGCTACTTTCAGTGCTTGCAGTTATTACCTTGCTGAAAACCGTTTATCAGAGCCTTCACCTCCTCATTGGGTTTGACACGCTTACTTATCGAAAGGACTATGATTGATCCCCTATACTTGTGGGTCATCAAGACTGTTTTCTGGCGCCGTTGCCGGGGAGGGAAGCGCCTTTGGTAAGTGGAATTTGGTAAGGAAACATTTATATACTGTGCTGAAATTTATTGTCACTTGTCACTATGGAAACTTGCATGGTGCAAAGAAAGGCACGAATCAAATGAAGCCCTATAAATTGTGGTTGAATTGGACAGCCTTGGACACACTAATAACGACAATTGTTTGGGGAAAGCCTAATAAAGCCCTATAAACTCTACCATAGACCATAGTAAGGGGGGACCACTATTACCAAAGGCAGCTGATGAAAGGCCGCACAGAACCTATGGTTGGCACTTAATAATCAGTCATATAACTAAACTTTGCAATAGTAAACGACTACCGAAGGGCAATGGAATTCGACAATACCTCGACATGTGTGTTTCGGAATTATTGCACGGTCTCGAGCAGATAGACGACACAAACTTGAGCACGTTTTCAATTGAAAATGTCTCACAAACGACATGTGTGTTTCAGATATGTTGCGTCATTCAATACGGATCTGTATCGGTCTGCCAGATAGTTCGGACATACTTTTTTCGACAATTATAGAGAAACGTGGTGGGTTTTGTCGCCGTCGAGACAGTACCCAAGCCAGCGCCTAACCGTCCTGGTCCATCGAAACCCCTCCTCCCTCGTCCGCACACGTTTCTTTCCTTTGCCAGCTGCCCGCATTTATGTCGATGTAGAGCACGCTGCTCCATATTGAAGACTGCTCATGGGAGACGCGACCTCTCGTTGTGCCTCCGTCACTGAAGCGGCACTGACCGAGGGCGCCACCCGCTGTACTCTTAGCTGAACACACCTCCTCGTTGCATTCAAGTGCATCCATCAAGCCTGCCTCGAAGCGAAGAAACATACTTTGGTCACACGTCCGTTCACGAACAGGCGATATTAAACACAACGTTAGACGAGCTTGTCCCGTCCGCCCACAATTTAGCTGCCCATCTCCTCGTCTCACCATTTTCTCCATCATTTCGATGCCATCCAACGAGCAAGAAGAGCTGGGTAAGTGGCCTGCCGAGCCCGCAGGATACGAGCGAGGCAGCTCGCTGCTTTTACTCCACCTCCCTCGCCTAGCCTAACGGAGCACAAACATCGTGCCATCCGTCGTCAACGTTGGCGAATCCACCCCAGTCGATGAAGAAAGAAGCTGGCTACAAGGGGCTTGACGAGTCGGTGGCCAGCATGTCTATCGACAACATCAAGGAAAAGTCAAACATAGGACGCCGCCGCCACTTTAGTCGCAAGATAGCCGCCGCATGCGGGTCACCGACGTCCTTAGCCGGTGTCTCGTCCTCTCTCACTGACCACCGCCGACCACCACCACAGAAATAAGCATGGATCCGTGCTTCAAGGAAGCAGTTGTAACCCTTCCCCTCTGGCTGGAGCACCCCCTATGCCACTCCGACGAGGGGGATATGGCTTCCGGGCTCCCAGCAGTCTCCACGATAAAGGGGATGACAAAGGGATCTGCTATGGTCGGCCATAGAATAGTGCAGTGTATCCATGGCGTGGGAATGGAGCTCCGCACGACTGTACGAGCATATAATTTTATCTGTTTTAGTTAAAATATGCCCAAATGTAATGAATGCCATCCGTTTTGTATGAAACCTGACGTGTTTGTACAAATTTCATCCGGCTTGTTAAGAACTGTTTGAAATATATGCATGTAGTGTTAAATGGCCACCTCCGGCATCCATGCCCGTGGACTGGCCTTCCCCTATCCACGGACGGATACCGAAGGAAATTTCCAGGTTCAAGTTAGAGATGGCCTTAGGAAGACGCTTCAACATAGTGGTGATATGTTGTCCCACGAGACGTCAGACAAAGGAGTATAGAGTGATAACTAGACAATACCCAATGCGTTGCAGTGGGATGGCAGCATAAAAAAAATTAAAGAAAGAGGCACAAGGTAAGGCTAAAAATAGTAAGAAAACAAAAATAAGAAATATTTTGCAGCAGAAGATGGCTTGGATTTAATGTGTAACTCTAAAATCGGTATCATCGTCTTTGTGCACCAGCGGCAACCTCTGAACCTGTAAGTATGTATATAGTCGTACAATGCCGATACTAGTCCGGGTTCTGCAAAAGAGATTGAGAAAGGCAAGGAAAAAAAATTCATGAATCCTGGTGAGGTGAAGAGGTCGTTGCTATTTATTAGAAAATAAAATACACCAGAGGTCCTAAAAGTTCGAAATCGTTCACCACGGGTCCTATATGTATATTTTACCCGTGACTTTTAGGACCTATTTGACATACTTGAAATACTTTTAGGACCCGCGGTGAACGACTTACGCACATTTAAGACATGTGGTGAATGAATTCAAACTTTTAGGACCTACTTGAAACACCTGGAATCCTTTTAGGAGCGCCAATGTATTTTACTCTTTTTTAGAAGAACTCATGTGAGAAGAACATGTTATGAGGGAATGAAGTGATACCTTCAGCTGCTACTCTTAGACTTGTTTTGTCAAGAAGTTGAATACCAATGAGATAGTGGGGATGTGAACAACCAACTATTTTTGCATGAAGGAGATAATAAAATCATGGTTAGTAAACTGTAGGAAGGAAAAAAAAGCATAAGTGATGACATGGCATCACGGTACAGTAGGGAAATTCAGTAGTTTAATTGCATGCTCCCTTAGTGAGGATAACTCTCTCGCTCCATGTTCATGCAGTAACTTTGTTAAAGAAAAATACATAAGCAGTTAAAAAAATAGATCTAATGCAAAAAAGTATATCCTTAGAAATCAATAAAAGAAAGTGTCTCAAAACATAATAAAAACTTTTGAATTACTGTTAAAATGTCATTTTAAACAAAATACCATTTGTGTTCACTTTTATCACTCGTTATCTTGCTATTTTTATATTTTCAGATTATAAAAATCTATTTCTACCATCCATACCACACTTGTATCACCATCTCTTCTTCGAACTAGTGCACCTAAATAATTTACCAGTGTATTGAGTGTGTTGAGGACACAATAGATTCACCATCTCTTTTTCGAACTAGTGCACCTAAATAATTTACCATTGTATTGAGTGTCTTGAGGACACAATAGATTTATTGTATTTTATTGCAGGGTTATTTGAGAGAGACCATCTTCAGCCCACACCTCCCACGGATTGATAAAACTCCGGTCATCCACTTGAGGGAAATTTGCTTTTGTCCTACAAAACTTTGCATTTGGAGGCCCAACAACATGTACAAGAATAAAGTTGTGCATAGACATCAATATCTTTTCTGGCGGCGTTTCGATTGAGGTGAGTGCTTGAAGGTATATCTTTAGATATTGCAATTGAATCTTTAACTTTCTTGCTTATCACTAGTTTGGTTTATAAAACAAAACTATAAAAAATGGAAATGAAGTTGCATAAAATGCTTTACCTTTATGAAATCTTTCTTGAAAATGATGGATTGAAAAGTTTTGCCAAAGTGTTAGAAGAAGAATTCAATAAAATGTTTGGTATTAAATCCTTGAATGATAAGCATGGTTGCAATGTTGTTAGTATGAATTCTATGAATATCGATGATGCTACTGATATGCAAAGGCACAAGCTTGGGGATGCTATGTTTGATGAAGATGCTATTTTTTAGTCCCCCAAGTATTGATGAGTCAGCTTATTATGATGATAGCATTCATCCGATTTATGTATTAATGATACCACTATTGGAAATATGCCCTAGAGGCAATAATAAAATGGTTATTATCATATTTCCTTGTTCATGATAATCGTCTATTGTTCATGCTATAATTGTATTAACAGGAAACAGTGATACATGTGTGAATAAATAGATCACAATGTGTCCCTAGCAAGCCTCTAGTTGGCTAGCTCGTTAGTCAATAGATGATCATGGTTTCCTGGTCATGGGCATTAGATGTCAATGATAACGGGATCACATCATTGGGAGAATGATGTGATGGACAAGACCCAATCCTAAGTGTAGCGCTAGATCGTATTGTTCGTATGCTAAAGCTTTTCAAATGTCAAGTGTCTTTTTCTTCGACGTGAGATTGTGCAACTCTCGGATACCGTAGGAGTGCTTTGGGTGTATCCAACGTCACAACGTAACTGGGTGACTATAAAGGTGCACTACGGGTACCTCTGAAAGTGTCTGTTGGGTTGGTACGAATCGAGATCGGGATTTGTCACTCCCTGTGACGGAGAGGTATCTCTGGGCCCACTCGGTAGAACATCATCATGAGCTCAATGTAACTAAGGAGTTAGTCACACGATGACGTGCTACGGAACGAGTAAAGAGACTTACCGGTAACGAGATTGAACAAGGTATAGGTATACCGACGATTGAATCTCGGGCAAGTTCTATACCGACAGACAAAGGGAATTGTATACGGGATTGATTGAAACCTTGACATCGTGGTTCATCTGATGAGATCATCGTGAAGCAAGTGGGAGCCACCATGGGTATCCAGACCCCGCTGATGGTTATTAGCCAGAGAGGTGTGTCGGTCATGTCTACCTGTCTCCCGAACCCGTAGGGTCTGCACACTTAAGGTTCGATGACTCTAGGGTTATAGGGAATTGTTATACGAGGTTATCGAAAGTTGTTCGGAGTCCCGGATGAGATCCCGGACGTCACGAGGAGCTCCGGAATGGCCCGGAGGTAAAGATTGATATATAGGACGGATGGTTTCGGACACTGGAAGTGTTTCGGGCGTCACCGGTAACGTACCGGGACCATCGGAAATGGTTCCGGAGGTCCACCGGGAGGGGCCACCAGCCCCGAAAGGTGACATGGGCCAAAAGGTGGAAGGGAACCAGCCTAGAGTGGGCTGGTGCACCTCCCACCAGGGGCCCAAGGCATAGGGGAGAGGGAAGGGGGGCAAACCCTAAGCTAGGTGGGCCTAAGGCCCACCAGGGGTGCGCCACACCCCTCCTCCCCTCCTGGCCGCCACCTCCTAGCGTAGATGGGGGCTGCCGCACCCCTTGGGGTGGGAACCCTAAGGGCTGCGCCCCCTCCCGCTCCCCCTATATATAGTTGAGGTTTGGGGCTGTTTTGAGACACAGTTTTCCCTCTCCCTCGGCGCAGCCCTGCTCTTCTTTCTCCTCCTCTCTGCCGGTGCTTGGCAAAGCCCTGCCGGGAGACCTCGTCTCTCCATTGACACCACGCCGTCGTGCTGCCGGAGATCTTCCGCAACCTCTCCCTCCTCCTTGCTGGATCAAGGTGCGGGAGACGTCACCGGGCGGCACGTGTTTTAAAGGCGGGGGTGTCGTGGTTCTGCACTAGAACGGAATCACACCGCGATCTGAATCGCCACGAGTACGACTCCATCAACCGCGTTCTAGTAACGCTTCCGCTTAGCGATCTTCAAAGGTATGAATATGCTCTCACCCCTCTCTCGTTGCTCGTCTTTCCATAGGAAGATCTGAATATGCGTAGGAAATTTTTTGAATTTATGCTACGTTACCCAACAGTGGCATCCGAGCCAGGTTTTTTATGCGTAGGTTCTATGCACAAGTAGAACACAAAAGGTTGTGGGCGATGATTTGTCAATTGCTTGCTGCTACTAGTCTTATTCTTTTCCGGCGGTATTGTGGCATGAAGCGGCCCGGACCGACCTTACACGTACGCTTACGTGAGACTGGTTCCACCGACAGACATGCACATCGTGCATAAAGGTGGCTAGCGGGTGTCTATCTCTCCTACTCTAGTCGGATTGGATTTGATGAAAATGGTCCATATGAAGAAGGTGCATGCAGATCGTGTTTCTGCGGAGCTCGGGCGGAGCCCTGCTAAGATTAGATCACCACCAACCTCCGGAGCGCCGTCACGCTGCCGGAGAACTCATCTACCTCTCCATCTCTCTTGTTGGATCAAGAAGGCCGAGATCATCATCGAGCTGTACGTGTGCTGAACGCGGAGGTGCCGTCCGTTCGGCACTAGATCGTGGGACTGATCGCGGGACGGTTCGCGGGGCGGATCGAGGGACGTGAGGACGTTCCACTACATCAACCGCGTTCACTAACGCTTCTGCTGTGCGGTCTACAAGGGTACGTAGATCGAATATCCCCTCTCGTAGATGGACATCACCATGATAGGTCTTTGTGCGCGTAGGAAATTTTTTGTTTCCCATGCGACGTTCTCCAACAGTGGCATCATGAGCTAGGTTCATGCGTAGATGTCTTCTCGAGTAGAACACAAAAGTTTTTGTGGGCGGTGATGCGCGTTTTGCTGCCCTCCTTAGTCCTTTCTTGATTCCGCGGTATTGTTGGATTGAAGCGGCTCGGACCGACATTACTCGTACGCTTACGAGAGACTAGTTTCATCGCTACGAGTAACTCCGTTGCTCAAAGATGACCGGCGAGTGTCGCTTTCTCCAACTTTAGTTGAATCGGATTTGACCGAGGAGGTCCTTGGATGAGGTTAAATAGCAATTCATATATCTCCGTTGTGGTGTTTGCGTAAGTAAGATGCGATCCTACTAGATACCCATGGTCACCACGTAAAACATGCAACAACAATTAGAGGACGTCTAACTTGTTTTTGCAGGGTATGCTTGTGATGTGATATGGCCAACGATGTGATGTGATATATTGGATGTATGAGATGATCATGTTGTAATAGTTAATATCAACTTGCACGTCGATGGTACGGCAACCGGAAGGAGCCATAGGGTTGTCTTTAAACTAACGTTTGTGCTTGCAGATGCGTTTACTATATTGCTAGGACGTAGCTTTAGTAGTAATAGCATGAGTAGCACGACAACCCCGATGGAGACACGTTGATGGAGATCATGATGATGGAGATCATGGTGTGACGCCGGTGACAAGAAGATCGTGCCGGTGCTTTGGTGGTGGAGATCAAGAAGCACATGATGATGGCCATATCATGTCACTTATGAATTGCATGTGATGTTAATCTTTTATGCACCTTATCTTGCTTAGAACGACGGTAGCATTATGAGGTGATCTCTCACTAAAATTTCAAGACGAAATTGTGTTCTCCCCGACTGTGCACCGTTGCGACAGTTCTTCGTTTCGAGACACCACGTGATGATCGGGTGTGATAGACTCAACGTTCACATACAACGGGTGCAAAAAAGTTGCACACGCGGAACACTCGGGTTAAGCTTGACGAGCCTAGCATGTGCAGACATGGCCTCGGAACACATGAGACCGAAAGGTCGAGCATGAATCGTATAGTTGATATGATTAGCATAGAGATGCTTACCACTGAAACTATTCTCGACTCACGTGATGATCGGACTTGAGATAGTGGATTTGGATCATGTACCACTCAAATGACTAGAGAGATGTACTTTTTGAGTGGGAGTTCTTAAGTAATATGATTAATTGAACTAATTGTCATGAACATAGTCTAATGGTCTTTGCAAATTACGATGTAGCTTGCGCTATAGCTCTACTGTTTTTATATGTTCCTAGAGAAAATTTAGTTGAAAGTTGATAGTAGCAAACTTTGCAGACTGAGTCTGTAAAACCGAGGATTGTCCTCGTTGCTGCGCAGAAGGCTTATGTCCTTAATGCACCACTCGGTGTGTTGCACCTCGAGCGTCGTCTGTAGATGTTGTGAACATCCGACATACACGTTTCTGATGACTACACGATAGTTCAGTGCAAAATACTTAATGGCTTAGAAGCAAGGCGCCGAAGACGTTTTGAAACGTCACGGAACATGAGAGATGTTCTAAAGAGATGAAATTGTGATTTCATGCTTGTGCCCTTGTTAAGAGGTATGAGACCTCCGACAAAGATTCTTTGTCCACGAAGTAAAGGAGAAAAGCTCAATCGTTGAGCGTGTGCTCAGATTATGTGAGTACGACAATCGCTTGAATCAAGTGGGTGTTGATCTTCCAGATAAGATAGTGATGGTTCTCCAAAGTCACTGCCACCAAGCTGTGAGAGCTTCGTGATGAACTATAACATATCAAGGATAGATACAATGATCCTTGAGCGATTCGCGATGTTTGACACTGCGAGAGTAGAAATCAAGAAGGAGCATCAATAGTTGATGGTTAGTAAAACCACTAAGTTTCGAGAAAGGCAAGGGCTAGAAGGGATACTTCGTGAAACGGCAAAGCAGCTGCTGCATTAATGAAGAGAACGCAGATTAAACCCAAGCCCGGGACTAAGTGCTTCTGTTATGAGGGGAACGGTCACTGAGGCGGAGCAACTCTAGATACTTGGTAGATAAGAAGGTTGGCAAAAGTCGAAAGAAGTACATTTGATATACATGATGTTGATGTGTACTTACTAGTACTCCTAGTAGCACGAGGGTATTGGATACCGGTTCGGTTGCTAAGTGATTAGTAATACGAAATGAAAGCTACGGTATAAACGGAGACTAGCTAAAGGCGAGGTGACGATACGTGTTGGAAGTATTTCCAAGGTTGATATGATCAAACGTCGCACGCTCCCTCTACCATCGGGATTGGTGTTAAACCTAAATAATTGTTATTTGGTGCTTGCGTTAAGCATGAACATGATTGGATCGTGTTTATTGCAATACGATTATTCATTTAAATAGAATAATGGTTACTCTATTTGCTTGAATAATCACCTTCAACGGTTTATTGAATCTCGATCGTAGTGTCACACATGTTCATGATATTGGTGCCAAAAGATACGAGGTAATGATGATAGTAGCACTTACTTGTGGCACTTCCGCTTGAGTGATGTTGGTATAAATTGCATGAAGAGGCTCCATGCTGATGGATCTTTATACTCACTTGATTTTGAATCACTAGTGACATGCAAATCATACCACATGAGCAAGGCCTTGTTTTCATTGAGATGAAACAAGATAGTAACTTGTTGGAAGTGCTACATTTTGATGTATGCAGTCCAATGGGTGCTGAGGCACGCAGTGGATATCATTATGTTCTTGCGTCAATGATGATTTGAGTAGATACAAGAGTATTTACTTAATGAATCACAAGTCTGAAATATTGAAAAGTTCAATTCTGTTTCGGAGTGAAGTTCGTCGTAACAAGAGGATAAACTGTCTACGATATGATCATAGAAATGAATATCTGAGTTACGAGTTTTGATACGCAGTTAAGACAATGTGGAAATTGTTTCGCAGTTCATGCCACCTAGAACATCATAGTGTGATGATGTGTCTGAACGTCATAGCCACACACTATTTGGTATGGTGCATGCTATGATGTCTCTTATCGAATTACCACTATCGTTTATGGGTTAAGCATTAGAGACAACCGCATTCACTTTAAATAGGGCACCACATATTTCTGTTGAGATGACACAGTATAGACTGAGGTTTAGAGAAATCTAAACTGTCGTTTCTTGAAAGTTTGGGGTTTCGACACTTATGTGAAAAAGTTTTAGTCTGATAAGCTCGAACCCAAAGCGGATAAATGCATCTTCCTAGGATATCCAAAACAGTTGGGTACATCTCCTATCTCAGATCCGAAAGCAAAGTGTTTGTTTCTAGAAACGGATCCTTTCTCGAGGAAAGGTTTCTCTCGAAAGAATTGAGTGGGAGGGTGGTAGAACTTGATAAGGTTATTGAACCATCACTTCGACCAGTGTGTAGCAGGGCGCAGGAAGTTGTTCCTGTGGCGCCTACACCAATTGAAGTGAAAGCTGATGATGGTGATCATCGAGCATCGGATCAAGTTACTACAAGCCTCGTAGGTTGACAAGGTCGCGTACTACTATAGAGTGGTACGGTAACCCTGTCTTGGAGGTCATGTTGTTGAGCAACAGTGAACCTACGAGTTATGGAGAAAGCAATGGTGGGCCCAGATTCCGACAAATGGCTGGAAGCCATGAAATCCGAGAGAGGATCCATGTATGAAAACAAAGTGTAGACTTTGGAAGAACTACTTGATGGTCATAGTACTATTGAGTAAAGATGGATCTTTAAAAGGAAGACAGACGATGATGGTGATAAGTCACTATTAAGAAAAGCTCGACTTGTCGCAAAGATGTTTCCGACAAGATCAAACAGTTGACTATGATGAGACTTTCTCACTCGTAGCGATGCTAAAAGTATGTTAGAATTATGTTAGTAGTTGCTCCATTATTTATGAAATATTGCATGTAGGATGTCAAAACATTGTTTCCTCGACGGTTTCCTTGAGCAAACATTGTATGTGATACAACGAGGAGGTTTTGTCGATCCTAAAGATACTAGCAAGTATGCAAGCTCCAGCGATCCTTAAATGGACTCGTGCAAGCATCTCGGAGTTGGAATATACACTTTGATGAGATGATCAAGGATTTTGGGTTTGTACAAGGTTTATGAGAAACTTGTATTTCCAAAGAAGTGAGTGGGAGCACTATAGAATTTCTGATAAGTATATGTGGTTGACATATTGTGGATCAGAAGTAATGTAGAATTTCTGTAAAGCATACAAGGTTGTTTGAAAGGAGTTTTCAAAAGAATACCTGGATTGAGCTACTTGAACGTTGAGCATCAAAGATCTATGGAGATAGATCAAAAGCACTTAATGGAAGTTTCAACAAGATGCATGCCTTGACAAGATTTTGAAGGAGTTCAAAATAGATCAGCAAAGAAGGAGTTCTTGGTTGAGTTGTAAGGTGTGAATTTGAGTAAGACTCAAAACCCGACCCCGGCAGAATAATGAGAATAGACGAAGGTCGTCTTCTATGCCTTAACCGTAGACTCTAAAGTATGCCATGTTGGGTACCGCACCTGATGTGTGCCTTGACTCAAAGTCTGTTGAGAGGTACAGAGAGTGATCCATGATTGAATCACTAGCACCGGTCAAAATTTATCCTTAGTAACTGATGGACTAAGGAATTTTTCTCGATTATGGAGGTGGTTAAAAAGTTCGTCGTAAAGGGTTACGTCGATGCAAGCTTTGACACTAATCCGAATAACTATGAGTAGTGAAACGGATTCGTATAGTAGAGTAGATTTTTGGAGTATTTCCGAATAGCACGTAGTAGCAGCATCTATAAGATGACATAAAGATTTGTAAAGAACTCACGGATCTGAAAGTTTCAGAACCATTGACTAAAACCTCTCTCACGAGCAAGACGTGATCAGACCCCATAACTATATGGGTGTTGGATTCGTTGGAATCACATGGTGATGTGAACTAGATTATTGACTCTAGTGCAAGTGGGAGACTGTTGGAAATATGCCCCAGAGACAATAATAAATTAGTTATTATTATATTTCTTTGTTCATGATAATCGTTTATTATCCATGCTATAATTGTATTGATTGGAAACACAGTGCATGTGTGGATACATAGACAAAACACTGTCCCTAGTAAGCCTCTAGTTGACTAGCTCGTTGATCAAAGATGGTCAAGGTTTCCTGAACATAGGCAAGTGTTGTCACTTGATAACGGGATCACATCATTAGGAGAATCATGTGATGGACCCAAACTAATAGACGTAGCATGTTGATCGTGTCATTTTGTTGCTACTGTTTTCTGTGTGTCAAGTATTTGTTCCTATGACCATGAGGTCATATAACTCACTGACACCGGAGGAATGCTTTGTGTGTATCAAACGTCGCAACGTAACTGGGTGACTATAAAGATGCTCTATAGGTATCTCCGAAGGTGTTAGTTGAGTTAGTATGGATCGAGACTGGGATTTGTCACTCCGTGTGACGGAGAGGTATCTCGGGGCCCACTCGGTAATACAACATCACACACAAGCCTTGCAAGCAATGTGACTTAGTGTAAGTTGCGGGATCTTGTATTACGGTACGAGTAAAGAGACTTGCCGGTAAACGAGATTGAAATAGGTATGCGGATACTGACGATCGAATCTCGGGCAAGTAACATACCGAAGGACAAAGGGAATGACATACGGGATTATATGAATCCTTGGCACTGAGGTTCAAACGATAAGATCTTCGTAGAATATGTGGGATCCAATATGGGCATCTAGGTCCCGCTATTGGATATTGACCGAGAAGTCACTCGGGTCATGTCTGCATAGTTCTCGAACCCGCAGGATCTGCACACTTAAGGTTCGACGTTGTTTTATGCGTATTTGAGTTATATGGTTGGTTACCGAATGTTGTTCGGAGTCCTGGATGAGATCACGGACGTCACGAGGGTTTCCGGAATGGTCCGGAGACGAAGATTAATATATAGGATGACCTCATTTGGTTACCGGAAGGTTTTCGTGCATTACCGGAAAAGTTTCGGGCTCATCGGTAGTGTACTGGGAGTGCCGGGAGGGGTGCCGGGGACCATCAGGAGGGGTGTCACGCCCCAAGGGGTCTCATGGGCTATGGGAAGAGATAAACCAGCCCCTAGTGGGCTTGAATAAGTTCCCACTAAGGCCCATAAGGTTTGAGAAGGAAAAAACACAAGGTGGAAAGAGTTTCCAAGTGGGAAGGTGGAATCCTACTCCAAGTAGGATTGGAGTAGGACTCCTCCACCTCCAATTTTGGCCAAACCTTTAGGTTTTGAGGCTGCCTCCTCCCCTCCCTCCCCCTATATATAGTGGGATTTTAGGGCTGATTTGAGACAACTTTTGCCACGGCAGCCCGACCACACACCTCCACGGTTTTTACTCTAGATCGCGTTTCTACGGAGCTCGGGCGGAGCCCTACTGAGATTAGATCACCACCAACCTCCGGAGCGTCGTCACGCTGCCGGAGAACTCATCTACCTCTCCGTCTCTCTTGCTGGATCAAGAAGGCCGAGATCATCATCGAGCTGTACGTGTGCTGAACGCGGAGGTGCCGTCCGTTCGGCACTAGATCGTGGGACTGATCGCGGGACGGTTCGCGGGGCGGATCGAGGGACATGAGGACGTTCCACTACATCAACCGCGTTCACTAACGCTTCCGCTGTGCGGTCTACAAGGGTACGTAGATCGAATATCCCCTCTCGTAGATGGACATCACCATGATAGGTCTTCGTGCGCGTAGGAAAACTTTTGTTTCCCATGCGACGTTCTCCAACAGTATGAGATGATCATGTTATTGTAATAGGTTTCATGACTTGCATGTCGATGAGTATGACAACCGGCAGGAGCCATAGGAATTATCTTAATTTATTGTATGAGATGCAACGCCATGTGCTTACTACTTTTACTTCATTGCTAACGGTTAGCTATAGTAGTAGTGATAGTAGTAGTTTGCGTGCCGACTTCACAATGATGGAGATCATGATGATGGAGATCATGGTGTCACGCCGGTGACAATGATGATCATGCGATGCCTGAAGATGGAGATCGAAAGAGCAAAGATGATAATGGCCATATCATGTCACTATATGATTGCATTGTGATGTTTATCATGTTTTTCATCTTATTGCTTAGAACGAGGGTAGCATAATAAGATGATCCCTCTTAAAATTTTGAGAACGTATTCCCCTAAGTGTGCATCGTTGCGAAGGATCATTGTCTCGAAGCACCACATGATGATCGGGTGTGATAGATTCTAACGTTCGCATACAACGGGTGTAAGCCAGATTTACACACGCGAAACACCTAGGTTGACTCGATGAGCTTAGCATGTACATACATGACCTCGAATACAAGAGACCGGAAGGTCGAACATGAGTCGTATGGTTGAATACGATCAGCATGAAGTTGCTCACCATGGTGACTAGTCCGTCTCACGTGATGATCGGACACGGGTTAGTCAACATGGATCATGTATCACTTAGATGACTAGAGGGATGTCGATTTAAGTGGAGTTCATACTTAATTTGATTAAATGAACTTAATTGTCATGAACTTAGTCTAAAAGTTGTCTTTATAAATATTGTAGATGGCCAACGTCAACCTCAATTTCAACGCATTCCTAGAGAAAAACAAGCTGAAAGATGGTGGTAGCAACTATGCGAACTCGGTTCGCAACTTGAAGCTCATCCTTGAAGCAGCTAAAAAGGCTTATGTCCTTGATGCACCGCTAGGTGACCCTCCCGCTCCCGCAGCAGCCCAAGACATTCTAAATGTCTGGCAAACACGGAGTGATGACTACTCTTTGGTTAGGTGTGGCATGTTATACAGTTTAGAAACGGGGCTCCAAAGGCGTTTTGAGCAACACGGTGCATATGAGAAGTTCCAAGAGCTTAAGCTAGTTTTTCAAGCTCATGCCCGTGTCGAGAGATATGAAGTCTCCGACAAGTTCTTTAGCTGTAAGATGGAGGAGAACAGTTCTGTCAGTGAGCACATACTCAAAATGTCTGGGTTAAACGGTCGTCTGACTTCACTTGGAGTCGAACTTCCGGATGATGCTATAATTGACAGAATCCTCCAGTCTCTCCCACCAAGCTACAAAGGTTTTGGGCTGAACTACAACATGCAAGGGATGGAGAAGACCATTGCCGAGTTGTACTCGATGCTCAAGTCTGCAGAAGTAGAAATCAAGAAAGAGCATCAAGTGTTGATGGTCAACAAGACCACTAGTTTCAAGAAGGGCAAGGGTAAGAAGAACTTCAAGAAAGACGGCAAAGCCGTTTCCGCGCCCGGTAAGCCAGATGCCGGGAAGAAGAAATAGAATGGACCCAAGCCTGAGAATGAGTGCTTCTATTGCAAGGGAAAGGGTCACTGGAAGCGGAACTGCCCCAAATACTTAGCGGACAAGAAGGCCGGCAACGTTAAAGTTATATGTGATATACATGTTATTGATGTGTACCTTACCAGCGCTCGTAGTAGCTCCTGGGTATTTGATACCGGTGATGTTGCTCACATTTGCAACTCAAAGCAGGAACTGCAGAATAAGCGTAGACTGGCCAAGGACGAGGTGACGATGCGCGTCGGGAATGGCTCCAAGGTCGATGTGATCGCCGTCGGCACGCTACCTCTACATCTACCGTCGGGATTAGTTTTAAACCTTAATAATTGTTATTTAGTACCAGCTTTGAGCATGAACATTGTATCAGGGTCTTGCTTAATGCGAGACGGCTACTCATTTAAGTCAGAGAATACTAGTTGTTCTATTTATATGAGTGATATGTTTTATGGTCATGCTCCGCTGGTGAATGGTTTATTCTTGATGAATCTCGATCGTGATGTTACGCATATTCATAGTGTGAGTACCAAAAGATGTAAAGTTGATAATGATAGTCCCACATACTTGTGGCACTGCCGCCTTGGTCATATCGGCATTAAGCACATGAAGAAGCTCCATACTGATGGACTATTAGAGTCTCTTGACTTTGAATCATTTGACACATGCGAACCGTGCCTCATTTGCAAGATGAATAAGACTCTATTCTCAGGAATAATGGAGAGAGCAACCGACTTATTGGAAATAATACATACTGATGTGTGTGGTCCAATGAACGTTGAAGCTTGCGGTGGCTATCGTTATGTTCTCACTCTCACCGATGATTTGAGTAGGTATGGGTATATCTACTTGATGAAGAACAAATCTGAGACGTTTGAAAAGTTCAAGGAATTTCAGAGTGAGGTCGAGAATCAACGTGACAGAAAAATTAAGTGTCTACGATCTGATCATGGAGGAGAATATTTGAGTCACGAATTTAGCACACACCTAAGGAAGTGTGGAATCGTTTCACAACTGACGCCGCTTGGCACACCGCAACGCAACGGAGTGTCTGAACGTCGTAATCACACTTTATTAGATATGGTACGATCTATGATGTCTCTTACCGACTTACCGCTATCATTTTGGGGATACGCATTAGAAACTGCAGCATTCACTTTAAATAGGGCACCGTCTAAATCCGTTGAGACGACACCGTATGAACTATGGTTTGGCAAGAAACCTAAGTTGTCGTTACTTAAAGTTTGGGGCTGCGATGCTTATGTGAAGAAACTTCAACCAGAAAAGCTCGAACCCAAAGCGGAGAAATGCGTATTCATAGGATACCCTAAGGAAACTATTGGGTATACCTTCTATCTTAGATCCGAAGGTAAAACCTTTGTTGCCAAGAACGGATCCTTTCTAGAGGAAGAGTTTCTCTCGAAAGAAGTAAGTGGGAGGAAGGTAGAACTTGATGAGGTAATTACACCCCCTCTCAAACAGGAAAGTAGCGCAACGCGGGAAGTTGTTCCTGTGGCGCCTACACCGATTGAAGAGGAAGTTAATGATAATGATCATAAAGCTTCGGATCAAGTTACTACTGAGCCGCGAAGGTCCACAAGGGTACGCTCCGCACCAGAGTGGTACGGCAACCCTGTAATGGAAATTATGTTGTTAGACAACGGTGAACCTTCGAACTATGAAGAAGCAATGGCGGGCCCAGATTCCAACAAATGGCTTGAAGCTATGAAATCCGAGATAGGATCCATGTATGAGAACAAAGTATGGACTTTGGTGGACTTGCCCGATGACCGGCGAGCCATAGAAAATAAATGGATCTTCAAGAAGAAGACTGATGCAAACGGTAATGTAACCGTTTATAAAGCTCGACTTGTCGCAAAGGGTTTTCGACAAATTCAAGGAATTGACTATGAAGAGACTATCTCTCCCATAGCGAAGCTGAAATCAGTCTGAATCATGTTAGCAATTGCCGCCTTTTATGATTATGAAATTTGGCAAATGGACGTCAAAACAGCGTTCCTTAACGGGAACCTTAAGGAAGAGTTGTATATGATGCAACCAGAAGGTTTTGTCGACCCTAAGGGTGCTAACAAAGTGTGCAAGCTCCAGCGCTCCATCTATGGGTTGGTGCAAGCATCTCGGAGTTGGAACATTCGCTTTAATGAGGTGATTAAAGCGTTTGGGTTCATACAGGTTTATGGAGAAGCCTGTCTGCACAAGAAAGTGAGTGGGAGCTCTGTAGCTTTCCTCATACTGTATATGGATGACATATTATTGATGGGGAATAATATAGAGATGTTGGAGAGCATAAAGGCCTATTTGAACAAGAGTTTTTCAATGAAGGGCCTTGGAGAAGCTGCATACATATTAGGCATCAAGATCTATAGAGATAGATCGAGACACCTCATAGGTCTTTCGCAAAGTACATACCTTGACAAGATATTGAAGAAGTTCAATATGGAAAACTCAAAGAAAGGGTTCTTGCCAGTTTTGCAAGGTATGAGATTGAGTAAGACTTAGTCGCCGACCACGGCAGCAGATAGAGAGAAGATGAGTTCTGTCCCCTATGATTCAGCGGTAGGCTCTCTTATGCATGCTATGCTGTGTACCAGACCTGATATAAGCCTTGCCATAAGTTTGGTAGGGAGGTACCAAAGTGATCCCGGTATGGAACACTGGACAGCGGTCAATAATATCCTAAAGTACCTGAAAAGGACTAAGGAAATGTTTCTCGTTTATGGAGGTGACGAAGAGCTCGTCATAAAGGGTTACGTCGACGCTAGCTTCGACACAGATCCGGATGACTCTAAGTCACAGACCGGATACGTATATGTTTTGGATGGTGGGGCAGTGAGCTGGTGCAGCAGCAAGCAAGAAGTCATGGCAGCATCTAAATGTGAAGCGGAGTACATAGCTGCTTCAGAAGCAGCTCATGAAGGAATTTGGATGAAGGAGCTCATCACCGACCTTGGAGTGGTTCCAAGCGCGTCGGCTCCAATGACACTCTTCTGTGAAAACACTTGGCCATTGCCATAGCCAAGGAGCCCAGGTTTCACCGGAAGACGAAGCACATCAAACGCCGCTACAACTCCATCCAGGACCATGTCCAGAGTGGAGTAATAGAGATTTGTAAAGTACACACGAATCTGAATGTCGCAGACCCGTTGACTAAACCTCTTCCACGAACAAAACATGATCAACACCATAATGCTATGGGTGTTCGATACATCACAATGTAACTATATTATTGACTCTAGTGCAAGTGGGAGACTGTTGGAAATATGCCCTAGAGGCAATAATAAAATGGTTATTATCATATTTCCTTGTTCATGATAATCATCTATTGTTCATGCTATAATTGTATTAACAGGAAACAGTGATACATGTGTGAATAAATAGATCACAATGTGTCCCTAGCAAGCCTCTAGTTGGCTAGCTCGTTAGTCAATAGATGATCATGGTTTCCTGGTCATGGGCATTAGATGTCATTGATAACGGGATCACATCATTGGGAGAATGATGTGATGGACAAGACCCAATCCTAAGCGTAGCGCTAGATCGTATTGTTCGTATGCTAAAGCTTTTCTAATGTCAAGTGTCTTTTCCTTCGACCGTGAGATTGGGCAACTCCCGGATACCGTAGGAGTGCTTTGGGTGTATCAAACATCACAACGTAACTGGGTGACTATAAAGGTGCACTACGGGTACCTCTGAAAGTGTCTGTTGGGTTGGTACGAATCGAGATCGGGATTTGTCACTCCCTGTGACGGAGAGGTATCTCTGGCCCACTCGGTAGAACATCATCATGAGCTCAATGTAACTAAGGAGTTAGTCACACGATGACGTGCTACGGAACGAGTAAAGAGACTTACCGGTAACGAGATTGAACAAGGTATAGGTATACTGACGATCGAATCTCTGGCAAGTTCTATACCGACAGACAAAGGGAATTGTATACGGGATTGATTGAATCCTTGACATCGTGGTTCATCCGATGAGATCATCATGAAGCAAGTGGGAGCCACCATGGGTATCCAGACCCCGCTGATGGTTATTGGCCAGAGAGGTGTCTCGGTCATGTCTACCTGTCTCCCGAACCCGTAGGGTCTACACACTTAAGGTTCGATGACGCTAGGGTTATAGGGAATTGTTATACGAGGTTATCAAAAGTTGTTCGGAATCCCGGATGAGATCCCGGACGTCATGAGGAGCTCCGGAATGGTCCGGAGGTACAGATTTATATATAGGACGGATGGTTTCGGACACTGGAAGTGTTTCGGGCGTCACCGGTAACGTACCGGGACAACCGGAAAGGGTTCCCCAAAAGGTGACATGGGCCAAAAGGTGGAAGGGAACCAGCCCAGAGTGGGCTGGTGCGCCTCCCACCAGGGGCCCAAGGCGCAGGGGAGAGGGAAGGGGAGCAAACCCTAAGCCAGGTGGGCCTAAGGCCCACGAGGGGTGCGCCACACCCCTCCTCCCCTCCTGGCTGCCACCTCCTGGCGCATATGGGGGCTGCCGCACCCCTTGGAGGTGGGAACCCTAAGGGCTGCGCCCCTCCCTCTCCCCTATATATAGTTGAGGTTTGGGGCTGTTTTGAGACACAGTT
This sequence comes from Hordeum vulgare subsp. vulgare, assembly GCF_904849725.1. Lineage (NCBI taxonomy): Eukaryota > Viridiplantae > Streptophyta > Magnoliopsida > Poales > Poaceae > Hordeum > Hordeum vulgare. Next base: position 596,240,791 of record NC_058524.1, read on the forward strand.
TTCCCTCTCCCTCGGCGCAGCCCTGCTCTTCTTTCTCCTCCTCTCTGCTGGTGCTTGGCGAAGCCCTGCCGGGAGACCTCGTCTCTCCATCGACACCACGCCGTCGTGCTGCCGGAGATCTTCCCCAACCTCTCCCTCCTCCTTGCTGGATCAAGGTGCGGGAGACGTCACCGGGCTGCACGTGTGTTGAACGCGGAGGTGTCGTGGTTCGGCACTAGATCGGAATCACACCGCGATCTGAATCGCCGCGAGTAAGACTCCATCAACCGCATTCTAGTAACGCTTCCGCTTAGCGATCTTCAAAGGTATGAAGATGCTCTCACCCCTCTCTCGTTGCTGGTCTCTCCATAGGAAGATCTGAATATGGGTAGGAAATTTTTTGAATTTATGCTACGTTACCCAACAACCACTATTTTAGGAGGGTGTTGAATCTTAGTACAATAATGATAAAATTCGATTTGGATAGGCCATGAATTTATTTAATGATGAGTCGACTATTTTGGAAGAGGTTTCAATTGACTATGACAAAAAAATTGCTATCTATGATGATTATGGTCATGACATGTATGCTATAAAGAGTAATGATACCCATGAAAATTGTCATCATGATTTTAATATTCAATTTTGTTATGTCTATCAAGTCTCATGATAGTTATTTTGTTAAGTTTGCTCCCACTACTATGAATGAGAAGAAATTTGCTTATATGGAGAGTAATGAAAATTGTATTATTGCAGATCATGAAAATAATCTTTTATCTAATAGTGACATTGTTAAATTCCTTCATGATTGTACTAAAAATTATTATGAGGGAGGAACATATGCTTGTAGGTCTTGCAATAATATCAAGTTTTCTCTCTGTGTTTAGAATTTTCAAGTTATGCTTGGTTTGCCTTCCGGTGCAAGTTGATACTTGCTACAATAAAAAAATTATTACAAAATACCTATGTATAGTAAATGGGTTAGACATAAATTTCATTTGCATGTGATTCATGAAGCACCCTTGCATGTTTCAATTACTACCTTTTATGTGAGCATCATTGAAATCATCATGCCTAGCTAAAAGACATTAAAGAAAATGCTTATTGGGAGTCAACCCAAAAATTATACATATTATTTGTGTCACGTAGCATGGTTAAGCAGTTGTAGCAATCATATTTTGTGTCTTTTGTTTCAATAATGTGCCAAGTAAAGCCTTTGGGGCAGTGTGGATACTTGTTGGTTTGATTCTGTGAAAAAGAAGAAACTTTTGTGTCTAGTATAAAAATTCTCATATTTTACTAGAGCATCAAAATATTCTGAAATGTTTACACAACATTTATATGCAAATTTCATATGTTTTCCTAATTTTTCAGAATTGTCAGAGATATGAAAGTACTGTTTTAGTTCACATCTTTAGAGACTGTTCTATTTTTGACACCTTTTGTTTTGCATGCATAGTTTGCTTTCTTTAGTGTTGCCATAGCTTATATTGAGTGATATAAATTATGGGAATGATATAATACATTATAAATCATGTGAGAAAAATTATTAATCTATTCTTGACATTACCTAAGTGAATGATCTATCTTTATTAAACTAACCCATCGCATGAGTTCCATTACGTTTTGTGTGATTGAAGTTTTCAAGTTTTGGTTGAGATACCGATGCGAGGCGAATAAGGAGTGGCAAGAACCAAATCTTGGCGATTCCCAAGTCACCCCAAGGTAATATCCAAGAAGAATCGACTGTCTAAGCTTGGTGATGCCTCAGAAACTGTTATGTTTGGGTAGATTGATGTCATAGTTTTGCTATCTACCTATCCTAGAGTTTTCATGAATTATATTGCTGAATATAAACTATGTAAATAATAATATATAGTATCTAATGTTTGCAAATTATTATGCAACTTGTTTGGGCGCTACATGAAGTGTTGATTTATTCTTATGTGCACTAAACTATCTCACGAGTTCTTTTCAAGTTTTGTGTGGCTGAAATTTTTTGAGACTTACGTGAAACTGGGATATTAGAGGAATTAACAAGACACAAAGGATTAAGATTTGGAATGCCAAGGCTTCCCAAGTCAATATTACAATAAGTCTCAAGCACCTAAGCTTGGGGATACTACGCATCCCGCCTCTCTTCGCCTACAACTATCGGTTAACCTATGGTGAACTTAAGTTTCTATTTGTTCAAATGATATGTGCTATTATTAGAGTGTATTTTTGTTTACTTTGTTGTTTGAAATAAATCTCAGATCTTAAAATCTTATTGAGACAGAGTCCTCACATAGCTACTTAATTGTTTGACTACTCTTTGTTCTTCACTTATATCTTTTTTAGAGTAGTTTGATATTTGCTCTTGTGATTCACTTATATACTAAGAGTGGATTGTGAATGACTTGAATATCATAAATCTGAAATTATCCATGTTCCATATGCTTCGTAGTAGTTTCGCATTTGGTTTTGAAAGTAAAATCTATTAAAGTTTGACAATCACAATATTGATTATACAAGCAATTCATGAATGATTAGTATAAGAAAAAGAATTTTCACGTACAAACATATTATCTTGGACATCTTTTATGATTGTGAATACCCATTAGTTATTTTCAACCTTGGTCAAATTAGTTGAAGTTGGACAAGGAAGACAATGTAATGAGTTATATTTTGGCAAATTTGCATAGAAATTATATTATTATGGATCCTCCAACATGCGGTGCTTGTTTAGAACCTTTTGTTAGCCAAAACTTCGTACTAAGTAGAAATAATACTTGTGCATCTGGAATCCTTGAGCCATATTTCGTCCATGAGACTTCACTATACCTACATATATATGTGGTATTTTACTTTCATTCCAAGTAAATTTGCATGTGCCACCTCTAAAACCATCAAATAAACTTTGTTTTTGTGCCCGTATTGTTCATGGAGCGATCGAGGCGATCAGTATCTTCCATGCTAAGCGGGTTATTCTCATGATGATTGTTTAATATATTTTCATTGCACGAGAGAGGCTGGTAAAAAGAATGCCCAATCATGCATAATACAAAAAAAAACAAGAACTTCCCCTGGTAAGTTGATTGTTTGGAGGGCACCCATGGATACGACTAGCCATGGAATGTGTTTGGATGGTTGAGGGGTGAATCCCCGCGGATTTGCCTTGGTTTCCCTCCAAACTTAAAGGGTGATGTAGAACATCGAAGACAAGTATTTCCCTCAGTTATGAAACCAAGGTATCAATCCAATAGGAAAATCCACAAGACTGTGTAAGTGGTACATGCACAAAAATAACAAATCATCGCAATCCGACGCGTGTAAGGGTTGTAAATCCCTCATGGCTAAAGTAAAAAATAGATTGATCGATGTCAATATAATTGATAGGAAATAAAACGCAACAAGGTATTTTTGCATTTTTTTGATAATATAGATATGAACATAAAAGATAAAATAAAATGGAAACGTGAATAGAAAAGTAAAGATTGCAAATAGATGATGTGAAATAGACCCGGGGCCATAGGTTTCACTAGTGGCTTCTCTCGAGAAAATAGCAAACGATGAGTAGAAAAATTACTGTTCGGCAATTTATACAACAACGAATAATTATGATGATATTCAAGACAATGATCATGTATATAGGCATCACGTCCAAGACAAGTAGACCGACTTCTCCTTGCATCTACTTCTATTACTCCACACATCGACCGCTATCCAGCATGCATCTAGTGTATTGAGTTCTTGGAGAAATGGAGTAATGCCTTAAGATCGATGACATGATGTAGACAAGATCTATTAATGTAGGAATAGACCCCATAGTTTTATATACTTCATAGCAACGATACAAGCGTGTCATGTGTCTTTCTCTCACTGAGATTGAGCACCACAAGATCGAACCCATCACAAAGCACCTCTTCCCATTGCAAGATAAAAGATCAAGTTCGCGAGACAAAAACCAAATATCGGAGAGGAAATACGAGGCTATAATAATCAAGCATGAATATAATTTCATAGATTTGACCATAAACTCACAATTCATCAGATCCCAACAAACACACCGCAATAGAATGAGTTACATCAAATAGATCTCCATTGTATTGTGAAGAAAAACAAGAGAGAGAGAGAGAGAGAGAGAGAGAGAGAGAGAGAGAGATCTAGCTACAGTCTACGGACCCATAGGTCTGATATGAACTACTCACGCATCATCGGAGGAGCACCAATGAGGATGATGAACCCCTCTATGATCGTGTTCCCCTCCAGAACGAGCTCTAGATTGGATTTCGTGGCTTCTGGAACTTGGGGCGGCTGAGCCGTTTTTTCGTCAACTCCTCTAGGGTCTTTGTGGGGGTATTTGTAGATCTCAAAGGCGGTGGAGTAGGCGACCGAGGCCCTACTAGCCACCAGACCGCGCTAGGGGCCCTGGGAACGCCCTGGTGCCTAGTGGGCCGTCTGGGACTCCTCTGGTGATCTTCCTTGGCTTCCAAGTTTCCTTCTGGTCCAAAAAAAATATTCGTAAAGTTTCATAGTATTTGGACTTCATCTGATATTGATTTTGTGCGAAGGAAAAAAACATCAAAAAACAACAACTAGCACTAGGCACTATGTCAATAGGTTAGTCCCAAAAAATGATATAAAGTTGCTATAAAATGATCATAAAACATCCAAGAATGATAATATAATAGCATGGAACAATCAAAAATTATAGATACGTTTTAGACGTATCAGCATCCCCAAGCTTAATTCCTACTCTCCCTCGAGTAGGTAAATGATATAAACAGAATTTTTTATGTGAAATGCTACCTCATATGTTCATCATATTTTTTTCTTTTTAGCATGGACATGTGGACTTGTAGATAATTCAAAACAATAGTCCATAGTTTGACATGGAAATTTCAATACTCAAGCATATCAACAAGCAACCAAGTCTTTAAAAATATCGATGCTAAAGAACGTTATCCCAAGCCCATCATGCTCCATCATTGGTGCATTCATGCAATACACCCAAATATTAACTATATCCAATCCTCAAGTATGATAATGGTGTTCTTTAGTTCGTGTTTTATAAGAGAAGATGGAGACTCAAATTCAAAATAAAAAATGCATAAAGTAAATAGATAGGCCCTTCGCAGAGGGGAGTAGGGATTTGTAGAGGTGCCAGAGCTCAAAGTGAAAATTGTAGAGATAAAATATTTTGGGTGGTATACTTTTCCTGTCAACGAAAATGACTAAGAGTTTCCAATATCCTCGATGCTAAACAAATTATAGATGGTTCCCAAACTGAAAATAAGGTTTACTCCTTTTTCCACCATTCTTTCACATTCCATGGCTAGCCATATCCATGGGTACTGTCCATACAAACACTTTCAAGGAATTTATTATTTGACAACATAAAATAATTTTCCTAGCATACTCCCGTGCAATGACAAGTGAATAAACACTCATCTTGAGAATAACCTATTTAACATGGAATATGTCGCCACCCCTTGCCGCTTCATGAGTGGTATGGTGGACTCATTGGGCACAACTATGGGTTGAGGATTTGGATGCACAAGCAGTATTCCCTCTTAGTACAAGTGAAGGCTAGCAAATAGATTGAGAAGGCCCAACCAAGGAACGAAAATCATCATAAGTGAAAATTAAACATAACTAACACTGAATAATCCAACACAAGTAGGATGTAATTTCATAGCATAATTATTTACTTCATGTGCATGCATAGGGAATCACAAACCTTAACACCAATATTCCTACTAAAGCATAATTACTTATCAACATAACTCACATATCACTATCTTCATATCGCAAAACTATTGCAAAGAATCAAGTTTGAAATCCAATGATCTTCATGAAAGTTCTTATTATGTCCTTCCTGGATATCTATCACTTTGGGACTAATTTAATTTAAATAAAATTTCCATTGCAAATAACAAGCTCTCAAACAAATATAAGTGAAGAACGAAAGCACAAGTTTATTTAGAATTTTCAACTCTCAAAATAATATAAGTGAAGCAAGAGAGGATTGCTCCAAAATTTCTACTACTCTAAAAATAATCTAAGTGAATCATGAGAGCAAATTGCTTCAAAAATAACAGCACCATCATGCTCAAAAAGAGATAAGTGAAGCGCTAGAGTAATTTCGTGGCTCTAAAAAATTTAAGTGAAGCATAAAGAGCGATTCTAAGAAATCATAGCATAATTTGGTTCTCTAAAATAGGTGTGTCCAGAATGCTTTATTATGACAGACTAACCGGAAAAGCAAGCAAAGACACAAATGCTACAAGACGCACCAAGCAAAAGTCATGACATGTGATGAATGAGAATATAGCTCCAAGTAAAATTACCGTTGCTTGTTAGAAGAAAGAGGGGATGCCTTCTAGGGCATCCCCAAGGTTAGTTTCTTGGTACTCCTTGGATATTACCTCGAGGTACCATGGGGCATCCCCAAGCTTAGGCTTTTATCACTCCTTGTTCCTTCATCCATCGTGATCTCACCCAAAACTTGAAAACTTCAATCGCACCAAACTCAACAAAACTTTCGTGAGATCCGTTAGTATAAGAAAACCAAATTCTACTTTGGTGCTGTTGAAAACCTATTCTAATTTTTTTTGCATTATACCTAGTGTATTATAACCTCTACCATGGCTTATAACCCTTGATACAAACAATAGAATCATCAAAACAAGCACATAACGCAAAGAAAACAGAATCTGTGAAAAACAGAAGAGTCTGTAAAGACCCGAATTTTACTCATAATTATGTAACTCCAAAAATTTGAAAAATTATTAAAACGTAGGGAATTTTTATATCAATCTTGTGTAAAAAATTCACACACTTTTGACGCTTCTGTGATTTTTAGGATTTTTCTACTGGACGAAAAAGTTTGTGTTTTTCAACAGGATTAAAGCAACTAACACCACACATGACCCCAAAGGCTTTACTTGGCACAAAAACTAAATAAAATATATAAAACACAATCTTAACAGTAGAATAATTATGCAAACACTCAAGAATAGAAAGCAAAAGTAAAAAATAAATTTTACTCATTGGGTTGCCTCCTAACAAGCGCTATCGTTTTACGCTCCTAGCTAGGCAAATAACATAGATTCAAGTAATGTCATCCTTAGTGATTGACCCATAGGTTCCCTATTGATTGAATCATATGGTAATTAATCTAAGTTCGAGGGAAGTGTTCCATGCCTTTCCTTAGTGGAAACTGAAATTTAATATTCCCTTCTTTCATATCAAGCACGACCCATATAGTACACAAGAATGGTCTACCAAGAATCATTGGACAAGACGGATTGCAATCAATATCAAGAACAATAAAATCTATGCGCACATAATTTATATTTGCAAGAATGAGAACATCATTAATTCTTCCTATAGGCTTTTTAATAGTAGAATTCGCCAAGTGCAAATTGAGAGAACATTCTTCAATATTGGTAAGACCAAGCACATCACAAAGAGATTTCAGAATTGAGGAAACACTAGCACCCAAATCACATAAAGCATAACACTCAAAATTCTTAATCTTTATCTTAATGGTGGGTTCCCATTCATCATATAATTTCGGAATCGAAATCTTTAATTGTAACTTTTCTTCCAAAGCTTTTATTACCGCATACGAAATATGTTTAGTAAAAGCTTTGTTTTGTTCATAGGCATTGTATGAATTTATCATAGATTGCAGAATAGAAATACACTCAATCAAAGAGCAACTATCAAAATTAAAGTCTTTGCAACTCAAATAGTGGGTGCATCACTAGATAAAGTTTTGACCTCTTCAATCCCACTTTTATCAAAAAAAAATCAATAATATTTTCACCCTCCGAACCATGGGAACACCTTCTAGCTAAAGTTGACTCCAATTTAGTTCCCTCATCATTAATTTTAACATTACTAATCAAGGAATCAATAGAACAAATACCAATCATTTTAATTTCTTCATCATTTTTATGAAAGCAATCGGGAACTCTCTTTCTAGAAATTCTCTTTTAGCTCTAAGCTTAGCGATTCTTTTCTTACTTTCATATATGGAAGCATATAAAGCTTTATTTGATTCATTAATTTAAAACTTAGGAAAAAAATTATTCTTGAGATTTTCTACATCATTCGAAATTCTATCAATGCTTCTAAACATATCATCAATCTTATTCAACTTTTCTTCTATTTTAGTATTGAAAGCTTTTTGCGCATTGATAAATTCCTTAATATTACACCCAAGATGAGAGGGTATCCTAGCATTATTATTATGAGAATTACCATAGGAATTAACATATTTATTTGAAGAACTTCAGGGGTACAACCTAGGATTAAAATTGTTCCTATAAGTATTAATATTAAAGATGTTTTGCGAGACAAAATTCAAATCTACGGGATTATTATTTTTCTCAATCATAGTAGACAAAGGAACATCAATAGGATCAATAGGAGTACGCTTACTAGCAACTAATTTTATAAGAGCATCAACTTTATCACCAAAGCATCAATTTCTTCAATTGAATTAACCTTTTTACTAGTAGGAGCTCTTTGAGTATGCCATTCTGAATAATCACCCATAATATTATCAAGCAATTTACCTCTCGCGGCGGAATCTAAAAGATTTCTAGAAAAAAAAATTCAATCCCGCATTTTTTTGTATGACCATCCATAAGTACATACTATGATTTGGGCAATTTCTTATCGTCAATTTCATCCTTTCCAAAGATTGGACAACATGCTCATGCTCAAGTTGTTTAAAATTCATAATCTGATTTCCAAGGGAAATAATTTTCATGGGAGGAAAGTACTTCATGATAAAAGCATCTTTGCATTTGTTCCAAGAATCAATACTATTTTGTGGCCAAAAAGGAAGCCAAAATTTAACATGATCACACAAAGAGAACAAAAATAATTTCAAATTAACAATATCATTGTCCACATCTTTCATCTTTTGCATATCACACAATTCTATGAAAGTGTTTAGATGGGACGCGACATCCTCATTAGGAGTACCGGAGAATTGCTCCTTCATAACAAGATTCAACAAAGCTGCATTCATATCATAAGACTCCACACAAAGTGGCGGGAGGAGCACTCGGAGTGCTAATAAAATCATTATTATTGATATTGGAAAAATCACACAACTTAGTGTTTTCTTGAGTCATCGTGACTACGCAAATAAGAAGACAAGTAAACAACAGATCTGGCAAGAAAACGACAACGAAATTAAGGCAAATAAGAAGGGAATTTTTTGTGAAGTGGGGGAGAGGAAAACTAGAGGCAATGGAAAATAATGTAATTGTAAGGAGATGAGACTTGTGTGTAGGAACCTGATAGATCTTGACTTGATCTTCCCTAGAAACGGTGCCAAAAATCATGACTCCCCGCTGATTTGTGTTGTTTTACCTCCAAGCTAAAAGGGTGATGTAGCACATCGATGACAAGTATTTCCCTCAGTTATGAATCCAAGGTATCAATCTAGTAGGAAGATCCACAAGACTATGTAAGCGGTAACTGCACACAAATAATAAATCCTCGCAACCCAACGCGTGCAGGTGTTGTCAATCCCTCGTGGGTAAAGGAAAAGATAGATTGATAGATGCAAATAAAAGTGATAGAAAATAAAACACAACAATGTATTTTTGAGTTTATTGATAATATAGATCGAAAAATAAAAGAGCAAATAAAATAGAAATATGGACAACAAAGTAGGGATTGCAAATAGATGATGTGAAATAGAACCGGGGGCCGTAGGTTTCACTAGTGGCTTATCTCGAGAAAATAGCAAACGATGGGTAGACAAATTATTGTTGGGCAATTGATAGAACAACGAATAATTATGACGATATTCAAGACAATGATCATGTATATATGCATCACGTCCAAGACAAGTAGACCGACTTCTGCGTGCATCTACTTATATTACCCCAAACATCGACCGCTATCGAGCATGCATCTAGTGTATTGGGTTGATGGAGAAACAGAGTAATGCCTTAAGAAAGACGACATGATGTAGACAAGATCTATTCATGTAGGAATATACCCCATCATTTTATCCTTGATAGCAACGATACATGCGTGTTATGTCTCTTTCTGTCACTGAGATTGAGCACCGCAAGATCGAACCCATCACAAAGCACCTCTTCCCATTGCAACATAAACGATCAAGTTGGCGAGACAAAAAAATATTGGAGAAGAAATACGAGGCTATAATAATCAAGAATGAATATAATCTCATAGATCTGATCATAAACTCACAATTCATGGAATCACGACAAACACACCACAAAATAATGAGTTACATCAAATAGATCTCCAATAGACCGTTGTATTGAGAAGCAAAACGAGAGAGAGAGTCATCTAGCTACAACCTACGGACTCGTAGGTCTGATATAAACTACTCATGCATCATCGGAGGAGCACCAATGAGGATGATGAACCCCTCCGTGATTGTGTTCCTCTCTAGAACGGACTCTAGATTGGATTGCGTGGCTTCTGAAACTTGCGGCGGCTGATTTTTTTTCATCAAGTCCTCTAGGATCTTTAGAATATTGGGGTATTTATAGAGCTCACGGGCGGTGGAGGAGGCTCCCGAGGCCCCCACTAGCCACCAGGCCCCGCCAGGAGCCCTGGGCACGCCCTGGTTCCTAGTGGGCCACCTGTGCCTCCTCTGGTGATCATCCTTGGCTCCCAACTTTCCTTCTGGTCCAATAAAAATCTCCTCAAAGTTTTGTGGTATTTGGACATCATCTGATATTGGTTTTCTATGAAGGTAAAAATAGCAACTAGCACTAGGCACTATGTAAATAGTTAGTCCCAAAAAATGATATAAAGATGCTATAAAATGATCATAAAACATCAAAGAAAGATAGTATAACATCATGGAACAATAAAAAAATTGTAGATACATTGGAGACGTATCAAGGGGGAGTAAAATTTCAATTCAGTTTGGGAACTGCCAACAATGTAATTAGCATAGCCGGTATTGGAATCCCTTGTCGTAACTTTGACAGGAAAGTCACACCACTCAAAATATATTCATCTCTATTTTAAGCAATGAGCTCTGTCACCTCTACAAATCCCTGCTTCTCTCTGCGAAGGGACATTCTATTTACTTTCATGTTATTTACTTTTCATGTTGAGTCAACTTCTTATTCCAACCTCAATCTCTTAATTAGCAATGATCATGTGGTGGGAAAAGATCCAAACACATATATGCAGTCAAATATAATTTATCATGAATTATTATTGTTGACAATTATCTTTATGAATGTCGTTGGGAGGCGAAACATTAAGCCCCTATCTTTCTCTATGTTCGATGAATGTTGTTTGTTCTAAAAATATGATTTAGTATTAGAAATCATAGAGGACTATATGATAATTGAGTATGTGAATCTATTACTTAGAACATAAGAAGAATTATAATTGTTTGATGACTAAGAACATAAGTTGTTAGGTTTCAAGAGAATGCATTGTTTGAACCATAACATTTGTATCGATTGCTACTTCATCATGAGGAGTTTAATGAGAAATAGTTGCTTGTTATGATGCTAGGAAAAGTGATTGAAATTATCATTGATCGAACTTATACACTATGCTAGCATTCACACTTCATAAATTACTTTTTTATCATTTACCTACTCGAGAACTAGCAAAAATTAAGCTTGGGGATGCTGACACGTCTCCAATTTATCAATAATATATGAAATATTCATGCCATATTTACCCATGTTTACAATAGTTTTGTATGGTTTTGATACACTTTTATATGACTTCTTGGAACTAACCCAGACTAACATTGTTTTTAGCAGAATTACCGTGGTGTTGCTTTTGTGTAGAAAATAGAAGTCCTCGAAATCGCTCGAAACGTTTTGCCAGTTTTTTTTGTAAGGAAAGGGATCCAGGAAGCTTCGAGGGAGAACCAGAAGACCAACAGGGGGCCCACAAGGCATTAGGGTGCTACGAGGGGGTGGTCGTGGCCTGTTACCTTGTGGGGCCCCTATGGAACATTTTGGCTTGATTCCAACGCCAAAAATGCTATATAACCAGAAACTCCTGAAAGTTAACCTAGAACTTCTCCATTGTCGTGGGAAGCCTCTATTCCGAAGCAGTCCCATCCAGACGTGTGTTTCAGCACCCTGCCTGAAGGGAAAATCATCATCGGAGGCCATCTTCATCATCCCGACGGTCTCGATGATGAGGAGGGAGTAGTTCACCCTCGGGGTTGAGGGGTACGTACCATTAGCAAGTTCGCCCTCGGGGTCTCACTCACTCACTCACTCTCTCTCTCTTGTTCTTGAGATGTCACGATCTTGATTTATCACGGGCTTTGTTAATATAGTTGGATCATATGGTGTTCTTCCCTTGCTTCCCTTTGAGGTTTTGTTATGTTGGATTGGATTTGGGAACACTTGATATATGTATTGCATGTGGATACTCTTGGTGAAAATGGGGTATTCTATTGAATGACTTGATGTATGTTTTGGTAATCAACTTGCAGATTTCCGTGACAATGGGGTGATCTATGCATATGGGTTGATATACGTTCTTGTCTATTTTCCCAAATATAAATCTTGGGGTACTCTTTAAAATTCGTTGTGTTGGATTGAATACGACGACTATGAAATTATTTGATGCACATCGAATAATCAACTCACGGGTACTTGTGGTGACATTGGAGTATCTAGGTGACATTAGAGTTGGTTTATGCGTATCATAGGTGTTATTCGAGTATGAACTCTAGGGATGTTTGTCACATTTATAGGGATGGCTCAATAAATTGATTAGAATGGATAACATTAAGGTGGTTTTGCTACCTACAACAATTTCATCTTATGTTCTCCATTAGATAGGAACTTTGGAGTGATTCTTTATCGCGCGTTGAGGGATGGTTATATGATTCAATTATGTTAGCACGATTGAGAGATTGCACTAGTGAAAGTATGAACCATATGCCTTATTTCCAAGCATTGCAATACCATTTATCCTCACTTTTATCACTTGTTACCTGGTTGTTTTTATATTTTCAGATTACAAAAACCTATTCTACCATCCATACTACACTTGTATCATCATCTCTTCGTCGAACTAGTGCACCTATACAATTTACCATTGTGTTGGGTGTGTTGGGACATAAGATATTTCTTGTATTCGATTGTAGGGTTGTTCGAGACAGACCATCTTCATCCTACACCTCCCACGGATTGATAAACCTTAGGTCATCTAATTGAGGAAAACTTGCTATTATACTACAAAATTCTACAATTGGAGGCCCAACAAAATCTACAAGAATAAAGTTGTGTGGTAGATATCAGGGTTGCCCTTGCATCCTGCACTTGGCTCTCGCGGTGTTGAGTTGGGTTAAGATTCAAGCAGTCGGTGGTTCTCATCAGTGTATCAAGGGGTGGGTATTATGGATTCCACGGGTGAAAGCCTTGCTTCCGCCTTGCCGAAGCCGACGACGACAACACCTATGGGCGCTGGAAGCCTTCTTGGAGGTGTCATGGTCCGAGAGCCTAAGAGCTCCTGTCACGAGCTCCAGGGGAACCCCTCGTTACATGTATCCTTTGAACTGGTGATGGTGGCACTCCTACGTCGTGATCCTTTCCAAAAGGCATCATCTAGGAGTCTGTTTGTGAGTAGTATTGTTGTTTGCTGCGGGGATGCTAGGCCGGCGGCCATGGATCTGTGGGGCATGGTCTCGTGTTTCGTGACAACGGCGTTCGCGAGCAGAGCTGGTCTGCCGTTGAGTTTTGGTATTCGCTGTCATGTGGCATGTTCTAGGGGTCCTCATGCCTCGCCATGTCTTTGTGGAGTGGGAGTTGTGAAGGAGGAGCGTCGGCGGTGATAATGACACAGGATTGGTGTTCGGTTTTCGGGGCGAGGTCAACGCAAGCTCGGCGCTTTTCTCCTACTTGGCTAGTGTCTCACGTAGGAGTTGTCTGGCCATCGTGCAGCTGGTTGACTGTTTGGCATAGGCATACATGGGTGCTAGGGTATGTGGTTGCGAGGGCTTCAGTGATGGTGGTAGAAGGTGAAGTCGGAGTCACTTGCTAAAGGAGGAGTGATGACGATGGCACTGGATGACAACCTCGACAATGTTTTTCATTTTGAAGACGTGTGTGTCTTCTTGTGGGTAGCGGGGTCGCCAATTGTGGGCGTGTGTGGGTTGTTGCGACGGTTTTCGTACGGTTTCAATAAATTAAGCAGGCAACTCTACTTCTTTATTAATGAGATGAGGCAAAGTTTTTGTCTCAGCTTCAAAAGAAAATCATGATGTTTCTACTAGTTTTGTAAGGGGACCTCCTTTTCGGCCCCTTAAGTGCCCGAACACGTCCCTAGCGCTCACTTGCCCTATTCGTGGGCCGACCCAATAAGACGAGCAATTGACTGATTGCATTTGATGCGTCATGGTTGAGCCGTTGACTCATCATCTATTGACTTTACAAAGAATAAAAGATAAAACAAGGAAAATCGTAAAAAATTGGACCAGTTCAGGATTTAAAATATGTTCATGGATTTTGGAAAAATGTTCACAAACTTCAAAAAAATCACTAATTTTAATAAAGTTCATCAAATTTATGAAAATTTCATCACTTTGGAAAATCACTTCACCAAATATAAAAAAAGTTCATCTATATTTAAAAAAGGTTCACAAATTTGAATAATGTTTACCTTTTTGCAAAAGAAATCTTTGTTTTTGAAAAAATCATCAAATTTGAAAGCAAATCATTGATTTTGAAAACGTTCGCCAAATTTCAAAAACAGTCCATCAGTTTTGAAGAAAAAATTCATGATTGAACAATGTTCATCGATTTTTGGGTAAAATTTTGATGAATTAAAAAAAGACAAAGGAACAGAGAAAAAATAAAAAAATTAGAAGAAAAATTGAAAAAGAAGTAATATATCATATTACATAAAGTGCACGAGGTGGTACTGCAACAAACTTCAAAAGAGAAAGGCACCGATTCGAATCACACCAGGAGCGCAGTTTTTTGCCGTTTGAAGAACATTTTTAGAGAATCTAGAACATTTTTCGAAAAAAAATCGGAATTTATGAATTGTTTTGAAAAACGACAATGTTTTCAAATTTGGAACATTTTTTAAAAGAAAGAACAATTTTCAAACACAAACTTTGTTTAAAATTTGAATAATATTTTGATATTCCGATTTTTTTTAAATATCAAACATTTCCTGAAAATAGCGAACATTTTCTGAAAATACCGAACAATTTTTGAAGTTATGAACTTTTTCTGAAAAAGGCAACCATTTGAAATATAGAACATTTTTTTGAAAGAAATACATTTTTCGAATTTGAAGAATTTTTTTTGGAAATTCAAAACATTTTTTGAATGTATGAACATAGTTTGAAAAACGACAATTTCTTGAAATTTGGAACGTTTTTTAAAAGCAAGAACGTTTTTCAAAATTGAAGATCAATTTTCGAACATGAACTTAGTTTAAAAATTGGAAAAAAAATTGATATTTCCAACTTTTCTGAAAATACCAATATTTTTTTGAAAATACCAAATATTATTTTAAAATACTGAACATTTTCTTAAAAAATCTAATATTTATTGAAAATTCCGAACATTTTTTTGAATTTATGGATGTTTGTTAAAAACTACAAATATTTGAAATTTAGGGATTTGGAGAAAAGAAAAACCTTTTCTATAATTTGGAGAATAATTTTGATGTTTTTTGAAAATCGAAAACATTTTTTGAAACAGAAACATCAAACAAAAAAGGAAAAAGAAAAAAGAAAAAATGGTTCAGGGAACCTTCTAGAAGTTTCTCAAAACCAGAAAAAACCTGCTTGAAATCTGTAGAAGTTTATAAAACCAGCAAAACCGCCTGAAGATGTTCCACTTGAATGCGCCGGGCCTATTAGAAGGATCACTCTATCTCTATCCTGTGCGGAGCCTCGACTACTGGCCGAAAATGTGCTCGTTGTATGGAAGCGCTTCGGCGGTAGATCGAGGCCTGGTAGAGTTGTTTTTCTTTGACGCTGCCACTTACATTGTGCGGTGCTGTGCGCCCATTTACAGAATGCACTCGTCTTTCTGAAGGGTAAAGAGAGAGGGATGCATAGAGATAATATCAAACCAGCCTTGTAGCCACGCCCATGTCGTGTTTTTTTATTCAGTTTTTATTCACATTTTTCTAAATTTATTTGTTTTAACACTTTAGGATAAACAGTTTACATAAATTGTACAAAGAATAAACATTTTTCGTAAAATTAAATAAAATGATAGTCTTGCATTTGAAAGATGCAAAAACCATATAGAAAAATGTTTTTGGTGTATACAAAAAAAATTACAGTGTGCATAAAAGAAGCAGAGATATTAATCATGTGTCTCGAAAATGTTTATCCTCTGTACAATTAGAAAAAAGTACGTCACATTTGATGGGAATATTTGGCTGTTTCAGAAAAATGTTCTTGACATTCAAAAAATGTAATATAGGACGTATAAAAATGTTCTTGACATTCAGAAAAGTGTATATAAAAATTCTTTGATGTATACTATTTACAATGTGCATCCAAAAAAGTAGAAATCTTAATCATCTGTCTGAAAATCTTTAACCTTTGTACACAAAAAAATTTTGTAATGTAACAAAAAATGTATGACACATTTGATGGAAATATTTATGTGTTCCAACAAAATGTGCTTGACATAATAAAATTTATATACAAATCCAAAAAATGTTTCATGCCATAATAAATGTATGTCATATTGCTAGAAATAATTATGCATTTAATAGAATTAATACTTTTATTTCCACTGAAAGTGTATATGAACTTAAGAGCTATTCATGTGTTTCCAAAAACAATTCTGTGAAATTTTCAAAAATGATTATCCATTGTAATAAAACGCTCATGTAGTTTCAATGAAAATTGTCATTTAAAAATGTACAATGTGTATTCGGAAAACAATGTTATCGTGTATTCAGAAAAGATGTTCCGAGCATGTATTAAAAAAATGCACATCATGTATATTTGGACAATGCACGACATATATCAAAAAAATATTTCATGTGTGCTCTAAAAATGTATATCTTATACTAATGGAAACTAGACATGTATTGTAGATAAATGAACCTAATAAAAAGACGACAAAGAAACAAATAGGAACAGTAGAAAACAAATAAAAGTTATTAAAGAAACAAAAAAATAAAAAGTAAAGAACGAAGAAAGGAAACACAAAAACTAATGAGAAAAGCAAAGTAAAGAAATCAATGAAAACCAAAAGAAATGCAAAAAAAAAAAACTTTTATTTTTGAAAAGACGCACCAGCAAACCTAGTGACAGCTACGGGTAACAGCGACTGACTGAACTAAATGAGCAGGCCGAAACTAAATGAGCGACTGACTGACGGACTGCTCATCTTAACCTAGTGATAACTAGTCGCGTTCAATTAGTAGTTAACATACCCAAGCTCTCCGTTATTGGGCCCGACAACCCACCTAGAGTAGCGTGTTCATCTAACATGAGTGACACGAGCGCTAAAATGAATCGCATTTAGTTCAGTCAGTCGCTGCTACCCCTAGACTAAAAAGAAGTTGTTTTTTCTAGCATTAAAGTTGCCTCTGTAGCATCCAAAGTTGCTTTAAAAAATGTTCGTCAAAACGTATTCATAAGGGATATAGTCTTGAAGAGCTCATCGCTGCAAACACAATGTTGAAAGCCGATTTAAAATTCAACGTTCAAGTCAAAAGTTATGAATTTTAAATTTTTTTAAAGCCCCGAATAAATGCATGTACATGGGATCTTGCTGAGAAATAGTGAGGCGAAGGAAACGTGAAGACACAAGGGGACATGCTGACTAGTTGTTTTTCCTCTTTTATCAGGTATTCTCTTTTGATTCGCTGGGGGCTAATAACAAGGGAATCACAATAAAAATACTGGGATCATGTGATATGGACGGGTGCGTTCGCTGTAACCAAATAGTGCAGCTGCACTAATAAGTATTTGGGTTACTCATTTTGCTTCTTTTATTCAAAGAAAAACTAATTTTGATTCTTGTCAACTGAAAAAAACCTAAATGTGTGTCTGGTTTCAGTAAGCATTATTCTATTTTTCTTTTTGAAAAGGTTCATAAATTCAACAAGAAATAATGAATAAAATATTTTTGCATTTAAAAAAATCATGAAACTGAAAAAATGTTCATACACTCGGAATTTTTTTCACAAATTCCTAAAAGGTTGGTGAATCTATTTGTCCAAGCATGCAACTTGTCCACTTGAGCATCTGTGCCACGTCACGGGCTCACCTCCAAAAAATAATGTGCATTTTAGATCCTTATTCTGCATCTTCTATTTCACAGTCGCGAAATATTCAAAATCATGTCGCTCATGCTTGCATGCCTTTGTGTTGCTGCACAAGCTTTTTTTGACAGCCCATATGGTTTTCCACTGCAGGCCTTTTTTTCACTCCATGCCTACAATGACTAGTAGAATGCATGTGCGTTATCATTGCCATTTTAGTTTTCTTTTCTAACTGCATGTATATATTGGAGCTAAAGCCCCCCCCCCCCAACCCAGGCTTGGACAATTTTGTGAACGAAATAATAAGTAGAGGGTTTAGCTTGAAGGAAAATTACCAACTATAAGGAAGATGATGTATACCTGATCGACTCATTGATTTTTGCGCCAAAGTTTACCATCATAGAAAGACCATGGAAAAAATCCGCCTCCTATGAAGTGGCGTAGAGTGATCCTTTAAACATCCACAACTCCAGCATTGAGATGAATGGCGGACCATCACCGCGTCTGAGAGACATATGCTGAGCTTCAACGTAGGCATCAGCACAACGAGCTCCTCCACAACAGTCGATCTCGGGTCATCGACCACAACCGTGGACCACCACGCTGCTCCAAGTGAGATCCCGGACCTGGGGTAGATCGGGCTATCGTTGAAGACACTGTAGAGGATGGTTTCCCTCACTAGGTAACGTGCCCTCTCCCAGACAACGATGCTATAGCAGCACTTCATGTTGTCTAAAAGGAAGTACCGTAGACTCATGTATAGTTGACCTATCTCCAAGGTGTCAATGGCTTGATCGAGTAATCGTTCCTGTCCAAAACTAACAAGCTTGCATGTGCAATGCACGTCTCAAACATTGACTAACCAAAATTCATATAAATAAAATTGACACACAATTATTTCTGCATGAACAAATACAAGCAAAACAAATACTTTGTACCAAGTGAAATTTTACCTAGTGTATGCATATTGATAAAGACACACTACTCATAACTCTTTAAATGCTTGATGATACGTATACATGGTACTACAAACATGTTTACAATACAATAGAAGGTTCCTGTAACATCGTGTCCAGATTTCGTTTTCTCGAGTGGTACCTTTTGAGGGGAGAAAATACAGAAATGGTCAGCTTAATAAAATGAATTATGTGGTACACCTTATATAGTTATTTCAGTCTTTCATAGATCAAGATGGCCTCACCCGAAAGCAATTACTAAACATAATCTCAATACTTGTATAAGAATCAATTCCCAATATGCATTAAAAACACATAGAAATATAAGTAAAACAGTTAAAATGAGTTGTGATAGTAGGTGGATACATAAATATGATATAATTTCTAAAATTAAACTTCATAGATAGATGCCACTACAAAATCTTTGTTCAAAATCACACATAAGCACTAAAACATAGATTGCCCAACTTGGCATGGCAACGCGCAAGATTGTCGTGTAACATTAATCAAACCATTTATCCCGAGAACGTATGTAGGAAGTAGTCTTCCAAGTACTTCCAACAAATAAAGATCTCTGATAGCCCCTCAATGAACATCGCTGCTATATGTACTCCGTCCACGATTCTCACATGGCGAACAAAAACATGAGTTATCCCTGACCCAACCTTGGAGATTTAAATGGCACTATACAACTTGCACAAAACGTTGCATATATTCATCCATATATGTTGTTGGGCCAATACACAACAAAAACAACATTTGTGAAGCAGAAAATCAAACTGGTTGGAGAGGAGATGAAAGGATTAGAAAAAATTATTCAGAATGGTGATTCGAATGAAGAGAAAGTAGCCTGAGATGTGCTCTTTTCCTGGAACATGAGAATTACTCATATAAAACTCGGTAGTAGAACATTTAGAGGGGGATAAGGACAGGCCTTTCTGTTTGCCTCGCTGTACCAAAGTCACTATATTTTTGTTATAGAATTATTTGTCATGTCCCAAATTATTTACCAAAATAATTAAAGATAAAAATTCGGGGCCATGTGTAGCTACCACCATGGGTAGAAAATTATTTCTAGGGGGAAATAATGACAAGGTAAACCCTACAATTCCATAGGGCTTTCAAATTTCAGTAAATGAGTATTTCAATTAATACAGAACTAAAAGACATGGGTCAATATCATGGCAATGCCCTATCATATGAATCATGAGGAGAATTGGTGAAGCTAGAAAAGGCTAAGAATAGGTACTTGCCAAAAATATCTTGCACGAATATGTAATTCTAATACTTTTGAGAAAAACACATGAAATAAGTGAATTGGACACTACATGAACCATGATCACCCATTGAATATCTCCGGTTAATTTCCCGGTACACTCAATGGTTCAACACTTGAATTTATAACACAAGCATGCAGCAACAGAAGATCTTATTGGTATTAATATATTATTGTGCATTTATTCGTGTCCTTGTCTATAATATCTTTGAATATATACATAAGTTGGTAGAGTGTTGTAGTATGTATCATGGCAAAGTTTTAGAGTGCAAAACTAGCTAATTTATGTGCGACTAAATAGGGAATGCTAAGGTGTATGAAGTGTAAACAAGTAGTCTTTCTTATATATATATAGCCCAACACTCGTGTGTGTTGGCCGTGCCTTCTTTTATATATAATTTACCATGTTTGTTATATAGCCCAACTACTATATATGCATGCTTTGTATTTGGTATCAATATCGTACCTTTTGTAACATGCATGAAGCGTATAGAATTCATACGGTGTAAAAATGTAAAATATTGATTTGTTTTTAAATTAATTCTCTTTAGGAAATAGCAGTATAACATATCTAAATTGTGTAACCAACTTAGTAATATATGCTGCTTGGCTCTCCGAAGAACATTTGCATATTCACAAGATAATTTCGTGAACGAAACGAGCTCAAATCAATGACATATGTGAACTTCAGTTTTGCCGGCTTAGGACAAATACTTAATGACAATTAATTATGAGTCATTAGCATTATGAGCAATTGTATTTTTTTTCCTTCTGTACTGTGGCCTAGTGGGAGCTTACCAACTCGATTATGGGTTTAACCCTACATCTTTCTACCCAATCACCTAAATATTCGAGGCGTTGACAATCTTGGCCGTCACACGATCAGATAACATCTACTCTGCCTCCTTGTGCACGCATCACTGTTTTCCCTCTTACCGTTGATGACTAGCTACTTCATCCCCACAATTGTGTGCATGACTGTGACAAAAGCATGCTACACCAAGATAAGGGCGATAATGTTTTTGAAAAGCCTTTGGATTGTGATACAAAGCAGGGGGAAACCTTTTTCGTCATAAGAGTCGTGTTCTTGTAACGCACGCTTGTGCAGCGGTGTGGTTGAGCTGAGAATGTAACGCACGCTCACGGTGGTTCATTGTATACTACTCCCTCCGTCTTAAAATTCTTGTCTTATATTTGTCTATAAATGAATGTATATAATATTAAAAACTTAACTAGATACATTTATATCTAGACAAATTTAAGACAAAATTTTAGGACGGAGGGAGTACATTTGAGCCTACAACTATTCGAGCGAGTCGGCAACCGGTTTGCATGCTTCTCTCGTTACTTCTCCGCCGGCAGAGTTAAGCCGCAGACAGTACCGATGTGATCACAATCCACGAACAACAGCATTGCTAATTTGAGTATATATGTTGATTTTCATTTCAGCAGCAGCAAGGTGTACGTTGTTATTCTGTTTGCTGAAACGGTCATGTTTTCTTCAGTTATCTTCAGCTACTGTAGCCTACAACTACGCTTCTTCTTCTTCACGAGCGAGCGAGCCAGCGAGCGACCGGCGGCCAGCGAGCTAGCTAAGACGTTGGTCATTCATACCCTGTAAACCATGCCGACCTCGATGAGGGAGGTGTGGGGGATGCCGAGCACGACGGCGGGCCTCCGCGAGTTGCGCCGGAGGAACCCGTACACGACGTTGACGGCGAACTTCTTCACCGCCGACGACGACTCGTGCGCGAACACGCAGGTGTGCCCGATCATGTACGACACCCCGGCCTCCCGCTCCTCCAGGAGCTCCCTCACCTCCGACATCGTCTCCTCCCTCCTCCACGCCGCCGGCAGCTCCTCGAACCGCACCTTCTTGGCGCCGCTGCCGGCGTAGTAGTCGATCTCGCCGGAGCTCATCGACGCCAGCGCGTCCACGACGGCCTGGCTGGGCGCCGCCGGGATGACCGACATCTCGCCGGACCCGGTGCTGCACCGCTCGCCGTCGCCGTCCGCCTGCTGCAGCTGCAGGAACTCCAGGACCTTCACCAGCAGCTGGTTCTCGAAGTTGAAGTGGTCCCACCGGCCCTCCTTGTACCCGTACCGGACCACGCAGCGGAACATCCGGTGCTCCGGCCGCCCGATCCTGCCCACCAGGAACCGCTCCTCCGGCGGCACCTTGGGCACGGTCAGCGTCTGCAGCGACACGAAGACCAGCACCCGGTGGAACGCCGGGAAGTTGGTGACGAAGTGCGCGAACATGGGCGGCACGCCGGCGACGGAGTCCGAGTAGACGAACCCGACCCCCGGGACGCGCACCAGGCCCATGCCGGAGCTGAGGCCGAGGAAGTGGTCCAGGCACACCTTGTTCTGCAGCTCGTACTCCTGCTTCTTGGCCGTGCCGTAGTGCCACGCCGACATGACCAGCAGCGTCGCCAGCGAGAGCAGCAGCGGCAGCCAGCCGCCGTGGGGAACCTTGGCGAGGCACGCCGAGAGGTACATCAGCTCAACCGACCCGAAGCCGGCCGCGAAGAGCGCCGCCCACAGCACCGACCGGTTCCACACCGTGGTGATCACCAGGAACATCAGGCACGTCGTCGCGAACATCACCAGGATCACAGCCAGCCCTAAAACAAGCACAGACCAAACTGGAATAATTAGCAAACAATATATTGACATTCGAAGGCAACAAGAATGGCGCGCAGGTTGGTACCGTAGGCGTTGCCGATCATCTCGGTGTCACGGAAGCCGATGGTGACGGCGAGGCAGAGGGACATGAGCGTCCAGTTCACCTCCGGGATGTAGATCTGGCCGTGGACATGGCTGGACGTGTGCACCACCTTGATGCGCGGGAAGCAGCCCAGGGCCCGGCACTGGCTTATGATGGAGAACGTGGCGGAGATGATCGCCTGGCTCCCGACGGCGGTGGCCAGCGTCGCGATGATCAGAACAGGCCAGAACACACGGTCTGAATTTCCAGAAAAAAAATACACAAACGGGTGGGGAGGAAGTTCAGTCAAATTTAGAACGTGATAGGAAATATATAAAGCATGATGCCCACGGGTAAAAAACATGCAAAATATGGCGTCTATATTTTGGAAAAGTCTAACAATCAGGTGACGGATTCAGCCTGAAACGTCTGCCACCACTACCGTGTAACGCGTGTCTTCATGGGTCGGTGTACCGTTTTAGTATTTCTTGCATCGTTGATTCAATTCTGTAACATGACCGATGTTGCAAAAAAAATCGGTAACATGATTTTTGCTGCAAAAGTTTCTTCCGTAACAATACACATGTTGCAAAAAGATGAAGACAAAAAAAATTCTGCAACCCGATCTATGTTGCAAAAGTTTTCTACAACATGACCTTTGTTGCAAAAATGTCTTCCGTGAGAGTACCTATATTGCAAAAAGACAAAGAAAAAAAATTCTACAACCTGACCTATGTTTCAAGAGTTTTCTGCAACATTGACCTTTGTTGCAAAAAATTCTTCCGCAACAGTATCTATGTTGCAAAAACACGAGGAATCTTTTTCTGCAACCTGACCTATGTTGCAAAAGTTTTCTGTAACATGACCATTTTTGCAATGAGTTTTACGACACGACCTGTGATGCAAATGTTTCCGCAACATTACCTCGGTTGCGAAAGTTAAGAACGTCAGTCAACCGCGCGATGATATAGGATCTGACGGTTCGCGACCCGACTGATCTTTTAAAAAGATCAGCCGGTAGACGCGTAGCAGCCGGTCAGTTGAGATTTTCTCAAGTATCAATTTGATTCTATATATACCGGAAAGCTAATTGGCGATCAGTCGCTGGGGATTGATGTCAAGCGAACGGGATTGCCTCGCAGTTTTAGGTCATAATGAAGGAGTTTTTATGGCAGTTTCTAGCTGTTATTGCCGTAATTTTTCCATCCTAGCAGCAACTGCCATGTGCCTCAGGGAGTGTTTGGTTACAGGGACTTATTAGAGACTTAGAACTTATAAGTCCCTTTAAGTCCCATCTAAACCAAACAGGAGGGACTTATAGGGGCTTAAAGTGGGCATTTGGGACTTATGAAATAAGACTCTCAAGGAGAGTCTTATAGGGACTTATAGTTGTAATATGGTCTTTTAGTCCATGTTAAGTCCTAGAAACCAAACAGGTAGAAACTTTTTAGGGACTTAGGACTTATAAGTTAGGACAAAAAAAAGTCCTAGGACTTATGAACCAAACAATGCCTCAGAAAAAACAGACAAAACGTTCACAAATGCCATCTTCCCCAGCGACCATTCGCTGGATATTGAAGTCCTTTTAGAAAGTAGTACAAAACCGAAAGTGGCCTTCTGTTCCCGAGCTTAAATGAGCTCAGTGAATAGAAAGTCTGCGTCCATACAAGATGCATTTTTCATTAAATTGAACTTACACATGATAAACCAGATGAAAAGCAAAAATATTGTTATGTAAAGTGTACTTTTCAGTAAATTGCGGGCTTCCCTTCGCATAAAGATGTTCATTTGTTTGGCCCTACAAGGTAGATGTTGGAGCATTGGTCGCCTCCCTCGTCATGGCGTCCCGCACAACACGATGTTTCCCTTGTACAACCATGGGCTTGAAACGACGCAACACCCTCCTTTTCACGACATATTTTGGCATGAGGTGCTCGCATGGTGTCGTCTGACCGCCAGTCCCTCATGGCATCATGATGACTTCATGGCCTGGCTCACATCTGCTATCTCGGGCTTAACCGCTGCTTACACCGAAGCATCGCCTCTCTTGCCATTCTCATCACTTGGTGGCTATGGAAGCAACGGAACAACAATGTCTTCAATAGGGAATGCTCCTCCGTCGTGTGCACCGTACACACAATCGAGGATGAAGCTCACTACATGTGGGCACGAGCCGGCCAAAAGGCCCAGTTCACTCTATACCCCGAGAACTATCCGCTCACGCCATTTCTATGTATGTGTTTGCAAGTTGCTACTGTACCATGTAATTTCTACTCTTCTATCAATGAAAACATACACAAAGGTGTTTCATATTCATGGGGAAAATCTTTTCAGTGAATTGTACTTTTCAATCAATGGGGACTTCAAAGAAATCTCAACCGATTCATAATTAGGAACTAGAAAAAATGGAGGTCTCACTCTTCACCAAACTGGAATTTTACTTTTCAGAAATAAATTGGGATTAGAGAAAATCTCAATTGATTGATATTTATCAAAAGTGTTTTTGCAAAGGCGTCTAGGTCTTAATTCATTAAGATTAATATTTTGAAGTCTCAAAAGATTTAAAGTCAGAGTTGCAATTTTCAAATTTTGTGATTTAAAGCAAAACATTTTTCTTGAAAGGCCCGTCTATGTATCAATACCGAAATTTTGCTACACTTTTCTCAAAAAAGTGAAAGTATCTATGCTCCGGCTAGCTCCTTCATTGCTGACCCTACCTAGGGTAAATTCTATATATAGCATATTAATCAATTATTACTAGTTGCACATTTTTGATATTGTTGTGTTAGGGCCAGCGAGCTCGCTGCTAAGGATTATGAATGGTGCCTTGTCCAAAGCTTGCGTAGTTGGTGCGTCCGGTAGTAGGGGGGAGGGTCTCCTTAGAAAATAGGGGTCGGTAAGGAGCGGTGTCATGCTCGAAAGATGACTTTGTTGTTGTGTCCGGTAGCTAGGGATTGTCCCTCTCTAGTTAATATGGGTCGATAAGGGTGGTGTCCAACTCCAAATCCGACGTCCTTGTTTTGTCGGGTAGTGAGGGGTTTCTATCTAGATCATAGGGCCATTAAGGAGAGGTGCCCAACTTCAAAGTTGGCGACCATGTAGCGGCACGTAGCGGTATTTTTTCCACTCTAGACATTAGGCGTTGGTAAGGTCGAAGATGGTTGTCATCATAATTGGTGTACGCTAGTCTTGCCTAGCAATGGCAGTATTGTGTGGTTGTACTAGAGCATCCCTAGCAATGGCAGTATTGTGTGGTTGTACTAGAGCACCATATCAGTATGAAAAGACTTGATAATTTCTTCACTTGATAGATCTAGAAATGTCAACGGACGTGTGTCAATCCCTTATAGAAGGTGTGGCCATGAAGCTCCAAGTTTGGGTCAAAATCATAGGTTTAGCCTTCGTCGATTAGACTCATCAATGTCACATATGAGAATCGTCGTGTTCATGAAGTTGTTGTCCTCGAGCAATGATTTCCACATTGTCACACTAGATCCA
This sequence comes from Hordeum vulgare subsp. vulgare, assembly GCF_904849725.1. Taxonomy (NCBI): domain Eukaryota; kingdom Viridiplantae; phylum Streptophyta; class Magnoliopsida; order Poales; family Poaceae; genus Hordeum; species Hordeum vulgare. The sequence goes on from NC_058524.1 coordinate 596,267,447, forward strand.
CTGTCTCGTGCAAACATATGACCTGATTCTCCCTCGTGATAGGGTTACGCGCGAAGAATAAGAAGCAAGCCACCACAACGAGGTGGCGGTATTTTGCACGAGGCTATCTCAACATAATAATTCGTTTGTCATAGTTTTCCTTTTGTAAGCAGGTATGTTTTAGTGTTGTTAGTAGGTTATGGTTATGTACATCAAACAACACAAAGGCAAGGAGGCATATCTTCCTATTATCCACACAAAAAATGTGTACACCACGCTAATGGCAACATATATATGTCTTTTGGGGATAAATAAAAAGTGACGATAGCAAAATGAAATAGAAAACTTGCATCAAAATCCGCAGAAGCATTGATTGGCACCTCACCTGGAAGAGCTTTGTAAAAGCTACTCTGGAGATCCTCCCTATGTTTGGACAGATAGGCGGCCTCCCCCATGTACGCCAGAACTAAGCAAGGATACACAACTATCGTGAACCCAAGCTGCCATCACAAAGCAACGAAACAAATTACTGTCAAGATATGCTCTCAAATACCCAATGAAATATGCCATACCACTTACTGAAAAAGTGTGAGCTTATATGTACTTACCCTCAGCGAAAGCTTTGAGAAGTGTCCGAGATCAGCAAACATCGCCTCAGCGCCTGAAAATCCATATCCATAAGTGATCATGCCCAATTAATTAATACAGTAGGAGCACAAGAGGATACTGTATGGATTGTGTGATGAAAGCAACCTGTGATGCAGAGCACGATCCCTCCCAGCGAGCTCCACCCGTCCCTGCCGGCCTTCCTGAAGAAGTTGTAGATGTAGTACGGCGACAGCGCGCGGACGACGGTCGGATTCCACCTGAAAATGTTGTAGATCCCGATGCCGCCAATGCAGGCCAGCCAGGAGAGCAGGATGGGCGCGAAGAGGAACCCGACGCGGCGCGTGCCGTAGTGCTGCAGCGCGAAGAGCCCCACCAGCACCACGCAAGCGATCAGCACCGTGTAGTCTGCGACGCGGAGCCGTCGATCGATCAGTTACGGTTCAAAAAGACGGTACTGTGGCAGCATATGGTGCATGCTTACTTTCGTGTAGCTCTGGGAACTTGATCCTGAGGCCGGAGACTGCCGACAGCACTGCAGGAAATCATGTAAGTAACCCTGTCAGTTACCATGGAGATCCGATGAGTGATGAGCAAAGCAGAAGTGAAGTTTCTGGACTGACATACAACTTCTGCAGAGTGCAGTTTCAGGCAAGAACATTTTTGCTGGGTGCAAGAGATCAACAGGGTTTCATGATTCGTCATTAGTTCACCTGACATGGTCGGGGTGAGGACGCCGTCGCCGATGACCATGCTGGTGCCCATGAGGACGAACAGCAGCAGCACGACGCGCAGCGAGTGGTGCTTCTCGAAGAATCCCCTGATGGCCAGGCTGCTCCGCGTCTCCTTGCAGAGCTCGTCGTTGTTGAAGGACGACACCGAGCCATGGCCGGCGTGTAAGCTGTTGAGAAGCCCCATCCTGGAGCGCCTGCACATCAGGGAGTACAGTGCGAACGTGCCACCTGCACACCACATTATATTTTGCCAAAAAATATGTATTAATATTTGCACAAAAATAATCCCTATTAAATTTATCAATAGTTGCACAAAGATACTCCCTATTAAATTTGGAGAATGGATTTTCAGCACCCGGGTGCCTAGGCATCCTCTATGAACAGTAACATCAAAACAAATAAGTAAAAAAAATAAAAAAAATCTGAAACTTTACAAGATCAAAGATGATCAAACTTTCTAGGTGCTTGCAACTTTTCATGCCAAAAAAAAAACATTTGAGGAGCTCTACAGAAAAAACAAATTAGTACTTCAAATTTTGAGCACTTTTATCACTGAAATCTGAAACTTATTTGTACACCTTTTTTTACATGATATTTTGGCATGAAAACTTGTAAAAACCTACGAAGTTTGATCATATTATATGTTGCAAAGTTTCAGAATTTTTGATTTTTTTTTAATTTATATATTTAGAGGGTGCCTAGGCATCCGGGTGCTGTTACACCTTTCTCTTAAATTTATCAATACTTGCACAAAGATACTCCCTATTAAATTTATCAATAGTTGCACAAAGATACTCCCTATTAAATTTATCAATATTTGCACAAATAGACTCCCTATTAAATGAACAGTTTAAACGAGAATCTCGACAACGAAAAGATGCGTTTCATTTCATATTTCAGTTAATTAAAGCACAAAATGTACTGTCACAAACATGCGTATTTGCCTGGGATATACACAGGGCGAGGGGTGGGTCCTTGTGGTGACCAAACCAGGCCATGGCCCATCCTTTTCTTTGAAGATTTGGTATATATTTGGCCCAATGATAAAAGAGGCCCAGTGAGTTGTTTCACGCTCCGTCACCGCCCACCGGATACACCCTCCTTTTCGAAAAAAATACACATTCTAGGTAAGTAATGAAAAAGAACTCCTTCGACCCAAACACGTGTACTAGTATATTTTGGATACCGCACGGCACACGCTCAATTCAGCCGGTCATGTTATTATCACGGTGAACATTCATCTAGATGTACACCACGCATAGCAACAAATTGATCCAACGTTGCAGAGCTTGCGCGATGACGTGCCAGTGCAAACGTTCGCTCCTGATAATCCCAATAATTTTAGAAAGTGAAAGAGAGAACCCCGAGTCCCGACACAAACACGCCTACCTTCTCCGTTGTCGTCTGCGCCGAGGACGAGGATGATGTACTTGAGGAGCGGTATGAGGGTGAGGCTCCAGAAAACCAACGATAGCACGCCGAGGATCTCTTCATCCTCCTCGTGGAGACGCAACTTTCCGGAGAAGGTGTTCTTGTACACGTAGACGGGCGATATGCAAAGGTCGCCGTAAACGACGCCGAAGCTCTGGTACGCAAGCAAAAGCGTCCCTTTCTGCCATCCCTGCGTAGGCACAGATTGATAAGGACATGCTTAATCAATCAATTAATCACCATAGAAGTTATTACCAAGCAACTTGAGTTGTGAATGAATATGTGTACTCGGTTGAAACCATGGGCCAAAATAGTTGAAACTGAAACCTAGCTAGAAAGTGAAGCTTTAAATGGGTACGTAGGGAGGAACGTAGCTTCAACTCAAGACAGGGAAGTCTGAGCTAAGACCAAACCGATGTGTCCATTTTGACCATAAATGGTGATCTGATCTGACAGGGAAACCAAACCTTTGGTTGTCGCAAGCGACGCATGCTTCCAAGAAATGGACATGGACCGGGGACTTAACAAGGCTGATTTAGACGCCACAAGGAAATGCTTAATTTACTGTGTAGAAGTAGAATCCCTGGCACAATTAATTCGTTCTCAGAATAACCACTCCAGAATATATTCAGGAGTAGACCAGGGTCCGTTTTGAAGTCCAATTTTAGAAATATTCCAGCCACAACTGTGATCTCTGACATTAAGTTAAATTCATCGATTTCGGATTGCATGTGGTCAGAGGACCAAAACATTCAGTCAACAAGTTGTTTTTTAAGAAAAATATCTAATTCTGGAATACTTTGACCGAAAGTTAAGTATTTCAGTGTCTAATGAAATGATTGAAACTCAATTAATTTTATTGACATCTCACTGAAAGTGAAAACCATGGAACCATCAAAACAGCAGACATATTTACCATGTACTTCCTCTGTTCTTAAATATAAGTTATTTTAAAGATAACTACGGATTACATAGAAATGTATACAGACATATTTTAAAGTATAGATTCGTCATTTACTAGTCTACGATGGGATATCTAAAATGACTTATATTTAAAAACGGATGGAGTAATTAAAAGTAAGTGCACAAGTGAGAAAGGAGCTAGCCGCCATGCATGCTATGCTGCAAACATTTTCCTTTCTTGGAGGAGGAGCCATGCTGATGCATGCTGGGAACTAGATAAAGTATCTATCCTTTCTCTAGATACACACACCCTTCTCGTCCTGTGTGGATATACTCGAGAAAAGAATTAAACAGGGACTGCACTAGAGCTTCAGGATATGTATAGAAAAAAAGAAGATCCAAGCAAAGAGTATACGCATGCAAGAGTAAGCGGTGGTAGAGTAGTCAGTGTTGCAAGAACAAGGCCCCGAGAAAATGCAATTGATTGAGCAACGCATGCAACTCCAGGCACACGAGACCAAACGAATTAATTAGCCACCAAGAACTCTCAGTAAATCTAGGAAGGGGTCGAGCATACATACATACTACTTACCCAAGAAGCCTTCTTCCTCGGCTCCTGCACGGCGCCGCCCTCCACATCCATGGCGCAAACCCGCCGCTCCGGCGTCTGCGGGGTAAGCCCGGCAAGAATCCCGTGGCTCTCCGGTGGTCGATCGGCTGGCCGGTCGGCCTTGCTCGCCCACACGGTTGGACGGCGGGATGGTGGGGGATCAATCGGCCCGGCCCTCCGTTGATTTCTGCGTGGGGTCCTGGAAGTTTGTTGGCCGATCTGCCGGTGTCCGTGCGTGTGCAACCACTGGGTGTGATGCGAGGGAGGGAGAAGGAGAGGGGGAGTGGGAGACGGAGGGAGGAAGGAGAGAAGCAGTTAAGGCGGAGGGAAAACGTGGATGGCTTCACAAAAAGATGAGGGCTGGAGAGACAAGGCGCCAAATGCTTAATTAGGACCTCTTTTCTTTCTTTCTTTCCGTCTTCTCCCTCGCGCAGTCGCGCGTGTGCATGACGCAGGCACGCGTGAACGGATTTGTGTATTTGTACCTGACTGCCCGAGGTCCATTTCCAAGAATGGTAAACATGATTGGCAGAGGTGTAATTCTGGCACATCAATAATGAGTATGAAATATTTGACAGAGAAATAGGTTAATTATATTGTGGGGTGTTTCCCCTGCCGGGCGCGTATTTGCAAGAAAAGAAACTTGTAACCTAATTTGTGCCATATTCAGCGGTGAAACTCGTTGAAAATTGGTGGACCGAACAGAATTCAAGTCATGACTTTGGATTTAAAAAACCCTGGCGCGATGTGAGTTTAAAAGAAAAAACTGGTTGAACTTCAACAGGTCATTTATTATGCATTAATTGTCGACCTAAGAACTTACTACTTTTTTAATTGTCGACCTAAGAAAAAACTAGTACCCACTTTTTTTTTAATAAAATGCAATAATTTAGTGTTTTGGTTCTTCTTACATTGCTTTTGTCTTTAAAAAGTTTATTATTCCCAGTGAATTTTTTTTCACAACCCTGTCTTTGATATAGCAAGCAACAACCTATATCCGATATATAGATAGGTCCGTTTTGTATCCATCTTGTATATGAAACTTCTTCCAACCTCGCAGAGGATGGCATGGGATATATATGTGACGCATAATTACTTTGGAACTATTTTCATTGGTATGTTATACACACACACGACGTCATTGCCTATGCTTCGTCCGACCATGGAGGTAGAAGACTACATTAATGTAATATACTCTCCATTTATCACATTTAATGGCCTTATACAATGTTCCTCCAAATCTTGTCATCCGGGCCTCCTTTCCACATTGGTCTATCCAATGTTCCTACATTCATGGTTGGCGTGTTCAATACTTCAAAAAACAACTACTGCATCGTACTACTAAAGGCACACCCATTACTTCAGACAAGCCCACATTAGAAGTATACATGTACATTGAACCCGGAAGAGTGACCTACTAAGTGCATTTATAGTAGTAGTATCTATAAATGATAAGATGGATATAGCTCATCACTATTCGAAAGAATCTTTATGAGATATACTCCCTCCGGTCCTTTTTAGTCTGCATATTAGCTTTGTCCAAAGTCAAAGTATCTCTACTTTGACCAAATTTATAGAAACATGTATCAACATTCACAATGCTAAATTAATATTGTTAGATTCATTATGAAAGGTAGCTTCATGATATGTATATTTGATATTGTAGATGTTGATATTTTTTAATATATATTTGGTCAAACTTTGTAAAGTTTGACTTGGCCTAAATCTAATATGCGGAGTAAAAAGGACCGGAGGGAGTACCTTGCAAATGAAGGAGATGTCTTTCACAATTAAACTTGTGTATTATTAACTTGAATCATCCCACACACAACAGAACAAGATGTAGACATAGGTCATGTATCAGTACTACCACATGCACAAACACAAGTTCAAGTCCACAAATCTTGTATATTTTCTACTGAACTGCACCCATGATTATAAATGTCAGGAGTGGGATTTAAAGAAGGATGGTCTTGCCTGCGAAAAGGCTTTCGAGATAAAGAGACATCACCTTGCCTAGCTACGAGATATTGGTTCTAGCTTCCCTACCTAGCTAGTAAGTGAAATCATGTCCTTGCATTCACTAGTTAAGCAAAAAAGTTTTTTTTGTATGAAAATATGACATAATAAAAATTTCAAATAGACATTCCCACCCCCTAGGAGGAAACTTGATATGCACTCCTGTAGGAGTAGATGAACGAGAGAATATGTTGCTTGATATTGAAAATCAGTATACCCCCCCCCCCTTCGTATAAACCCCAAATGAGGATGTACTAGCTACATAAGGTTAGCTCATGGTATCATCACAATAAAATCGTACATTACTCAAAGTAATCAATTAAAAGGTATTAAATTGTTAAAGCGGCATGAGATGAAGAATACTTCTCAATGTGAAAGCTATCAGCATGAAATGTGAAAGTTCCTATGAACTTGCTTTGTTCCAAACATAATGAATCACTCTCTATTACAAATCTTAAAGGGATATAAGGTTAGAAGTCTTAGTGTGGTGGTATGTTGTTCTTATCATCTTCTAGTTGGACCCATAAATCTGAAAAATAAAATAGATAACTTTATTAGGAGCTTCCACAAGTTTTCTAGACTAGTCTACCAGTCGTATCCATATTGATTACTGTGATGAGCATGTAAATAAATAAATATTTTTTGGATAGCAATGAGTTATTTGACAACTATTTCCTATATTCTTTCGACTGGCATCGGCCGGGTTTGTGCAATGGCAAAACTCCAGCAAAGTCTTGGCTCTATCTCTTTCTCATATAGCACACAATGACACACCTCCTTAGCAATGAAAATCATAGGAATATATTGGTAAAAGTCGGGATTAACTGAAAAATAAGTCATGTGGTCGATTCTTGTTGGCCCAAACGTAGACAAATGGAGGGATGGTCAACCCTAGAACATTATCTTGACATCTCCCTGAATAAAATATGTATAACTATAAACATGTTTGAACTTGATTTGGATTATTTTTAAGATTACCTTCTTTATAGCTTATGTTATCGAGAAAGCTTGCAGTTGCAGTTCAACTATGCAAGCAATTAACATGAATGGACCAAAGCATAAGTCTTTATTTTTAACCTTATACACTGTCTTCATGGATGAGTGTTTGACATGCCAAGTAGAGATAACGTGCATTATTGACAATGACATTCAATTCCAAAATTGTAAAGGTGTGAGTATGTGAGTATGCTAGATGAGGCTAAAATCAAGATACTTCGTGACTAGGTTGATCGTACTCAGCACACAACAACCAATTTGGCAAGTTATTCATGGCTTGTCTATGTCTAACATGTGCATAATAGATGGCCCTTTTGGATCTGATTTCCCCCTTATTAACAAATGCATATGAATATGCATGGTCATTTAGGTAGTATTCAGACACCAGAGAAAATCCTTAATTATAATGCATGTTCTCATTTTATATATTTCAACCAGGTAATAGGTTGATATTATCTTTACTATTAAAGGGGGGGGGGGGGTCTGGGGTCGTGGTGGTAGATTCGATGTTTGTACGTTCATCTGTCGTCTCTTCTCACAATATCACGTCTTGCATTAATCAAATCAAATCTTAGCAAAACCTTACCTAAATCATAAAATTCTTGTTATCCCTTACCCATGCCCAAATCGAATAAAATATTACAAAAATATCAACTAGATCAAAACACTGGTTGTCTTCAGTACCCATACTCAAATCAAATCAAATCTTACCAAAATCTAGAATATGCTGGATGTGATGTATATGTCACACATGATTGGTGTTGACCCACTAGACTATGTATGACTCCACTGCAACACAATGAAACTTAGATGGTTTCATATGAATTCACAATTTGATTCATTTTATGACGGTCGTATTTCTATAAAATATTGGAATGAAAAATACCAAGATCTAAATAACCTAAAATAGATAGGTATGGACATACAAGCGAACTCGAAAGCACCACCATTTGTGAGAGCATTGTTCCTGGTCTATTTTTCAGTGAAGTCGTAGAGGCATTTCATCATACATTTGTTCCTCGTTCGTAAGCTTAGCTAAAAAGCTTATGCAATCACATGGAAGATGGTGTGTTCGCTTCTCACATGACACGGTATTGAAGACTCCACTGTTTTCACATCTCTTAGTGCAAGTATGTGGTTCCCATAATGGCCGGAGCTTGGGGAAACAAAATTGTATCTCGTCGAAGTCATGCCAATGACGTGGCTGAAGCGAGAATGAGAAGACACAAAGGAGCTACAAGGACTTTTGAAGTTCTCATCACACACACACATACACAAAGGGTTTTCATACTCGTTGATGGTCTAGTCATCGTAAGGTCTTGTGTTAAGTCTCAAAACGAGTGCAACCCTCATGCTTAATTCTTAGTTTTGTCTAGTCATTAATAAGTTCATTATTTTTATTTTTTACCCCATAAAGAAAATAAAATAGTTACCTGGTTACCTATATGATTCTTATAATAGTATCCTTTCTTATACGTATCTCACAAGGACTATAATGTTTATACTGAACTTGTTTACTTACTCATAACTAATTATGCCACCAATATTTGTTGATTTTTATTTTCCATGTAATTTTAACGTTCTACATTACAAAATACATTATCATGTAAATGAAATTGTATTTTTACAACAATTATTTTGAGATGACTAAAGTATATTTTCTTACAATGGACTTTGACCCTCAATCTATGTAGACCAAGTGTATCATGTTAACAAATTAATCTATGCTCGTTATTTTACTTTAGTGTGTTGTGTGCTCTGTTTTGGTTACCGCGCGAGAAAAACGAGTACCGAGCGGTTACCGAGTTTCTCGCTACCCTCCGGTAGATGGGCTTCTGGAGCAAATAAATTCAGCCTGTTTTAAAAAAAACTGGCCCAGCGAGAGCCCGAGAACCACGGGCTGCGCCTCGCAGTCGCTACTCACACAGCCAAGTACAAACCCTAGAACCCCAAAACACCAGTCTCTCTCGTCTTCTCTCCCTGAACCACTTCCCAAAAAAACTTGGCGGCGGCGGCGGCGGCGGTGACTGCGACTCCGGCGCCCAATCCACCCCTTGGCTTCCTGTCCAGCTACAACACGACCGTGCTCTCCGTCATGGCCGGTGTTGCAAGGGGGATGGGGCGGGGTGATGGCGATGGACCTAGCCAACATCGAACTGTTGGAATGGTTGTCGTCGCCGGTGTTCATGGTGCAGGTCATGCGTCTATCACCATTGGTCAAGGCAGAGGGGGTGTGTTCGTTGATGACATACCAAGCAGATCTGGAGGCAGAGGTCACGGAAGTGGCAGTGCGACCATCTATTCATCAAGAGGAGGACAATCCTCAGAATTCGTGGACGACATCAATCGGTGCAGATATGCCACCGGCGCGGCTCGTCATGGTGGCATATACAGAGGCCCGGATGTTCCATTGCCGATTCCAACACCAAAGAAAGGTTATTTCTTCAGTTTTTAAGATGTGTTTCATTTCACCAGTTCTAACTATTTGGTATATTTCTTCAGTTTGCAAAACAGTGAAGCCATGCTTAGTTATAGTTGTTACCCTGCGTGCTAAATCACGTGTTGCTTGAGCTCTTTTAGGTACTCTTACACAGCTTAAATGTGCCTACTTCAGCAATCCAATATGGGGATTTTTATAGAGTACACTATTACAGGTTAAATAAAAATAGAAGTCCCCTAAAATATTAGAAGTTATAATTATGCAGGCATATAAAACTTCCTGAATTTTATCTGTAATTTTCTATACATAGTGCATTCATTTTGCTTTGAATCAAATGTTATCCAAATAACATGCATAATCATTACATATGCTTTTGTATTTTTGTTGAAGGTGATGCAAATGATGTATCAAATATATGGTGTCATGGGAAATCATTGGAAGGAAATGCATGGCCTTGTTCATATTGTGGGACTGTTAAACTTGGTGGGAGTGCAACCGGATTCAAGATGCATCTAGCTGGACTGGGGCCTGAGTGTTACTCTTGCCTGAGTGCGCCTCATCATGTAGTGGCTGTTTTTCGGAAAGACATTCCAGAGGGAATAGATAGGAGAAGGAAGTCCAAAGAAGGAAAGAAAAGAGTAGTAAATGAGGTCAACCATCTGAATAATCAAGGTGCATGAATACATATTGATTGTGAAGATGAGGACATTGAATACTACGGCAGACCCTACAAAGTTCATTACGTTAAGATCAGCGAAGAACCAGTGGTGGTAAATCATCTGTAGGCAGCTCAGGTGGTGTCAAAGACTTCTTTGATGTTGATTTGGCATATAGCAAGACTAGGACGCAACATACAATGGAGGTGTGTATTAACAAGATGGAATATGAATCAAGGATTGGGAAGGCTTGGGCCAAATGGTTTCATACTAATGACATCCCTGGACACAAAGCCAATTGTCCATACTTTATAGGAGCCGTGAAATTGACTCAAGACCTTGGCAAAGGGGTGCCTACCCCTAAGGGCATAGATATTGATTGACTTTATTTGAATTCCAACTATGAAGAGTTGCAGCAGTATGTGGCTAATTTCAAAGAAGATTGGCCCACATATGGTGTTACTATCATGTAAGTTTCATGGACTGGTCCTTCTCGAATGATCATTATAAACTTTATGGTGTTCTCCAATGGGCGTATGTATTTCCACAAATCTGTTAATGCCACTGGACACATGCAAAATTCTAAGTTTGTGTATGAGCACATCAAAGAAGTGATCGAAGAGATAGGACATGAACATGTCGTCCAACTTGTGACCGACAATGGCTCTAACTTTAAGAAAGCATGTCTTGATCTTGTTGCTGATTTCCCACACATCACATGGCAGCCATGTGCGGCTCACACGATTAACCTCATGTTAAAGGAGATGGGATGTTTTCCTGAGATTAATACAATGATCAACAGTTGTAAGAGAATCTGTAAATTCATGTAAAATCATTCAACTTTGCATGCTGAAATGCAGAAGCACATAGGTGGAGAGTTGGTGCAATCGAATGCCACAAGGTTTGGAACTAACTTCATGTTCCTAGAAAGCTTTTGGGATAAGCAAGAGAAATTCAAGGTGTGGATGACATCTCTAGAGTGGAAAAATAGCTCTTGGAGTTCCGAGGTTGATTATGACTACACATATGATTGTTTGAAAAGTAGGAAATGGTGGGATGGCGTGAAGATGGTGTTAGATGTAATCGGTCCAATATATACAATACTTCGATATGCTGATTCACAGAAGCTTGGATCACTTTCTGGATTCATGACAAGGATGATACATGCTAGGCATCACTTGAGTTCTTCTTTTCCTGAAGAATCTCTAGACAAATAAAAGTACCTAAAGGTGGTCGACAAAAGAGTTGATCATTCATACTAAAATACATTGATGGTTGTAGGTAATGGTTCTTGTTGTCATAGTGTTGTTATTCCTGCTGCCATAGTATTGTCGCTGTCATATAGTTCTATGTAACATGCTAATTATTCTAATTCTTGCTGCCCTGCTACCTATCCATTCTACAGCCGGTGTTCTTGACCTGGAAGGGCACTACAAGTATAACTTGGGAACAAATCTATCACACAAGAGGGCACTCAATGCAGCACTTAGGAAGTTGGCTAGTCCTTTAAAGTTCATTCAAATGATTCCTGAAGTTGACATGTATACCAATACAAGAGGGGCTTTCGAAGCATGCTCCCTCGTACTGCGGCCAGCCAAGTGACCCCAATTCAGTGGTGGGAAACATTTGGAGATAGTGCACCAATGCTTCAGAAGTATGCTATTCGGATTGTCTCTCAATGCACCTCTTCAAGCGGCTGTTTTTAAAAGGCTACACAAGTTGGTTTATTGCCACTACAACCTTGGGCTGCGAATCCGCTTAATTCTTGGTGACACAAAAGAGAAAGAGGTTGATCCTTGTGCATTGTTGATGAATATCTCACTCTATGACCATGATAATGAAATCATGGGTTGGTTGGGGCCAACGGATGATTCCCGGACTTCAATGGATGAGAACAATGACTACGATGGTGATGCCTTCAATCCGGTTGTCTTAGAGGTGGGGTTGGGACAAGAAAATAGTTCTAGAGGAAGTAGGCTGGATGCTGTTGAGGAAGATGAGGAAGAGGTGGAAGAGGAGGAGGAGGAGGAGGAGGAAGAAGAAGAAGGTGATTTCCCTTTAGTTTATATCAACACTATATGAATTTATTTATGTGGTTCAAGTGCTAACTAGTGATTTTTATAGCTAATAATGATGTGATGCTTTCCAGCAACAATGAACCATTGCGGAAGTCTACTAGGAAGAGGAGGAAGAGGACGGTAATGATCAAGTGTTAACTTCAATTGTTTGCTTGCTGCCATCCAAAATTTTGTTTGCTTGCTACCTTCTAATGACATGCATCCATATATTCTATTTTGTGAACAAATACAATACTCAAATCTGTTTGCTAACAAGTTGGCAATGAATTTGCTCACTTGCAGCTTGATTCACTCTAAGAGTTGAGGAAGGAGACTTGCAAGTCTAAAAAGAACCGAATGGTCTATTTATTTCTTGTTGCTATGGACCGAATTGATGTTTGTGGGAGTGGACTGAATTTATTTTGTTTTGGGACTGTAATATGTATTGCAGACTGAATTTATTTTATTGTTGGATTGCTATGTGTCTTTTTTATGTGAACTTTAAACCTGAAGTTTAGTCTAAAAAATCTGAACTATGTTTCTGTTGGTCATTATGTTGACATGTCTCTTGTTCGCAGCATCTATATGTTGTGTTCTTTAATCTGTAATATGTTGATATGTGTCTTTTTATGTGAACAATTTCAAGTTTGTTCGTCTCTTAGGTATAGCCTGTGTTGCTATATATGCTGTGTAAGTGAATATATGATACAAATACAGTAGCCGTGCTGTCGAAAATTCATTTTTTTTTTTTTTTGGTCCCAAAAATTTGAATTCAAATTTTAAAATAAATTTTCGCCCGAAATTTGCTGGGAAATTCGTGGTAACCGTGGTATCCGCATTTCCCAGTGACCCACGAGAAAAAAGACCTCCTCGGTAACCAAAAAATTGGCTGTGTGTGTCCTTATTCACTATACTTACATATCCCTGGTAACTGGGCAGAGAGTGTTCAAGAGTGTAGTTGCGCCGTGACAAACAGCCTGACGGAGTTCTCCACGTCCAGTTGGGCACTCCACGTGCTAACCAGGTTGACCTTCCATGAATCACTCCATTTATATGTTTTTTTCTTCTAAAAAACGCGTTATATTTACTTAATCTGCTGAGATCGCCTTACACAATAAGCTCCATGGAAGTTGGCATGTCCATCTCAAGCAAGAAAATTAATTAGACATAGTTACACTAACACATCATGTCATTCTTTCTAGCCGCCTCTAACAACAAAATAAAGGGGTGGTACGGACGTCCATGTCGTCCTTGATCTGCAACTGCTAGTGCTCACAGAAGAGTTGTTGTTGGTAGTACACATCGCAAATCACTGTAACCAATTAGGGCTAGCTGGACAAGATGAGCGTCCACACCTGTTCCCACTTCACCGTTTGCCTTTGCCTGCATATACATCGATCAGTCCTTGTCAACACCGACGGTTGGCTGATATATGCAGGTTGCACCTACAACAGTACACCTATCCTAGCTATGGATCGGATCATATCCTAGTTTTTTTGTGGTTTAGTTGGATCACATCCTAGCTGATCGTATATACCAAGAGTATCACGAAATATATATTTTTTGCAATCCTATATAGCTATAGATATCGGATCATATCTAGTGTTTTTATTGTTTTGACGGGATCATATCCTACTTGATCGTATATACCAAGGGTATCAAGAAAGACGCAATGAGATCGGATCTTGGTGGCTCTGATAATCAAGTTCATTTTCTTAATTGGATAATAGTCAAGAACTTCACTATAAATTGCTGGAAATGGACACCGATTGCCTTTTTAGGGCTTGGCTAATTATTCGTATGCGTTGATGCAATAATACGTAGGGATACGACCATCACTTTCTAATAGCTTAGTAGCTTTGTTGATTTTCCTGGGTTGACTTATATATTAATGGGGATACGCTGAAAGGGAAACGCATGCTAGCTGATTAGTCCAGAGAAGTTACTTGGTTTCAACAAAGGCAGCAAGCCCTCTTTATTAAACTAGCATCCATGTAGAGCAAGCAAAAGTTGACAGTTCGTACCACGGCACCTTTCTGCCACATCATGGCTGCCATTTATGCGATCCGAGATAATTTTCTTCTGGTTTTTGTCTACCTAAACACGCATACGATAACTTGTATGCGTTGATCTTGTATAAACAATGCTGAAACGCCTAAAAAATATTAATCCATGGTTGCACGTGCATACATGAAATTGCTACTGAGCTTCATGTTAGCTTCCAACGCTTCTTTTAACTTCGAGGATAAGTTTTAGAAGTCACTGTTAAACGTAGTAACGTTACAGAAAATTCACGTTCGGTCGTGGAACGCGACATCTGCGTTTATAAAATGTGGAAAGAGGAAAGGGACATGTACACATGTCTAAGGATGTGGCTGCCTTGCCTACCATATATATATATATATGTACCGTCTTCTTCCAACCATGGAGGTGCATGTCATCTTCCATCAAGAACTTGGACTTGCCCAATGACAGCGAAGGGAACTCCTCGATAGGAAGCCAAAGGACCACATGACGGGTGATGTGGATGAAGCTGAAATGTCACTGAAAATATGTAAACTCCATTGCGGTACATCCAAACGTAATACATATGATTGTTATTTGGGATTCACAAGCTCACATGAAGCAACATAAAATTTAGACTGCAATTTGATTGGCCAAATGATTACAAGGGGGCTATCGATCTTTCACGCAGTTCTTTATGCAGTTATCTGGAAGTTATGTAAAATAGACAAATCAAGGGCTAAAAGGCTACATATTATTTCACATGTGTTCTTTATGAATGAAAATAATTTCAGGATTGCTCACCATGTCTGTTCCTCATGTGTGCTTTATGAAAGTTCAACTAATGAGTGATATGGTGCATCACTATAGCCTAGATAATTTGATTTCAACCGAGGCAAAAAGCCTCTTTGTTTAAAGGGCGAAGAAGCAAATTGATCGTACCAAGAGCATCTCCAAAATTAGGCCTAAAAACGCAGTCATGCCCAAAAGCCTATTTTTTTTCATTTGGGGCAAATGCGGCCAACAACAACCCTATAGCTATATGGCGACCAAAAATATTTAGTTTCTACCAAAAATATGCTATAGTGATGCATATTTGAATAACCGCTAGCATTTGATCAAAAAGTGTTGCGGCGGGAGCCCCAACCACCCGAACTAAGCATTCATCGCCGTCGACCCTCTCCATCCTACCTCGGCGTCAGTCAATCCTCAACACTTATGATTCTCGCCAGTCTCATCACTCCCCCGGCCACCAGCACCCCCATTATATGTTCCTGTCAGTCCGAAGGCCCGTTCCTGACTCCGGTTGTTCTACCACCACTCCGTCGGTGCAAATGGTGGCCACATCACCATCGTCGGTCGTCGAGGTCGATTAGCGACTAGGAGACATTCAATGGCAGTCGTGACCATCGTTGATTCCATGTTCTGTTTGAAGCTCTTGGTGCTCTCGTGACGTGCCAGCGTCAACTTTGTCACACCCCAGCCTCCGCTCCACCCCCTAGTCCCTCGCAACGCCTTTCCTTTTTTCAAAAAGGAGAACTTTATATTACTTAAAAGATTAAACATTACACCCGGCCTCTACATAACTAAGATGCACGCAGCCAAACAAGATCCTCTCACGCAAACGAAAAATAAAAGGAGAAATACGAAGAGACATGTAGAGTTCGTATAGCACCTAAAGTATAGGGGGACAATCCTAAGATCATGTTGCCACCCATGTTGGGTAAAAATATCCTTCCTCCTAGCCTCCAATCGTGTACTCACCTCCGTAAACAGGTCTCGATTCTCCACACATTCTAGAGAGGACCATAAACGAAGAGTCCCGATACATCTATAGATAATCTGCATAGGAGAAATAATTTTATTGTTAAATACCTTATCATTTCTACATAGCCAAAGCGACCAAATAACGGTAAGCGCTCCCACCCCGAGAAGAGGTCTAAACCTGTGATCAATTTCATGTAGCCAGTTGCCAAATACATTAACAACACTACAGGAAGGACACAAGCCAGAAGCTATTTGGATGATTGACCATATAGAATGAGCCAATTTGCATTGGAAGAATTAATGTTTTATTGTCTCATCATGTTGATAAAATATATATTGCGTACTTCCATGTCAATTCCTCTTAATAAGTTTATCTTTAGTAAGAATTACTCCGCAACGAAGATACCATGCAAAGATTTTATTCTTAAGAGATATCTTCATCGTCTAGATATTCTTGTTATTATCAACTAGCACATTAGACTCTATTAACGCTCTATACATTGACTGCACTGAGAATTTTCCATTTCCATGAAAGTTGCATCAAAATACATCAGACAAATGTGAGAATTGCAGGATATTTCACGATTCAAGTCTGGTTGCAATTAAATCTCTTCTGAACAGCAGTGTCGTCGACGTCGCATCCCTTTTTGGAGGTGCTGCTGTTGGGGAACGTCGCATGGGAAACAAAAATTTTCCTACGCGCACCAAGACCTATCATGGCGATGTCCATCTACGAGAGGGGATATTCGATCTACGTACCCTTGTAGATCACACAGCAGAAGCAATAAGAAATGCGGTTGATGTAGTGGAACGTCCTCACGTCCCTCGATCCGCCCCGCGAACCGTCCCGCCAACCGTCCCACGATCTAGTGCCGAACGGACGGCACCTCCGCGTTCAGCACACGTACAGCTCGACGATGATCTCGGCCTTCTTGATCCAGCAAGAGAGACGGAGAGGTAGATGAGTTCTCCGGCAGCGTGACGGTGCTCCGGAGGTTGGTGGTGATCTAATCTCAGCAGGGCTCCGCCCGAGCTCCGCAGAAACGCGATCTAGAGGTAAAACCGTGGAGGTATGTGGTCGGGCTGCCGTGGCAAAGTTCTCTCAAATCAGCCCTAAAACCTCCGTATATATAGGTGGGAGAGGGGGGCCTTGCCTTGGGGCTCAAGGAGCCCCAAGGGGTTCGGCCGAGCCAAGGGGGGGAGTCCTCCCCTTCCAAACCGAATCCAACTAGGTTTGGAAGGTGGAGTCCTTCCCCCTTTTCCCACCTCCCTTTTTTTTTTCCTTTTCCTCTTTGATTTTCTTCCTATGGCGCATAGAGCCTTCTTGGGCTGTCCCACCAGCCCACCAAGGGCTGGTGCGCCACCCCCAAGGCCTATGGGCTTCCCCGGAGTGGGTTGCCCCCCCCCCCGGTGAACACCCGGAACCCATTCGTCATTCCCGGTAACTCCGAAAACTTTCCGGTAATCAAATGAGGTCATCCTATATATCAATCTTCGTTTCCGGACCATTCCGGAAACCCTCATGACGTCCGTGATCTCATCCGGGACTCCGAACAACATTCGGTAACCAACCATATAACTCAAATACGCATAAAACAACGTCTAACCTTAAGTGTGCAGACCGTGCGGGTTCAAGAACTATGCAGACATGACCCGAGTGACTCCTCGGTCAATATCCAATAGCGGGACCTGGATGCCCATATTGGATCCCACATATTCTACGAAGATCTTATCGTTTGAACCTCAGCGCCAAGGATTCATATAATCCCGTATGTCATTCCCTTTGTCCTTTGGTATGTTACTTGCCCGAGATTCGATCGTCAGTATCCGCATACCTATTTCAATCTCATTTACCGGCAAGTCTCTTTACTCGTTCCGTAATACAAGATCGCGCAACTTACACTAAGTCACTTTGCTTGCAAGGCTTGTGTGTGATGTTGTATTACCGAGTGGGCCCCGAGATACCTCTCCGTCACACGGAGTGACAAATCCCAATCTCGATCCATACTAACTCAAAGAACACCTTCGGAGATACCTGTAGAGCATCTTTATAGTCACCTAGTTACGTTGCGACGTTTGATACACACAAAGCATTCCTCCGGTGTCAGTGAGTTATATGATCTCATGGTCATAGGAACAAATACTTGACACGCAGAAAACAGTAGCAACAAAATGACACGATCAACATGCTACGTCTATTAGTTTGGGTCTAGTCCATCACGTGATTCTCCTAATGACGTGATCCAGTTATCAAGCAACAACACCTTCTTCATAATCAGAAGACTCTGACTGTCTTTGATCAACTGGCTAGCCAACTAGAGGCTTGCTAGGGACAGTGTTTTGTCTATGTATCCACACATGTAAAAAAGTCTTCATTCAATACAATTATAGCATGGATAATAAACGATTATCTTGATACAGGAATTATAATATTAACTATATTTATTATTGCCTCTAGGGCATAATTCCAACAGTCTCCCACTTGCACTAGAGTCAATAATCTAGCCCTCACATCATCATGCGAATTACATTGTAATAAATCTAACACCCATACAGTTCTGGTGTTGATCATGCTTTGCCCGTGGAAGAGGTTTAGTCAGCGGGTCTGCTACATTCAGATCCGTGTGCACTTTGCATATATTTACGTCCTCCCCTTCGACGTAGTCGCGGATGAGGTTAAAGCGTCGTTTGATGTGTCTGGTCTTCTTGTCAAACCGCGGTTCCTTTGCTAAGGCAATGGCACCCGTGTTGTCACAGAACAAGGTTATTGGATTCAGTGCGCTCGGCACAACTCCAAGATCCGTCATGAACTGCTTCATCCAGACACCCTCCTTAGCCGCCTCCGAGGCAGCCATGTACTCCGCTTCACATGTAGAATCTGCTACGACGCTTTGCTTGGAACTGCACCAGCTTACCGCACCCCCATTAAGAATAAATACGTATCCGGTCTGCGACTTAGAGTCGTCCGGATCTGTGTTAAAGCTTGCATCGACGTAACCCTTTACGGCGAGCTCTTCGTCACCTCCATACACGAGAAACATCTCCTTAGTCCTTTTCAGGTACTTCAGGATATTCTTGACCGCCGTCCAGTGATCCACTCCTGGATTACTCTGAAACCTGCCTGCCATACTTATGGCCAGGCTAACGTCCGGTCTAGTGCACAGCATTGCATACATGATAGAACCTATGGCTGAAGCATAGGGGACGGTGCTCATATGCTCTCTATCCTTATCAGTTGCTGGGCACTGAGTCTTACTCAATCTCGTACCTTGTAAAACTGGCAAGAACCCTTTCTTGGACTGTTCCATTTTGAACCTCTTCAAAACTTTATCAAGGTATGTGCTTTGTGAAAGTCCTATCACGCGTTTTGATCTATCCATGTAGATCTTAATGCCTAGAATGTAAGCAGCTTCTCCTAGGTCCTTCATAGAGAAACTTTTATTCAAGTAATCCTTTATGCTCTCCAAAAACTCTACGTTGTTTCCAATCAGCAATATGTCATCCACATATAATATTAGAAACGCCACAGAGCTCCCACTCACTTTCTTGTAAATACAAGATTCTCCAACCACTTGTATAAACCCAAATGCTTTGATCACCTCATCAAAGCGTTTGTTCCAACTCCGAGATGCTTGCACCAGTCCATAAATGGATCGCTGGAGCTTGCACACCTTGTTAGCATTCTTAGGATCGACAAAACCTTAGGGTTGCATCATATACAACTCTTGCTTAAGGAAACCGTTAAGGAACGCCATTTTGACATCCATCTGCCAGATTTCATAATCGAAAAATGCAGCTATTGCTAACATGATTCTGACGGACTTAAGCATCGCTACGGGTGAGAATGTCTCATCGTAGTCAACTCCTTGAACTTGTGAAAAACCCTTTGCCACAAGTCAAGCTTTATAAACGGTCACATTTCCGTCAGCGTCCGTCTTCTTCTTAAAGATCCATTTGTTCTGAATAGCCTTGCGGCCCTCAGGTAGTTCTTCCAAAGTCCACACTTTGTTCTCATGCATGGATCCTATCTCGGACTTCATGGCCTCTAGCCATTTGTTGGAATCTGGGCCCACCATTGCTTCTTCATAATTTGCAAGTTCATTGTTGTCTAACAACATGATTGACAAAACGGGATTACCGTACCACTCAGGAGCAGCACGTGGTCTCGTCGACCTGCGTGGTTCGACAGGAACTTGAACCGGAGTTTTTAGAAACAAACACTTTGCCCTCGGATTTGAGATAGAAGGTGTACCCAATTGTCTCTTTTGGGTAGCCTATGAATATGCACTTTTCCGCTTTGGGTTCCAGCTTTTCAGGCTGAAGCTTTTTGACATAAGCATCACATCCCCAAACTTTAAGAAACGACAACTTTGGCCTTTTGCCATACCACAGTTCGTATGGTGTCGTCTCAACGGATTTTGATGGTGCCCTATTTAAAGTGAATGCAGCTGTGTCTAATGCATAACCCCAAAACGATAACGGCAAATCGGTAAGAGACATCATAGATCGCACCATCTCTAATAAAGTACGATTACGACGTTCAGACACACCATTACGCTGTAGTGTTCCAGGCGGTGTCAACTGTGAAACAATTCCACATTGTCTTAAGTGAGCACCAAACTCGAAACTCAGATATTCACCCCCACGATCAGACCGTAGGAACTTGATCTTCTTGTTACGATGATTTTCAACTTCACCCTGAAATTGCTTGAACTTTTCAAATGTTTCAGACTTGTGCTTCATTAAGTAGACATAACCATATCTACTCAAATCGTCAGTGAAGGTGAGAAAATAACGATATCCGCCGCGTGCCTCTACGCTCATCGGACCGCACACATCGGTATGTATGATTTCCAACAAGTCACTGGCACGCTCTATTGTTCCGGAGAACGGAGTTTTAGTCATCTTGCCCATGAGGCATGGTTCGCACGTGTCAAGTGAATCAAAGTCAAGTGACTCCAAAAGTCCATCGGCATGGAGTTTCTTCATGCGCTTTACACCAATATGACCTAAGCGGCAGTGCCACAAAAATATGGCGCTATCATTGTTAACTCTAACTCTTTTGGTCTCAATGTTATGTATATGTGTATCACTATCAAGATTCAATATGAACAATCCTCTCACATTGGGTGCATGACCATAAAAGATGTTACTCATAGAAATAGAACAACCATTATTCTCTGACTTAAAAGAGTAACCGTCTCGCAATAAACAAGATCCAGATATAATGTTCATGCTCAACGCAGGCACTAAATAACAATTATTCAAGTTCATAACTAATCCTGATGGTTACTGAAGTGAAACTGTGCCGACGGCGATTGCATCAACCTTGGAACCATTTCCTACGCGCATCGTCACTTCATCTTTTGCCAGCCTTCGTCTATTCCGCAGTTCCTGTTTCGAGTTGCAAATATGAGCAACAGAACCGGTATCGAATACCCAGGCACTACTACGAGAGCCGGTTAAGTACACATCAATAACATGTATATCAAATATACCTTATTTTTCTTTGGCCGCCTTCTTATCAGCCAGATACTTGGGGCAGTTGCGCTTCCAGTGACCCATACCCTTGCAATAGTAGCACTCTGTTTCAGGCTTAGGTCCAGCTTTGGGTTTCTTCGTTGGATTGGCAACAGGCTTGCCGCTCTTCTTTGAATTACCCTTCTTGCCTTTTCCGTTTCTCTTGAAACTAGTGGTCTTATTCACCATCAACACTTGATGCTCTTTACGGAGTTCAGACTCTGCGACTTTCAGCATCGCAAACAACTCGCCGGGTGACTTGTTCATCCCTTGCATGTTGTAGTTCAACACAAAGCCCTTATAGCTTGGCGGCAGTGATTGAAGGATTCTGTCAGTGATAGCCTCTTGCGGGTGTTCAATCCCTAGCTGTAACGCCCCAAGTGTAGAACCTACCCTTTTTGGACCTACTTCATGTGGGACCACCTTGTCAGAGATATGATGATGTCACGTGTGTCTATGATTTCCTGTGCCACCTTGTGTCCCTTGTATATCTTCCTTGCATGCATGCTTAGCATAACATATCATCTTGCCTCCTTGTCATTGTGATTTCACGTGCCTCTTATTTTTAGACTTATTTGGGTTGGAGTTTTCCTTTGTTTTCAGGTTAATTTAATCTGTTTGTCAATTAATGTTAGTTGCAAAAATATCATTTGGGTATTTTATAAATTTGGGTATAAATCCCTTGTGCCCAGGGGCATTTGTTTTTATTTCTTTTTAGGCCTTAGTATTTCTTGGTGTATTATTTTTCTGTGGTGGTATATATATATATATGAGAGGGCCAGGTTCGTTCTATTTTTTTCCCTTCTCCCTGGCATTTGAGGCCCAAATCCTCCTGGGCCCAAGTACCTCGCGCGAGCAGCCTGCTCGTCCACGTTGTCTTCCTCCCTCGACGTCACGCTGTACGAACAGCGCACCGCCGCCGATCTTCGCTTCCCCCGATCTGGTGGCTCCAAGCTCGCCTCCCGACACGTTATAAAGAGCCCCGGTCCTCCTCCTCCTCCCTAGGGGTTCCCTCTCCTTCTCCCCAGTGCCGCCACCTCCCTCCTTTCCTCTTCCCTCTCCTTGGTAAGCCTCTGTAGGAGTAGGAGCAGAGAGAGAGAGAGAACTCTCCGTCGTTGAACGCCGTCTTCCCGTCGTATCCGGCACCGGTGGCCATGTCCAGGGGCTCGGGGTGGTTCCCCGCGCTCCATTCCCGCCATCGCTGAGGTCGAGGAGCGACCTCAACGACGGCCAGGACCTCGTCATCGCCTCGGTCCAGGGGTTCTTCTTCCTCTTCTTCAGTAGCAGCAGCAGTTCGCCCCTCCCTCTCCGTCGTCTCGTCGCCGTGGGGTTCCCTCCTTCCTTCCCCAAGGTGAGGTGCCTTCCCCTTCCTTCGTCCTCCCTTCTCCCTCGTCGGCTCCGGCTAGCCGTAGTTGCTGCACTTCCGTGCCCGAGTTCGTGATGTGCGTGCGTTGTTGGGTGCGAGGCGAGTTCGCAGTAGCAGTAGAAGGGCGTGGCTAGCACCGCGCAGCAACAACAGGGTAGCGTCGGGGTAGACCCCAGTGGCGCAGTAGCAGCAGCAGCACGACGGGTAGCCGGTGACCTCCCTATCGCCATGCTACCATGTCGAGCGGTGCAGCAGCAGCAACACGACGGGTAGCCGGTGACCTTCCTGTCGCCGTGCTACCATGTCGAGCGGTGCAGCAGCAGCAGCACCTCCGGTGCAGTCCGGGAAGCCAAGGGGGCACCTTTTCCCGTGCTCAGGACGGGAATGGAATCCCTGGGTTCCCCGCGTCCCCCGCCGAGGGTCCCCCCTGCCGTAGATGGCCGAGAGAAGCGCCGCCAGCTCTCCCTTGTTCGGTCACCGGCGGGACACCTCCCTGCAGTAGAGAGGGCTCTTCTGTAATCAACAACCCGTTTCAGCCAGACGTCGTACTTAGCGCGGTGGCAAGTGCGTGGGATTGTCCTCCTGAGATCCAGGGTTTGAGTCCCAGCGGCGCAAGCCCCCTTTTTCTAATTTTTTTTCCTTTGTTTGCACCACAGTAACTGCAGTTAGCAGCAATACCAGGCAAACCCCTCTGTTCTGTCCAAAAATTGGCAAGAAGCAGGGTGGATTCGGCCTTGGGGTTTATCCAGGGGGTCCTGGGATCGAACCCCCCTTCCCCATTTTTTTTATTACATTCCTTTTGTTTGATCCTATTTTATTTCCTGTTTTAAGTGGGCTTGCTCTATAGCAAGTGAGGTAGGTGTTTTGGCTTAGCAGTAGTGTTCTTGACCTTAATGCTTTAACTAGTATAGGAAAGCATGCATGTATTTTGAGAGCACTTATGTTGAGTGTGTGTAAGAAGCAAGTGGATGTGTGTCTAGATGAGAGGTGTAGATATTTGCGAGGTAGTGTATGTGCATGTGTGTGTTCATTGGAGTGGTGTAGGTGTATTCTCATGGGGTTGGCCACATGTGAGTGTTAGGTATAGTGATGCTTCTTAGTAGATGGTCCTAGGAGCATATTAGATAGAGTAGATATAGCATGTGAAGATTCTTCTTTGTAGTAGGTTCTAGTAATCGTTGACTGCAATAGGTTGTGTGTGTGGGGGTAGTGTGTTGAAATGTGTGTGTGTGGACCTTCCCACCTTTGCAAGTGGTGCACCTCCTCATGTTTAATATGAGAGAGAGCATGTTGTGTGTGTGGGGTTGGCTTGTGAAAAGCATTGGTGTTGTTGATGGGCATGACACAAACATGGGGTTCAAACCCCCATGTCACTTTGTCATTGTGCACATGAACTCTACCTTAGTAGTAGTTGTCTTAGTAGGGTGTTTTATGGAGTTGCATTACAGTTTTGTTGAGAGTTTGGTCCTCGATTCCATGGTATAGGTGGAGCCCAAGGGCATGGGTTTTTGCGTGTTAATAGTAGGGGTTTTTCTTTACACCATAGTGGTGTCAATTACCTCTTGGTGTCATGTGTGTGCATACTATGCCTAGACAAAGTGGGCATGTGGCTGGAAAATTCCAGATTATTGAACTCTGAAAATTTCACTAAGTCTGGGATTCTGGAAACATTTTCTTCCCCTGTAGATGAGGATGTGCTGGTCATTCTATTGAGAACTAGCCTTAGTTCAGTACTAGGATTTTGAACCTGATATTGTTATGAAGCTTCCTGTCAATTTTCAAATCATTTGGAGTCCAGTAGCTTGTGTTTTGATTGCTGTCAAAAAGCTTCAGAACAGAGACAGAAACTCAGGTGCAGGAATTTTCACTAAGTCCCTGAGATCTGATGGTTTTGGGAAAGTTTGTGGCCTTGTATCTTCTAGAGTTTAATTCCTTTTGCTGTGATTCTTGCTGGTGCTTGTAGTGTTCTTGGTTGGCAACAGCCACATATATTATTTGTCATGTTTGGAGACCTATAGCTATGTTGCATGTAGCTCCCAAGTAGCTAAGATGCAGATTATGTAGTTTTGTCATTTTGATCAAAGTATGTGCTTAATTGATGTTGTGGTGTTCTACCTTGCTCCAATTCATTCATGTTGGGTTGTTACATGTCTTGGAAACCTGGGAATACCAGATTTGTGCCAATTGAGAGTGTGGTGTTGAATCTTTCACGTAGAGCTTTATATCTTGTTTTGTTGATTCCCGTTGATCCGTAGCTCCGTTTGCAATGTTCTTTATATGGTTTTGTACCGTTTTCACGAGCCGCATCTGTTCATGTCATTCTCATGCATGTCAAAATAGTTTAGTGTTCAGTTCTTTCCAGAAACTTGCAGTAGTTTATTTTGCTTGTGCTAGTGATAGAATAGTGGTGCATGTTCAAATTTCATCTCATGCATCATGTGATTGTTGCATATTGTGGTGCTGCTGTTAATTGGCTGTTATGTTTATGTTGGGTAGCACCGGGATCGGAGAACGAATACGTGGAGTCAGGAGAGTACGTGCAGGACGAACCAGAACCATTCCAAGCTGAGGATATCACAGGCAAGATGATATGACCTTGATTCCATCTCTAGACTTGTTATGTTAGTTTCGTTTCCATGCCATATTGCTCGCTGCCTACCACTGAAATTAAATTGCCTCTTCATATGCCATGAGCCCAAACACCGTACTCCTTCCTAGCAAACTTGTATGGCTAAGTAGGCTTGCTCAGCTACTAATGTTAGCGTTGCTAGTTGCAGGTGTTTTGAATCATGTGTTAACATGAGCTTGATATCATTATATTAAATCTTGTTATTTATTTAATGCACCTATATACTTGGTAAATGACGGGAGGCCTAGCCTTTTGCCGGGTGCTTTGTTCCATTATTGCCGCCTTAGTTTCCGGCTACCGGTGTTTGATTCCATAATGATCGCTCCTAACACATTCAGGGTTGTTATGGGGACCCCCTTGATAAATCGCGTAATGCTAAGGCTTGTCCGGCAGGACCCAACATTGGTACTAATTGCTAATCACCTAATAATAAACTGCATAGGGAATAGCTACCCCGAGGAATTTAATCAACAACCCGGGCCAGTGCTCCTCATGAGTGTTGGTCCCACCTGAGCGATGTCCGGGGCCCCACTGGTCACCCAAAGGTTTAGCCATCCCGACGTCTAGCTCATCTGTCGTGTCCTGAGACTGAGATACGCGGCTCTTATCAGGGTCGTCGACACGACGGGAGGTCCTGCTAGCCTTGTCTTACCTTAGCGGTATATCTTGCGTATAGGAATCCCAGTGAAGCTTTGGGTTCCCCCAGAGTTGAGGTTTTCCTCTAAGGAATCCGACGAGATCACGAGATTCGTGATAGAGGATCCCTTTGCGGCCTCTGTTCGTTTGTGATGGACTAGTTGGAGCACCCCTGCAGGGTTTAATCTTTCGGAAAGCCGTGCCCGCGGTTATGTGGCAACTTGGAATATTTTGTTAACATCCGGTTTTAGAGAACTTAAACATAAATAAGTAAAACTGCCAACTATGTGCGTAACCGTGACTGTCCCCTCGAAGATCCCTCTCCGATCGGGAACACGGTGGGGTTATGAATGCCGTAGGTAGGTGATCAGGATCAATTACTGATCAAGTAGCTCCGACCGTTAGTGTAGACCACCTTCCCTTATACTTTGCATAAGTTAGTCACTTATTCAAACATATGATGTTGCAGCCTGATACACTTTATCCCTACCTTACCCAATAACATGACTAGTTCTGGCACCAAGGTCTTAGATTGCTGAGTCCCCGTGGCTCACGGATTCCTCTGAAACTCCCAGCAGGTACAGGTACCCCAGAGACAGATGATCCCGACGGCACCCAGCTGGCGTGGCAGTACGACGAGGAGACATACCGCCTCTACGTGAACTATCCAGAGGACTGAGCCGTGGTCGTGATCGTAGGCCTGCAGCGGGTAGCATAGCATTTTCCTTGTTTTGTAGTCCGTACCGGAACTACCTTGTTTGTATCTGCGTTGTTCTCTGATTTTTTTAATAAGAAGACAGTTGAATCCCAAATTGTCTACTTGTAATATTATTTTGTGCTATGTTACTTGCTTGCGAAACGCTTAGATGCGCTTCTTTCCTATTCGGGGGCCTCGACCCCCAGATCGGAAAGGACCGCATCTTGGTCGTTACACTAGCTCAGCTAGACGGTTTGAGTACCCAGACATTTTGAGCACATGTTCACTGACAGACGAATTCTCCTCCATCTTGCAAGCATAGAATTTATCGGAGGTCTCATACCTCTCGATCCGGGCGTTCTTATGAAAGATAAACTTCAACTCATGGAACATCTCATATGCTCCATGACGCTCAAAGCGACGTTGAAGTCCCGGTTCTAAGCCATACAAGACTGCACATTGAACTATTGAGTAGTCCTCCTTACGTGCTAACCAAGCGTTCTTAACATCCTGATCAGCCGTAGCGGGTGGTTCATCTCCTAGCGCAGCATTAAGGACATAATCCTTCTTCCCAGCTTGTAAGATTAGCTTAAGATTACGAGCCCAGTCTACAAAGTTGCTTCCATCATCTTTCAACTTAGCTTTCTCTAGGAACGTATTAAAAATCAGGATGACTGTCGCGTGAGCCATGATCTACAACACAAATATATTCAAAGTAGACTTAGACTATGTTCAAGATAATTAGAGTTCAACTTAATCAAATTATATGCTAAACTCCCACTCAAAAAGTACATCTCTCTAGTCATTTGAGTGGTTCATGATCCACTTACACTATCCCAAGTCCGATCATCACGTGAGTCGAGAGTAGTTTCAGTGGTAAGCATCCCTATGCTAATCATATCAACTATATGATTCATGATCGACCTTTCGGTCTCATGTGTTCCGAGGCCATGTCTGCACATGCTAGGCTCGTCAAGCTTAACCCGAGTGTTCCGCGTGCGCAACTGTTTTGCACCCGTTGTATGTGAACGTTGAGTCTATCACACCCGATCATCACGTGGTGTCTCGAAACGACGAACTGTAGCAACGGTGCACAGTCGGGGAGAACACAATTTCGTCTTGAAATTTTAGTGAGAGATCACCTCATAATGCTACCGTCGTTCTAAGCAAAATAAGGTGCATAAAAGGATTAACATCACATGCAATTCATAAGTGACATGATATGGCCATCATCACGTGCTTCTTGATCTCCATCACCAAAGCACCGGCACGATCTACTTGTTACCGGCGCCACACCATGATCATCCATCAACGTGTTGCCATCGAGGTTGTCGTGCTACTTATGCTATTACTACTAAAGCTACATCCTAGCAAAATAGTAAACGCATCTGCAAGCACATATGTTAGTATAAAGACAACCCTATGGCTCCTGCCGGTTGCCGTACCATCGACGTGCAAGTCGATATTTCTATTACAACATGATCATCTCATACATCCAATATATCACATCACATCGTTGGCCATATCACATCACAATCATACCCTGCAAAAACAAGTTAGACGTCCTCTAATTTTGTTGTTGCATGTTTTACGTGGTGACCATGGGTATCTAGTAGGATCGCATCTTACTTACACAAACACCACAACGGAGATATATGAATTGCTATTTAACCTTATACAAGGATCTCCTCGGTCAAATCCGATTCAACTAAAGTTGGAGAAACCGACACTTGCCAGTCATCTTTGAGCAAGGGGGTTACTCGTAGCTATGAAACCAGTCTCTCGTAAGCGTACGAGTAATGTCGGTCCAAGCCGCTTCAATCCAACAATACCGCAGAATCAAGAAAAGACTAAGGAGGGCAGCAAAACGCACATCACCGCCCACAAAAACTTTTGTGTTCTACTCGAGAAGACATCTACGCATGAACCTAGCTCATGATGCCACTGTTGGGGAACGTCGCATGGGAAACAAAAATTTTCCTACGCGCATTGGAAGAATTAATGTTTTATTGTCTCATCATGTTGATAAAATATATAGTGCGTACTTCCATGTCAATTCCTCTTAATAAGTTTATCTTTAGTAAGAATTACTCCGCAACAAAGATACCATGCAAAGATTTTATTCTTAAGAGATATCTTCATCGTCTAGATATTCTTGTTATTATCAACTAGCACATTAGACTCTATTAACGCTCTATACATTGACTGCACTGAGAATTTTCCATTTCCATGAAAGTTGCATCAAAATACATCAGACAAATGTGACAATTGCAGGATATTTCACGATTCAAGTCTGGTTGCAATTAAATCTCTTCTGAATAGTAGTGTCGTCGACGTCGCATCCCTTTTTGGAGCTGCTGCTGTTGGGGAACGTCGCATGGGAAACAAAAGTTTTCCTACGCGCACGAAGACCTATCTTGGCGATGTCCATATACGAGAGGGGATATTCGATCTACGTACCCTTGTAGATCACACAGCAGAAGCGTTAAGAAACGCGGTTGATGTAGTGGAACGTCCTCACGTCCCTCGATCCGCCCCGCGAACCGTCCCGCGATCCGTCCCACGATCTAGTGCCGAACGGACGGCACCTCCGCGTTCAGCACACGTACAGCTCGACGATGATCTCGGCCTTCTTGATCCAGCAAGAGAGACGGAGAGGTAGATGAGTTCTCCGGCAGCGTGACGGCGCTCCGGAGGTTGGTGGTGATCTAATCTCAGCAGGGCTCCGCCCGAGCTCCGCATAAACGCGATCTAGAGGTAAAACCGTGGAGGTATGTGGTCGGGCTGCCGTGGCAAAGTTCTCTCAAATCAGCCCTAAAACCTCCGTATATATAGGTGGGAAAGGGGGGGCCTTGCCTTGGGGCTCAAGGAGCCCCAAGGGGTTCGGCCGAGCCAAGGGGGGGGGAGTCCTCCCCTTCCAAACCGAATCCAACTAGGTTTGGAAGGTGGAGTCCTTCCCCTTTTTCCCACCTCCCTTTTTTTTCCTTTTCCTCTTTGATTTTCTTCCTATGGCGCATAGAGCCTTCTTGGGCTGTCCCACCAGCCCACCAAGGGCTGGTGCACCACCCCCAAGGCCTATGGGCTTCCCCGGGGTGGGTTGCCCCCCCCCCCCCCCGGTGAACACCCGGAACCCATTCGTCATTCCCGATAACTCCGAAAACCTTCCGGTAATCAAATGAGGTCATCCTATATATCAATCTTCGTTTCCGGACCATTCCGGAAACCCTCGTGACGTCCGTGATCTCATCCGGGACTCCGAACAACATTCGGTAACCAACCATATAACTCAAATACGCATAAAACAACGTCTAACCTTAAGTGTGCAGACCCTGCGGGTTCGAGAACTATGCAGACATGACCCGAGTGACTCCTCGGTCAATATCCAATAGCGGGACCTGGATGCCCATATTGGATCCCACATATTCTACGAAGATCTTATCGTTTGAACCTCAGCGCCAAGGATTCATATAATTCCGTATGTCATTCCCTTTGTCCTTCGTTATGTTACTTGCCCGAGATTCGATCGTCAGTATCCGCATACCTATTTCAATCTCGTTTACCGGCAAGTCTCTTTACTCGTTCCGTAATACAAGATCGCGCAACTTACACTAAGTCACTTTGCTTGCAAGGCTTGTGTGTGATGTTGTATTACCGAGTGGGCCCCGAGATACCTTTTCGTCACACGGAGTGACAAATCCCAGTCTCGATCCATACTAACTCAACGAACACCTTCGGAGATACCTGTAGAGCATCTTTATAGTCACCCAGTTACGTTGCGACGTTTGATACACACAAAGCATTCCTCCGGTGTCAGTGAGTTATATGATCTCATGGTCATAGGAACAAATACTTGACACGCAGAAAACAGTAGCAACAAAATGACACGATCAACATGCTACGTCTATTAGTTTGGGTCTAGTCCATCACGTGATTCTCCTAATGACGTGATCCAGTTATCAAGCAACAACACCTTCTTCATAATCAGAAGACCCTGACTATCTTTGATCAACTGGCTAGCCAACTAGAGGCTTGCTAGGGACAGTGTTTTGTCTATGTATCCACACATGTAAAAACGTCTTCATTCAATACAATTATAGCATGGATAATAAACGATTATCTTGATACAGGAATTATAATAATAACTATATTTATTATTGCCTCTAGGGCATAATTCCAACAGCTGCTTGGCACGCGGCGAATCGGAGCCTCGGGCTGTGGTGGTTTGTCTCCGGAAGACGCAGCGGTGGCTGATCATCCGCTCTTTGTTGAGCTAAAGATGTTGGCATTTGTTTTTGTTTTGTTTTTTGGGCTTGACGTACTGTTCGCCCCAACAATGATCTTTGTACGGTGTTGATTGGGAAAATCCTTTCTCGGTAATCTTTTCTGAACATCACATTTGATGGAAATGATTCCATTATCATGGTGAAAGTATCACTCTTGTGACACACAATGTTGTATTGAGCCGGATATTATTCCCGAGTGTGGAATCTACTAGCCATTTGTCCTTCCATAATCTAATTTTTGAGCCATCATTTTGAATAGCTAATCCGACCGAAATCAAAGCTCATACCTCCCGACCTGCCTAGCCTTATGACCACCCAGGCTAAAATTTGGTTTTTGTTCCTTTCGGCGACAATAAATCTTCTCACACGTCCAAACAAGGATCAAAAATATATATTTTCTCTCTCTCTCTCTCTAGAACCTAGCTCTCTCTAAGTTTTACTATAACAATAGGTTATTCAAGATTTTTGTTCAATACTTATGCATGGTCAAGAAGGTTAAATTTTGATTTGTTGGGGGCTTCTCAAAAAGAGGAAATCACCCTTCAAAGATTAGATTATGCTGCACAGGTGGCGTGCACACGGTATTCTTTAGTAAAAGGCGAAAGAATAGTTCGCTTTGTGCCCACCACGCAGCTGCCTTAGAGCATCTCTAGTAGTACCCTCAAACCTTAAATATTTAAAAATAACTGCTTTTTTATAGTTTGCGAGCAAAAAAACGTGTAGACTAGAACCCCTTAACCCTCAAAAAAATTGAAGGATCCAACCCTCAAACCCTCTTCCGACCTATAGAAGTTAGGGTTGGGGAGCAAAATCTACCCCAACCCTCAAAACGTTCCATCCTAGCGCGGGAGGGAAATTCCCCATCCCAACTACCTCCCGCGCCCACGCCGGCCGCCGCCGTCCCGCCCCCGGACACCTCCCCTCCACCTCTCGAGACGCCGCCGCTGTCCTCGTCGATCCACAGGAATATTTCATTATAAGGGTTGGGTTTGAGGGCTCTAGTCTTTGTTTTTGTTTTTCAACCCTTAAAGTGTTAAAAATGACCAATTCTCAACCCTTAAAACTGATTTTAGATTTAAGGATTTGAGGATTCTACTCGGCCTATATATATATATATATATGTTGCCGGGATGGTGAGCTCGTCTCTTCAGCGGGAGCGGTGTGGGACTAAATGCCAGCCCCTTTGAGAGTTCCGCTCCCGCATGGGCCTGCTAATGGCAATTGGTAACTAAAGCCTGTTGACCCGGCATTCAGGCTTGCAGCCCATGAATTACGGCCCAGTAATGATATCCCGTTTTGGCTCATTTCTTTCATTCGGTTTCTCACGCCACATAGCTTTTTTTTAGAGAAGGAGGTTAAACTCCCGGCCTCTGCATTAATGGATACATGCAACCATTTTATTAATTATTCCATAAATGTCTAACAAGAGTATACATCAATCCATCCAAAGCCACCATTCATACCTACAAACTCGATAATGTGGAATGCTCTCGCTCCACATATCTAAGACCGGTGTTATTTCTAATCCATCCGCATAACGTATCGGGAATAACAGTCGGTGCATCACACCTAAAACGCACACCTCACGCACACGTTTTACCAGCTGCCATCATCCTCGAACCACTGACCCATCTTCAGGAAAGAGATCCGCATCATCCTTGCCAGTCCAATCATCCGTCGACGCCACCACGGTGCCCAACGGCGCCACCGTCCTACGCTCATCCATCCAAATGGGAAGACTCCGGGAGATCTGTCGTGCGTAGCACCTGCCAACCAGGCATGACTCAGCGTAGCACCTGTCGGCCAGGCATGACTTGACAGCTCCACCGAAATTCCATGCAAGACGAAGCCGCTCCACCTCCTGCCTCAGTCTGCCAGCGCTGCTCCACAAACGATGCTCCCAAGAGAGAAACGGCACCGCAGTACCACCATCGTCCGATCTGGAAGACCGGATCCTAGGGTTTCCCCCGAAGCAGTGCCCACCACCAGCAACCGTTCAGCACCCACACAGTGCCCACCACCACTCAGCCCTCAAGGCGACGCCTTCAGGAAGGTCACGACGTCAAGGACGCCACCGCCACCTGCCGGAGTTAGGGTTTTCACCCGAGAGGCAAGGAAGGGAAACAGAGGAGGAGATGTATATCGACATCTCGAAAAAGAATAACGGCGCCCTTGAGCGTCGTCATCGGCGTGGCGGGCCTGGGCCAACCAAGGGGTTTCCCCCAATCTGAATCTCCTCCACCGGCTTCACCTGCAGGAAAGGCCCCGGCAACCACGCCGGCACCGCAAAGAATCCGCAGGAGAGAGGCCCACAGATCAGGACCTGGGGGCGCAGGTGGCGGTGCGGGCAGCGGCCGACGAAGGGGAACAACACACCTCCACAACGACGCTCTCAAGAAAGATAGCGGCATTCGCGAGCGTCGCCGTCGCGACTCCGATGAAGACTGGAGCAAGGATTTCTCCCGGAGCTGCGCTGGATATCCACCGCCACCGACCGCTAAGCATGGCCGCAACGCACCATCACAGCCAAGGCCAGTGCACCGCGCGCCCTGGACACATCTCGTGCCCAGCCGACCAGCACAGCCGCGCCCGGCTATCGCTCCCTACCACCAGGGCCGAGTGCCCCGCCAGATCCGGCCATGGAGCCCCGGATCCGCCCTCCGCCGCCGCGCATTGGCGAGACCACACCAGATCCCGCAACCGCCGAATCGGGGCGCCGCCGTCAGAGCCCGAGGGCCGACGCGAGGGGCCCCGCCGCCGCCATCCCCGCGGCGCGCGCGGCTTTGCCGGCGTCCCCTTCGGCAGCGGCGAAGCGGGAGTGGGGGCGGAGAGGGGGTCCGGTGGCGGCGCGCTGCGTGTCTCCAGATTCTGCAGCTTCTGTAGGTGGAGAACGCCGGGAGCCCTGGACGCGAGGGCGGCGGTCGGCGGCGGAGGCGACGCAAGGCAGATCTGGGAGGGGGGGGAGTGGGACGGAGGCTGGAGGAGCCGGGCCGGAGGCCGGCGGCCGGCAGGGGCAGGGGACGGCGGCGGCGGGAGCGGGCGGAACCCTAGGTCGCTCGCGCGGTCGTTGGAGCGGAATATACGTATAGCTTGAGGAGATGTTTCTTCTTGTCTCGAATAAAAAGGAAATGTTCTGCTCAAAAAGAAGAAGAAAAAAGCTTGAGGAGACGCACATTGATACAGATAATAAACAATAACATGGCAACTGGTCTCGGACTGCCCGAGAAGGTTTTAGATCATAAATCAAAGCTGCAGTTCATCATAATATGGTTTTTTATACCCTGATGTGATGCATACAGACAATGTTCAATCATCACTTTAGTGGTTAATTTTTAGTAATATACACTTTTTTTTTAAATGGAAACTATAGGATTCCATACATCACACAGGCCCCGACAGATCGCTAGCCTTGCGTACAATTACATCTCGGGGAGGCGAAGCGCAAGCTACTTTCTTCTTTGGTTGACTGTCTATTACCGGGAATACACTGCAAGGTGAAACGCAAGCTACTTGATTAGTCCAGAGGTTTTCTTATTTCAGGCACGCCGCTTTTGTTCAAGGAGCAAACGTCAATCCAATGTTGACTGACTACCACACATTTCTGTCACTTCATGGCTGTTCATTTATGTGATTCGAAGTGTCTATTTACTTCCTACCAAACACACATATAAAAACTTGTAATCTTTGTGTTTTTGCACACGAAATTAGATTCCCACTCCCTTTTACCTCTGAGGATACATTTTGAAATCAAAGGTTGAACGTTCCAGCAATTGCACAAAAAATCGTGTTCGGTGATGGAACGTGTCGTCGGTGCTCAGAAAATCTAGAAGGAGGGAACGGACATGTACGCATGAGCAATGATATATGTGGCTGCCCTGCTTGTCATATAGGAGTATGTTTCTTACTTGTTCCTCTCATGGAGGAGCATGTCGTTGTCCATCCACAACTTGGACTTACCCAGTCCCAAACGACAAGGACACATGGACCGGAAGCGGGAAGCCAAAGAAGAAAAGAGCAGCAACGACACGGATGAAGCTGAAATATCATCAAAGATTTGCAAGCTTTCATGCTGGACAAAAGAAATTACGCTATGATTTGCTATTTGGAATTTGCAAACTCACATGAAGCAACATAATATCAAACTACAAGCTAAGCAGCTAATGACTTGCAAGGGGCTATCTTACAATTTATGGCATGCCTCGAGCAATTAGCATCAGAGGGAGTGACACTGTATCCATGCAAAGTGTCTTACCATCAGACAACACATAGCTAGCTAGCTGTGAGGCTAAATTATTTCACATGTTATACCGAAGGTGATAATGGATCTTTGTTAGCTCTCTGTGAGCTGTTAATAATATGCTTAGACTTCCCCAAACTGCAATCTGAAGGAACAAGTTTACTAAATGGTCATGGTAGCAGTCTCCAGATTCCAGAACCATTCTTATACAGGTTAAGTACATACTACAGGGTGTTCAGTGGAACTTTGTACAATTGATATAAAAGGGATAACCCAAGTTGCCTAAATACTGAACAACCAATGTGGCAACGTTACAAACTTAAAAGCATGCAGACTTCAGAGCACTCCACTTGGAAAAGCTGAGAATCAAAATGAAGCAGACATACCTAGCCAGTTGATCCATAGCATGGCCAATTGACTCCTATCAAAGATCCCACTCGTGTAAAGGCACCAGCAATCCGTTCTTGATGTCACATATGCAAAGATTGTAACTCTGAGTACAGCGGAGCATATGCCAGATATGGTGACTGGACATGTTCAATTCCAAGAAGGCGGGTATGGCCGGATCGCAGATTATCCATTCCATACCACATGAATCATTTTTCGGCCCCCACAGTGAAGAAGACGACACTACATTCTGGATAAATCACAAGCCAATCAAAATCAGCATCGAGGTCATCAACAATTACCCATTCTGGATAAAGGTCTGAGACTTCAATGCCCATTGTTTGTTGTCATAGTCCTCAAGAACGTAAACTACTAGTTCAATCTGATTATTATCGTCGCTGAAACTGGCATAATGCAAGCGGCCCTGTAAATGCCGAATAAAACTAACACATAGGAGTAGATGTTGATTATCAGGGACGTTGATGTTCATCCATGTTTCTCCATCTATGTCCACGACGGCTAAACTAGGGTTCCACCTGGCATCGACGGAGTGAAAATGCAAATAGCCTTTAAGAAAGACAGTTTCACAATGAGGACCGGCGAGCCTGACATCCTCATCACATCCCTTCTCCTTAGAGTATCTCCAACCGCTTGGTCCCCAGCGCACCCTGGCAAAACATTTTTTGATGTTGCGCCGATGCTATTTTCGCCCTGAGGACGAGCGAGTTTCCAGCCGCGCCCCCAGGTTTCGGGCCCCAGACTCCAACCTTTTCAAATTCTTCTTTCCCGCTATCAAAAAGATGCCACGAGTTTGGCGATCGTCATGCCACAAGTCGACGATCAGGATATGCCATAGTTCGGCGATCAAACACACCCAAATAGTTCGGCGATCAAAAGGAAGGGATAAAATAGGGATGAAACGGATCAAACGGCCGGCTCGGCATGGTGCGGCTCCTCTGCCGCGGGACTGACCGGGTTTCTCGTCGGCGTAGTTGGGCTCGTCGTCGGCGTGGTTTCTCCGCTTGGGCTGGGCGTCGTCGTTGGTTCTGCCGCTATGGTCCCCGCCGGGGCGGGCATCTGGCTTAACATGAGGTCGCGCTGCACTATGTACCACACCTTCACCTTCTCGTCCATCGTCGACGTGTCTTCCCTCGACAAGAACTCTAGGTCGGTGTCCCCCTTCTTAGCAGCGACGTTGATCATCAACGCCGACCACCTTTCGTTGGATTTCTCCTCTCTCCTAGCAGCGCTGCTCTTGACGTCGGCAATGCATTGCTCAATTGAAGCTTGCACCTGTTTGGCTGCGGGCGCCGCGTCCCATGATGCCCTGGGTTTTTTGGTGCCATCTGGGCGCCCTTCTGCTGCAGCCGGGGCGAGGGAAGGTGTACTCCTTTTTCAGTGGCATGACAGCCGGATGGCGGGAGCGGGAGAAGAATGGCGGGAGGAGGCGGGGAAATGGAGGGAAAGGGAGGAGGAAGGGGGATGGCCCGCTTGGCTTTTCGATTCGACTGACGCTCCTAGGCGCCCCCTCCCCCGGGGGCTGGGTTCGGCTCGGGTTCGCCGAATGTTATTTTGGCCCAAACCGACGATAAACGAGGAGTTGGGTGCGCGACTGGGCCGATTTTGCACCGTCGGCCCTAAAAAAGACGCCCTGGGGTGGCTGTTCGGGGGGGGGGGGGTGGCACCGGGAGATGGGTGCATAAGAGCATCTCCACTTCCCTCCCGCCCCGCCCCCAACAGCCCCCCATTGGTATCTAAGAAAACCAACACACACGACTGCGTGTCGGTCAAACAGATAATGCCCACATGTTCGGTCTCCTGTCTCACGGTCCCGCCTAGACACCTACGTGTGGGCAAAACAGGCAACGCCCTCACGTCCGGTCTCCTACCCCACGACCCGCACGCTCGCGTGACAGTCAGCACACGCCCTCACCTCCGAACCTGTCCGGCCCCTCTTTCATGTTTGTTTAACTGCAGTTGACATGGTTGCTGAACTGCATTTGCCATGTCTGGACAACTACAGTTGGCATGGTTGTTCAGCTGCAGTCGTCATGTGTGAACAAACTGCAGTTGCCATCTCAGATCAAGTGCAGTTGTCATGTATGGCCTGGTTACTACACTTTCCATGATTTGAAAACGTTAGGAGTTGTCACCTACTAACAATAGGCAGTTGCCATATAACACTTGAAAGACAAGGTAAAAATAATATCTTGGAGTTGCCATATATATGCTTCTAAGCACAGTAGACAGTTGTGTAGCGACTAAGATGCGGTCATTTCCGATCTGGGGATCGAGGCCCCAAATTGGAAAGGAGCGCATCTAAGCGTCTCACAAACAGGTAACACATCACATACATAATAATAAAAGATAGACAATCCGGGGTTCAATTGCCTTCTCATAAATATATCAGAGTACATCACGCATACAACCAAAGTAGTTCTGCTACGGACTACAAAACAAGAGAAAGGCTATGCTACCCTGCCTGCTGGCCCACGATCACGACCACGCCTCAATCTTCTGGATAGTTCACGTACAGGCGGTCGGACTCCTCGTCGTACTGCCACGCCAGCTGCGTGCCGTCGGGATCATCTGTCTCTGGGGTACCTGAACCTGTTGGTATTGTGGAGGAATCCGTGAGCCACGAGGACTCAGCAATCTAAGACCTTGGTGCAAGAACTGGTCAAGTTATTAGGTTGGATAGGGTAGAGTGTTTAAGGTTGCAACATCCTAAGCTTGACATGGTGGCTAACTTACGTAGAACATTTATGAAGGTGGACTATTCTAACGGTCGAGAATACTTGATCACTAAGTAATCCTGAACACCTACCTACGTCAATCATAATCCCACCATGTTCCCGATCGAAGAGAGATCTTCGAGGGGACAGTCACGGTTACGCACACGGTTGACAATTTTATCATCTTCTGTTTAAGTTATCTAATACCGGATGTTAACAAAATATTCCAAGTTGCCACATAACCGCGGGCACGGCTTTCTGAAAGATTAAACCCTGCAGGGGTGCTCCAACTAGTCCATCACAAACGTACACAAGCCGCAAAGTAATCCTCTATCACGAATCTCGTGATCTCGTCGGATTCCTTAGAGGAAAACCTCAACTCTGGGGAGAACCAAAGCTTCACTGGGATTCCTATACGCAAGATATACCGCTAAGGTAAGACAAGACTAGCAGGACCTCTCGACGTGTCGACGACCCTGATAAGAGCCGCGTATCTCAGTCTCAGGACACGCCGGATGAGCTACGCGCACGATGGCCTGATAGAAATCACTCAAGTTGCCCTGAGTTGGCCCCGAGCAGTGCCTAGTTTGGACCAACACTCATGAGGAGCACTGGCCCGGGTTGTTGATTAAGTTCCTCGGGGTAGCTATTCCCTATGCAGATTATTATTAAGTGATTAACAAATTAAAACCAATGTTGGGTCCTGCCGGACAAGTCTTAACACTACGCGATTTATCGAGGGGGTCCCCATAACAACCCCGAACGTGTTAGGAGCGATCAATATGGAATCAAACACCGGTAGCCGGTAACTATGGCGGCAGTAACGGAACAAAGCACCCGACAAAAGGCTAGGCCTTCCTTATTTACCAAGTATATATGTGCATCAATTAAATAACAGAATTTAAGATAATGATATCAAGCTCATGTTATCACATGAGACAAAGCACCTGCATCTAGCAACGCTAACATTTGTAGCTGAGCAAAGCCTACTTAGCCATTCAAGTTTGCTAGGAAGGGATCAGTGTTTGGGTTCATGGCATTTCAAGAGGCAAATATTTCAGTGGTAGGCAGCGATCATATGACAAAGGAAACTTAATCTAGCATAACGAGTCTAGAGATGGAATCAAGGGCATATCATCTTGCCTGTGATATCCTCAGCTTGGAATGGTTCTTGATCGTCCTGCACGTAGTCTCCTGACTCCACGTATTCGTTCTCCGATCCCGGTGCTACCCAACATAAGAATAACATCCAATAAACAACAGCACCTCAAGATGCAACAAACACACGAATGCATGAGATGAATATGAGCATGCATCACTATTTCTATCACTAGCACAAGCATAAGGAGTAATTGCATGTTCCTGGACAGAACTGCATGCTAACCTATTTTGACATGCATGAGAATGACATGATCAGATGCGTCTCGTGAAAACGATGCAAAACCATATAAAGAACATTACAATCGGAGCTACGGATCAACGGGAATCAACGAAACACGATATGAAGCCCTACGTGTCAAAATCATCACCACACACTCAAAGGGCACAAATCTGGTATTCCCAGGTTGCCAAGACATAAAAAAAACCAACATGAATGGGGTGGATCAAATAAGAACACCACAACATCAACTAAGCACTCACAAACATCAAAATGTCAAAACTACACAATCTGCCATAAACTGCATCATAGCACTTTGTGAGCTACATGCAAAGCACCTACAGCCACCCAACTATGACAAATAATATATGTGGATGTAGCTAGCCAAGAATAATACAAGCACAAGCACGAATCACACAAAAAGGAATTAAACACAGAAAGTTACCAGGCTGCAAACTTGCCCAAAAACATCAGTTTTCAGGGACTTAGTGAAAATTCCAGATTCTCACTTTCTGTCTATGCTCTGAAGCATTTTGACAGCAGCCAAAACAATATCTACAGGACTCCAAATGACATGAAATTTTACAGGGAGCTAGAAAAACATATCAGGTCCAACTTTATAGTTGAAAGCTAAGGCTATATCACAATAAATTGACCTGCACAAGCTCATCTACAGGAGAAGAAAATATAAACAGATTCTCAGACTTTGTGAAAATCTCAGATTTTCACTAATCTGGAATTTCAGCCACGTGCCTACTTTGAGTGGGCATAACTTTCCCATATGGAATCCTAATCATGAGATGAAACCAACAAGAAGTAGAGGGGGTCACCCTCTACTAGCACAACCAAGAAACAATCACAAAGGCTCACCACAACTCATGGAACCAAGCTCCAAACATAGAAGAAAATGAAAATATGTCATTTCCAGAAAATGTTCCAATGGCAAAACTGAGTTCATGAATGGGTTCCTTGGGATATTCTACCACAAAATCATATATAATATGTGGGCACTTACTTGGAACAAGTTACCACAAATTAAGGAAGAAGAAACTACTCCAAATCATGCCTAGTGAATTGTGCATCATTTCATGTAGTTTCACTATATCAACTACTACATGGTTGAGATCATGTGCACAATGACAAAGTGACATGGGGGTTTGAACCCCATGTTTGTGTCATGCACATCAACTTCACAACCACTTCTCTCACTAGATCACCCACACACTCACGTCATCATGCCCTTTCTCATATTAACATGAGGAGGTGCACAAGTTGCAACTGGGGCTGGTTTAC
This sequence comes from Hordeum vulgare subsp. vulgare, assembly GCF_904849725.1. NCBI lineage: Eukaryota > Viridiplantae > Streptophyta > Magnoliopsida > Poales > Poaceae > Hordeum > Hordeum vulgare. The sequence goes on from NC_058524.1 coordinate 596,308,810, forward strand.
CACCCACATACATCATCACACACACTTCACAAGCACTTGAACCAATGTATAACATGAAGGGAAAATCTACTAAGCAATTAAACTTGGAAACAACACATACATGCACTCCACTATGCTTGCAAGCACAAGATTATACTAGCACATGCACCTACATATGCATCATCTCATGGTGCCAATCACTCACAAGGTGCACACACACACATGATACTTGTACACACACACATCACACACTACCTTGCAAATACCTACACACTCACATATACACATGCTAGCAAAATACTTAGCTAGCAATACTAGCAACTCCTGTTGTTGGAGGTAGCAAGGGAAAAAAATACCCACAAGATAGATCTAACACCCCACTATCATCTCTGCATGTTTACAAAGCAAAAACAGAAAAATTGCAACAACAAAAAAGGACTGGTGGGAAATCGAACCCCAGGGCCCCTGGTCCAAGCCACAAACCCAAACCACTCTGCTGCTGGCATTGTTTCGACAGAGAGAGGGGAACAGAGCAGGTTAACCCCTCCCTGCTGCTGCTACAGCTATCGATCAGAGAAAAGAAACCCAAAAAGGAGGTGCACCACCTGGGACTCGATCCCTGCACCTCTCGGTAAGTCCCAAGGTTCTCTACCACTGCGCTACGAATGCGATAACTGACAGAGAAGGGAACCAAACCTTGGTATACTAGCAATCAGCACCTAGTCTCTACCACTGCACGCCAGAAACAGGGAAGACGCTGGGGCGATCCTGCGCTGCTGCAACACCAGGAGGGCACCTCTACTGCTCCTGCATGATGCCATGCCATGCTACACTAGCCTACATGTTGTCACATCACTACACGAGCGCGCACCGATTGCACAACAACACACACACAAGCACGACCTACCCTGCTGCTGACTACTACGAACAGAGAGGCACGAGGAGAGCTACGGCGGATCTAGGCCGAGGGAAGGAGGAAGAAGGAAGGGGAAGACGTTCCTCACCTTGGGGAAGGAAGGAGAGGAGCCGATCTGCGGAGGAAGAGGCGCCGGAGGGGAAGAAGGCCGTCGATGGAGAACGCTCCCTGATGTAGAACCGTACAGGGCGAAGGAGCACCGGGTCCGCGGCGAAGACGACCTCCTGGTCGACGGTGAGGAGGCTCCTCGACCTCACCGAGGACAAAAATGGGGCGCGGGCACCATCCCCGTGCCCCTGGACATGGCCGCCGGCACTGGACGACGATGGGGGCGGCGATCGACGGCGGGCTTCTTCACTGGCCTATCTACATAACTTACCAAAGGAGGGAGGAAGAAGATGAGATGGAAATGGGGAGAGGTGGCGGCGGCGGCTAAGGAGGAAGAGGAACCCTAGGAGAGGGAGGCACGGACGCCGAGATTAAGTAGGGGGGGTCCCTCGACGTTGGTGCACACGGTGGCAACTCTCTCTCTCTCTCTCTCAGCTACTAACGGAAAGGTGCAGAGGGAGCGGACGACGTTAGGTAGGAGAAGGAGGCCGCGGGAGTGGGCTTGCGCGCGCTACAGAGGAGAGTTGGGCCTCTCTGGTGGGAGGAATCCCACTAGAGCGTTACTTAAAATAAAAAAGACCACTCCCTGCTAATTCCTATTAAATAAAATCACAGAGTAAAGGAAAAGGCCACACATAAAACCAAAGAAGATAAAAATAAAAGCAAAAATGTTCGTGGGCCTGAAAAATGATAAGCTAATTAAATAAAATACTAAAAGGATTTTTGGGGCATATAAAATAAATACAAAACAGCAATATTGGTGGCTGTTTTGTGTTTATTGTAGCACCTTTAGCACCCAAAACAAATCACCAAACTAGCACATATTCATCCCCACAATATCTCCTAATCCCTGAACATTTTAAATTCAGGTTAGGAACAAGTTGGCTTTGCACTTGTGGAATAAAAGAGAGAGGAGGTTTTGCAAATAACTAGAGGGGTTTTTGGAATTGCAACAAAGGGTTTTTTAGAAAGGACAAGCACCACACACTCTCACTACCACAACCACACATCACACAAGGTCATAACTCACATCACCACATGAAAGCATATGACCACAATGCAACAACACAAGACATGGGCATGAAATGTTATGTTATGCAAGAATGCAAGGGAAGGAAATGTTAAGGACACACATGAAATCATGGCATTGACCTCTCTCATAGCATTGACATGGTGGTCCCACATGGAAGGTTACAAAAAGGGAAGACTTTACACTTGGGGCACTACAAGTTGCCACAGAAACACTAAAAAAAGACATGAAAAAAAATAACATATTCGGGTAAGAGAGAGAGAGAGAGTTGCCATCTGCTAACAAGCAAACTAGGCAGTTGCCATGTACCACTACAAAAGACATGACAACTGACAGTTTGGGGTGTAAGAGAGGAGACAGGTAGCGATCGTGCGGACGTGTGGGCGAACTGATAAACGCCCACACACCAGCTCATCTGCGTGTATGAAAACAGGCGTGTGGACAAACTGATAAACGCCCACACACCAGTCACTCTACATGCGTGAACGAACGTGTGCGGGCGACCGGATGAAATGACCACACACGAACCCAGTCCTACGTGGTATAGAAAGTCTGGCAAAAATTGTCAAGATTCATGCAACCACAAACGAACGATAATTCATGTGGGTGAGCGGTTTGCAAACGGCCATACATGGGCGTTTTCTTTTCGGTAAATATTAGTACCATAGTGGCTCCCCTCGTGCTCTGCGCTCAGACCAACTCTAGTTTCTCGGCAATGTCGTGGTCGACTCCGGTTCCACGCATCTGTTTGTAGTTCGAGGAGGACCAGGTAGCTATAGACTGGCTGCATTCCAAAGCCAAGGACCTATCACACATGGTTGCATGATACCAGAATGCGTATCTTCAGTTCTTCACGCCAAAGCTAATGAGGAAAAACTCGGATCCCTGAAGGAAAAGGTGTCCTCCCTAACTACCAAAGTGCAAAACAATAGAAGAAGGGATCAAGATGATGAACTTGGAGCGCCGAAAAACACATGTCAGACTCAAGAAGGTCGAGGTTGTCGTGGGTTGTTAGGCTCCGCCCCATGTCCTGAGTTCTTCCTCTCATCTCTTGGTCTTATGCAGTTTTGTTTCCAGATCTTGAAGCTGCCGCCGCCGCTGCGCCCAGTATTGTAGCCAGCTAGACGACCCGGCGGGGGAAGCATTGAAGGACTTCTGGGCCTAGTTCCAGGTGAAGGAAGTGTTCCTACCCTTCCACACCGGTTGCATCAGTTAGGCGAGCTGCTGAAGGTGGCTAGGCCGGCAATGGAAGCGACCTGCTAGCACTCTGACCTAAGGAGGTGTTGCAAACAAACTTCTTCAACTTGGCGGTGCGACTCCAGCATTGTCCAACCCGGATCATGCAGTGGAAGAGCTCAGCATCCCGAGCAAGATTTTGGATTTCGTTTTGCAAAATTTACCGGCCGGGGGCGAAATGGGCGAAATTCGGTTTTTCGGAAAATTTCGGACGAAATGGCAAACCAAAATTTGAATAAAATCTGACCAAAATTTGCACAGCCTTTTTTTATATAAACTAGAACAATAATATACAGCAGATTTTTTATCAACATATACATGTAAAGCCATACAACAGCATCTACGTATCAAAACACTATATATCAGACTTGAACATTAGATTAACAATATTAACCATCTAGACTAGAACATCAGATAAAACTCCAGTAGAATCTATGCATCACGGCAGCCTCAACCTCATGTAGCCGCGCTCCACGGAGTTGCTGCGATCGATAGGGCAGGGCCAAGGACGGACGTTACCATGGCCAGGACCTTCATCCTCCATGGGAAAGATAAAAACGAAGAGGGGTGCTTGAGGAGGACAAGGCTGGGCAGACATGGAGAGCTGGAAGAGGAGGAGGAGGCTAGGCAGAGGCGGCGCTGCCCCGTCTCCCTCGGCTCGGCCTGGGTTGCCTGCAGCTGCCGCACAGAAAACTGGTGACGGGGAAAACGAGATTTAGGGTTAGGGAAGGCTGGTGGCAGTTCTTATACTATAAGGGATATCTGTGGGCTAGTTTGGACCTTGGGCTGGGACGAAAATTCAAAAACGGCCGAAATTTTTAACCGGACTTACACTAGTACCAGGCCCAAGCGAAATGGACGGATTTCGGACGAAAGTTGTTTTTTCCGGACGAAATCCAAAACTTTGATGCCGAGAAGGTGCTAGTCATTTTTCCTTTTTCTTTTTTGAGGGAAAGAAGGCGTTCGTCTTTGCCTTTGCAATGTTCCGAGCTTGATCCGGAGACAGTCGTGAAGGAAGATCCTCTCGAACCAAATGACAAGTCGGTTGATCCAGTTAACTTCTTTATTGAGGTGGTCCGTATGCCCAGGCTAGTATTCCCTGAATGAAATTATAGGGTAGATATTAGTCGTAGTTGAGGGGATGTATGTCATGGTGGGCATAAAACCCGAAGCCCGAACCCGAAAAACCCCAACCCGAATATATATAATCCGTACCCGACAAACACGATCATTATATCAAATATCATTTTTGGAAACCCGAATTGAATTCGGGTAAAAGGTCATGATACCTAAATTACCCGAATAGACTGAATTGTTTGGCAGCCGAGAAAGAAATGCTGCACGCATAGACAAAGCCTTACCCAAAAGCGACCATCGCTACTCACTTCCCCGTAAAACCTAGGCCGGGTCACCAGCCGCCAGTCCACTCAGTCGTGGTGTAGTGTTGGAAGAACTAGTCAACCTAGGGAACGTCTGGTTTTTGAAGAAGTTTGACTGCGAATTTCATAAGGAGGCAATTGTTTTGGAGAGACATGCTTTTGATGCCGACACCATCAGCAGGTTTTGGCGTGCATACACTTTTTCAAGCATATAGGGATTTTTTTTTATGAGAAAGGGATAAGGAATTTTGCTCCGGAGCAAGTGTACAAACCAATTATGATTAGTGCCACAAAATCATAGCATCAACATATATAAATTAGAATAAAAAAGAATCTATGGGCAGCACAATTGTACCTCAAAATAAGAGGATCGATTGGTTTCATTTTTCAGATTTTAACTACGCAATCGACATGAACATTGTTTTTTTAGAAGCCAGACGTACGGAAGCAATCTATGGACACCCAAGAGTAGGAAGAATGAAAATATGCTATGTCAATACGACCCATCACAAGTGTAAGCATAAAAAAATGATACAACTGAAAAAAAAAACTAGACACAATGGACGGTTCATTTTCACACCAAACTACATTCAATACGATACCCGTAGTCGGCAGATTAGAAATAAACTTGCATTGTTCAAATTTAGAATTACCAAACCGAGAATAACTGGGACCTAGTAGTACAAATGAGGATGGCATGGGGTTGGTTTAGGCCCTGTTTGGAACCATAATAGATTATAATAATCTGGTTTATGAACATAGATTATATAAACTGGTTTATAAAAATAATCTAGGTGGGCATGTTTGGAGGCCAGATTATATAAACTGTAAACCAGCTTTTAAATTGTGCAATGACATGTTTGCCCTCTGTTTTTTTTTGCAACGGTCATTTTTTTAATTCATCTTGTCATTTGGTTTGCTTGGCATCAAGTTTGAATAGATAGACATTTGTACTAGCCATGTACGAACGTGTTATTTCCCGGCAAATTTGAACGGTAGACTAATCATTGTATGAAAAAATACGATGGGCACACATCGTTAACTTTGAAGGAAAATCTCATCCGAATGAAGAACACAGTTACATTGTCCATGAGAAATTAATAACTACATTATTAAATTATCATATAATATCAAATCTACTCTACTTCGCCGATCAAAGCATTACATATAGTGTCACGGAAGGCATTCATGTCGGTATCTTGAGTGCTATCACAGCTTTGTCCAGGATTATTTTGTGGCGGCATGGGCATATAGTTTTCATCTTCATCACACTTATCAAACTCTTGGTCACTCAACGCACTCTCTCGGATGAAATTATGTAGAGCCATACATGCCAGAATGATTTTACTTTGCTTCTCTAATGGGTACGTCGGTATGGCTAATAAAATCCTCCATTTCATCTTCAAAACTCCAAAAGACCTTTCAATGACATTGCGAAGAGACGAATGGTAGTAATTGAATAGTTCTTTGCTACCTTGTGGTCTTGGACCTTGACGAAATTCTGGCAAATGGTACTTCGTCCCCTTGTAAGGTGCAAGATAGCCTTTTCTGTTCGGATACCCCGAGTCGACAAGATAAAATTTACCTACAATGTTATGAGCTGATATGAGCATGTATCAAAGATAAGTAAAAATAATATCAACATGATTAAAATTTCTCTAGTTACCTAGTGGAGGATGAGGAAACTTGTCATCATATTTGTTTAAAGCATCATTGAATACTCTCATGTCATGTACGAAACCCGGCCAACCAGCAACAACAAATGTGAACCTCATATCAAAGTCACATATTGCCAACACATTCTGACTAGAATAACCATGACGCCCGACATATTGAAGCACTTTCGCAGCTGGCACTTGGACAGGTATATGTGTCCCATCTATTGCTCCAATGCAATTATCAAAGTGTGGTGAGAAGCGTGCTTCTTGCAGTTTCGCATGAATTGTACTATATGTTGGATCTTTCACTTTAATAATATCAACAGATAGCCTATACACACTTTCCAAAACATGATCAAACCTCCTACTAACTGTCTCAAGTGACCTTCTGAATCTATTTTTAGCTTGTCGAAAAGATTGTGGGGCACCAACCATCCATAAGAACATCGCCAAAGATTCTAGAGTGCACATCTTTTCTGATGACTTCAGTCCATATATTGACCTTAACAAATCATGGAGCTTGTAAAACAGTTCTCTACTCATTCTAAACATGTTATAACACTCAATTGGGTCTTTTAAAGTTCGAATAGTCCAATCATAACCAGACTCACCTTCTTCTGCATGTACTGACCTCTTTTTATTTTGCAAGAAAGTCACTTCATAGTACATACCAATCATGCACGCTACAGCTGCATGCCGCTTCAAAGTTTGTCTTGCAAATTGAACTGTGTCGTCCTCCACATCACTCCCATGCAAGCTAACCACTCCATCATCACTTGAAGAATATTCAAATAAATCATCACTTGACCAATTCATCTACATTAAATTCAAACAAAATAGAGTCATGAATGTTGTGCATTTATGTGAAAGGTAGGAACAATCCAGTAAATAAAATAGAGTCATCAATGTTGTGCATTTATATTAAAGGTACGGACAATCCATATAGAGAAATATGACATCATTACATGAAGGCCTATGATAATAAGTAAAGAATAGGAACAATCCACTAACAAACAAAACATGTAGCTATTCGACATTCTTTGCCCGACACCACCTCTTCAAAAAGGCTAGCCTCCCAGGACTAGTAGTTATAGTGAGGAACACTTGCCGGTGTTCTTCCTTTACGAACAATGTACCAGCCATGAAATGCTCAGCACTTCCCTCTAATGCCCCACTCTCGACAGCCAAGGACATGCATTTGGCAATGGAATCCTTCTTCTCCTGCAATACCTTCTCCGCTTGCACAACCTTATCCTGCATTGCCTTTTGTGTTGCTGCATTGGTTTCTTTCATCTCTTCATACATTCCCTTCATTATTCTCACCATAGGACTTTTGATTTTCTTCTTTGGACTAATGACTGTTGCAGTGTTGTTGGAGATTCTTTTCTTGTTGCTAACACTCAAGGGAGTCACATCGGCTTCATCTCCTCCCTCCTCTCCAAAATCGACTTCATCATCCATTTGTTCTCCTGCCACACAAGATGTTGATCCATCTACAGCAGTATGTTCGAACATGATCTGAAGCTCAGAAAGGTTCTCTGGTGGTCCATATTTAAGCTTCCTCCATGCAGCATGTCCCTGCCCAAAGTAAAGGAGAGTGATAAGTATTATGTGCATGATACACCAATATGAACCATCAAAATAAAAATTTGCAACAAATGTACCTTAGTATGTTTCTTCCAAAATTCATCACTTGCCACAATTCCCCCACTAGGGGATCGACCTAGTCCAGTTTGTTTGTTAAGCCACAACCAAAATGAGTAGAAGCGTTTTAGTTCTTCCCATCTGTTCTTAAACTGTATCCTAGAGTGTCGTAGCCCTCTGTTCTGTTCAAACTTGATAGCAATATTATTGTAACCTCTAGCAGTCATGAATCCATTGCTCCTGTTGCCAGCTGTGATCTCCTCAACACAGAGTGAACAAAATGCAGCAGTGGTTTCACTATTGGTCCATTCAGCCTTATCAATATCATCGTTCTAGTACACAAGCATGTTAATGTTATACATAGCATGAACTGCTGGTACATAAAAACTAAGAACAATTGTACTTTTAAATTAATGTTCTATCCTGCTCACATAACATTGACCAAATGGCAGAAATTAATTAAAGTTGAGGAAATATTACCGATTCATCTTCTCCAACACCATCATAATACTGATCATGGAAGTGGGAGTCGTCTGCCTCATCCTCTGTACCAGGAACACCTTCAATCTCCATTGAACCGCTGCTAGCACGGGGCACTCGATACGGCAGAGAGGATGAATGACCGGTCTGCCCACTGCGGCCTACGCCACGCCCACGTCCAGCACCCCGACCACCAGCTGCCTCTTCTAATCCCAGAACAGGGACGCGGCCACGGCGTCCACCGCGACCAGCACGGCCAGTACTGCTGCGCCCCCCACGGCCAGCAGTCGAGCGTCCAGCACCACGGTCGGGCCTGTGCCCCGCCCCTGCACCACGGTCGGGCCTGTGCCCCGCCCCTGCACCACGGCCACCGCCTCTGGCACCTCCAGCCACGAACTCCCGCCCTTCTTCGTACAAATCAGATGAATGCATCAGGTCCATGAAAGAAGTCTGCGAATTGAGGTCCAATCCTCCAAACATGCTGGATCCATGGGCAGGGAGACAACCGCATTCGCCGACGAAGCTCGAATCGAGGGGATTGCCATGGACACACACCTGCTCACTCCTCCTCGCTGGGATTGAATCCCGCTGGTATTGTTGCTCCGCCTCGTCCTCTCGCTGCGACGCCATCTCCGTGCGGTGGTAGTGGCGGCGGTAGTGGCGGTAGTGGCGGCAGTCGTCTCCGGCCGCAGGTCTGAGGGGGTACTGGCGGCGGTGGCGGCAGCCTAGGGCGCGATGGGGAAGAAAGACGGGCGCGACGGGGGAAGAAAGACGGGCTCGATGGGGAAGAAAGACTGGGCCGCGCTGACAGGAAGATGCGATGGGAAAACGGTGCGGTGGCAGTACCTTGTAAATAGCTCAAAGTTAATAAGGGTAACATGTCTTTATTAATCCATAATCTGATTTTAGCTGGGTTAGAGTAGCTTATGAGTTTTTAATAATCTGGTCATCTAGTTTTTATAATCTATAGCATAAATTGTCATGTTTGAAAACATAATAGCTTATAAAAACCAGATTATATAAACTGGATGAATCCAAACAGGGCCTTACTTCCCATGGCATCGAGAAAAAGGGGATGGCGCGGTGGTTTGTGAACTCGGATGGAGGTGTGCGCGTTGATTACGGCCCGGATTTATGTATAGGACAGCACGCGCCGTGGGATGGAATACAAATCAACGACTCACAATCGGTCTGACGTTTTTGTCATATCAGACGTATCGTAGGAAGCGTTTCCCAAAAAATACGGAGTAGTCCGCTCGCCGCCTCCGCCGCGATGTCGCCTCCGCCCGCCTCCACGGAGGAGCTCGAACAAGAACTCTCCGCCGCCACGATCAGCAAGAAGCAACTGAAGAAAGACGCGCGGAAGGCCGAGAAGGCACGGAAGGCGTCGGAGCAGCAGCAGCAGCCGCCGCCGCCGCCTCAGGAGGAAGAAGACGACCCCTTCGCGGCAAACTACGGCGACGAGGAGATCCAGTCCAAGGCCATCTCCGGCAGGTCATGGACCGACATCGGCGACGTCGACGAGACCGCCGCGGGTCACTCCGTGCTGATCCGCGGGTTTGCGCAGACGATCCGCCCGGTCAGCAAGAAGATGGGCTTCGTCGTGCTGCGCCAGCGCAGGAGCACCGTGCAGTGCCTGCTGGTCGCCAGCGCCGACGCCGGCGTCAGCGCGCAGATGGTTCGCTTTGCCGCCTCCCTCACCAAGGAGAGCATCGTCGATGTTGAGGGCATCGTCACCCCCCTCAAGGAGCCCCGCAAGGATCTCACACAACTGGTCAGTCATCAATAGCAACCGGACCCATCAACCATCCGCATGTTAGATGGTGGTTTTGTACTCTTCGTTCTTTGATTTGGACTGTTGCAAACTTCTTTTCCTGTGTTCGTTTTGACCGTTAGGTGGAGATTAGGGTCAGCAAGATCTATTGCATCAATAGGGCGATCCCCACACTTCCCTTGAACTTTGAGGATGCAGCGCGTACCAAAGCAGAATTCGAGGCGGCTGAACAAGTACGTATGTCCTTTGCAAATTCTTTGGCTTTGCAGGAAGCTCTCGGTTTTCCTTCTATGGTTCTTATATATCCTTGCCATGGTTACAGAAAGGAGTGCCGATGGTACATGTTCACCAGGACACACGCTTGAACTATCGACCTATCGATATCCGGACACCTGCGAATCTATCAATCTTCACTATCGAACACCATGTCGAGAGCGTGAGTGTTTGTCCTTGTTCCCCAAAACTATGCTTATGTTGGTCACATTCATGTGTGGCATCTCCTGCAGCCAGATTTTATTATGTACTACTCCTACTTCTGTAGCATGTAATGTTTCTTACTTTATTTTTTTCTTTTGGTCCATAAATACTTACATACATATAATAATTGTTGGGTGCGCGTGTAGAAATTCAAAGAATTTTTGTTCTCTAAGAACTTTATCGGGATCCACACTCCAAAGCTGATTGGTGGATCAAGTGAAGGTGGTGCATCTGTATTCAAGCTGGATTACAATGGCCAGCCTGCTTGCTTAGCGCAATCTCCACAATTATACAAGCAGATGGCTATCTGTGGCGGTTTTGGCCGCGTATTTGAGGTCGGTTCCGTATTTAGAGCAGAAAAGTCAAATACTCACAGGCATCTGTGTGAGTTTATTGGGCTAGATGCAGAAATGGAGATCAAGGAGCACTACTTTGAGGTAAGGAAGATTTGGAGAAAGAAGTATTTAGTTCATTTATTGAAATGATGATGATCGTCAAGTACTGATTTTTGTGCACAGGTTT